>NC_041053.1:4251328-4851328 GCF_900634775.1 Gouania willdenowi
TTTACTTGAGTATTTATTATTATAATATTTATTTTTTTTCCCATCAGTTGTGACATTAAATTTATTTCAGTGTGAATTTTTTAAACACAACCTCTGTACTTTCATTACTTTTAACACCTTTGAAGATGTTAAACCCAAAGATGCTCTGGGTTTTATTGAACTTTTTTATTCTTTTTTTTTTTACAATGTTATCTGTAATAAGTGCTAATTATTCAGGGTTCATAAAGGGTAACAGATACATTTATTTCTACAAGTTCTTAAAAATGTTAAACTCAAAGCTGCTCTGTGTTTTATTGAACATTTGCACTTTTTTTTTTTTTCTTGACAGCTTTTAATTACATTTTTATTTTATTTTTTTATCTATGAGTGCTGAATTCTCGCAGGTGTTCATTGAGGATAACATATTTAACGTTGTTTCAATGTCCAGTAGTCTACCAGTTCCTAAAACAATAAAATACATTACATTTGCGTGTGTTATTATTGAAGGGAACTTTGTTTCACTTTTTACATTTAAGTACAAGTTAGGTATCAGGTACGTTTTTCCAGCTTGTATTGGATTTCTCAGGCCTGGGGAGAAGGCAGGCAAGGAGGACAGATGTGCATGGATACTCTGTATAGCAAAGGGACTGGAGGAGCTCTGGTACCAGCTAACAAAGCACTGATAGAGGATTGAGGAGACACATGAGTGCATTGTCCCTCATCTTCAGAAAAGCCCCTGCACCAACCTCCACTGGTACATTCCACGTCCCTCTAATGGCCCTCGAACACTTACTCTGTAGTGCACTCGTGCTGCTCAGGGTCCGAGAGTCAAAATGTGTTTCTCTGCGTTAATCCATTCCTGAGGAGCAGTGGGCAGCTACAGCGTAGCGCCCGGGGAGCAGTTAGAGTTAAGGGACTTGTTCATCATCCCACAGTGATGGACCAGGTGAGATTCCAACCAGTGACCCTTCAATTACACTTGTTGAGACACCAGTAAAAGCGAGGGTGCACAGTTTTTTTTTAAATGTATTTCATTTTTTTTATCGCATGACAAACAATACAAGTAGACACATTAACCATTAAATAAATAAAAGTAATAAAGTACAGGACAGAAGTGGATTAGTGATAGTTAATAGATACATATATCTACCTATAAAAGCAAGGAATGTGTGTGTGTGTGTGTGTGTGTGTGTGTGTGTGTGTGTGTGTGTGTGTGTGTGTGTGGTTATTAATAACTAGTCAGGCCTATGAGGGAGTAATAAATGAAAATTGGAAAATTATTATTATTGCTATCAGTATATCAACATCACCTTCCTTACTGTTGCCACTACCACCCCACCAGCCCACCATCGCTCCAAACACCACCACGTGAGTAACCACAGAAAGCAAACGGAGCAGGCACCTCCCACCACCAGCCAACAGCTCCCTGCCCCGGAATCTGGAATCTGCATCTCACTATTTTCACTCGTTTTAAAGGTTTGGACAGAGAGCCAAACGCCCCCAAACCCTCCCCCACCACCACCCGTGGCTAAGCGCACGTGGGGTGCCCAGTTGATAACCTGGTGAAGTCCAAAGGTCTGAATCTGACAGCTCTAGGCCCAGATGACATTCAGCAAGCTTCATTTTCTTTCTAAAACACATTGTGGAGGCCCTTTGTGTTGACCATACATGGTCCATACATGGGGGTGTCGAGGGCGAAATATCAGGTGAATCTCTCATACAATCTTCCACGAGGGATGTGATTCATAAAGGGAAAGTACATGCCAGATATGTTCAACACTTTTAAAAACCAGTTCAGTTTTTTTTTTTTTCTCAACCACATTTTCCGATTTGTGTACTATTACACTTTTAGTAGATCCTACTCATATGATTTATTAATGAGGCTTCAGGATGGTACATTATTAATTTGAGCAGACAGAGACATACACTACCGGTCAAAAGTTTTAGAACCTCCTTTATTTTTCCAGTTATTTATTGCAATTCAAGTCGTACAATTCAATAGCTTGAAATGGAACAAAGGTAAGTAATGAAGAACCAGAGGTAAAAAAAAAAAAAAAAAAAGGTTTGGTTACCCAAACTGAAAAATTATGCAGATTTCAGAACACAAATTTTCAGGGAACACAAAGTAGGTTATTAATTTAAAGCTGTTGAATTTAATGAAGGTTGAATCAGTCTTGAAAGCTGGTGCTACTCATTCCTACAGGTGTTCCAACTGTTCTTGGTTACTTCCAACCCCCTCTGTCTGTATAAAAGCAGTGTTAAACACACTGTGGTACCGGACCCTCATGAGCATCAGGTCACAAATTGCTTATTTGTTCTATGCTTTTGTTTCAGAGTGCAATGACACAATAAACTGAATAATTTTCAGTGGAAAAACTGGAAGAAGTGGAGTGTTCTAAAACTTCTGACTGGTAGTGTATGTGTTTTCTAGCCTAACGTGACCATCTGCAGCTGGTAGAGGTGTATATACTGTATATGTACGGATTCGGGATAGGAAAGATGTGTGCTGTTGGTTTCTATGCAAGTAGATGGCAAATTATGCCATGTCTGAGATTAAAAATTCAGAAAGGTAAGAACTCTGGAAAAAAAAATGGTTCAAACTTAGGAGAATTGAGTCCAGGCCCATCAGTTGTCAAAATGAACCTTGTATCCACATTTTGAACTTGGGTGCAAGTGGTACATTATTATTTACTATCCTTGAGACAATATACAGTATGACCAATATTTCCAACAAGACTCGGAGTCAGAACCTAAGAAGGTTCCAACCCAGGACACCAAACCCAGACTAGAGCAGTAGGTTATAGAGGATCTGGTTTCCTATTGTGTCTCTCTTACTTCTGATTCAACGGCAATTCATTTCAATTCAACTTTATTTATTCTATTATTATGTATTATTTGTTTTGTTTTTTTTAACCAGGAATGGTGAAGGTGGAGAGTGAGAACAATATGAGCCCATGTTTACGTATCTTGACAGCATCACTTCTCATGGTGTAATCAAAGCCAATGACCAACACCAACAATAATATAGAATAATTCTTCTTTTCATGCCATATCTTACAGTCCCAGTATCACTCTTAATTTCTCTCGTAACACCTTCCCTTGAAGCAGCCGACCTTTCTGTACACTTTCAGGAGGTTGTGATGGCTTCAGGGACCGTCATGGAGATCAAACCCACTTCATGAATTAACTCCTGTGCTATCTGGACCTTCATGTTGGTGGTCACTTTGCTCTGACATTGCTGTTAAGACATTTTCATATGGGTACAGTCTCTGTCTTCACGGAACAATTGTACATCTCTGAATTATGTTTTAGTATTCCCGATGGGATTAAGGAGCAGGAAACATGAATTACGTAAGATAACTTGAGCATCACTCTGCCCTCTAACAAGCTAAAAATGTATTTAATAATAAAACATCTTTGCAGGTGAGCAGAAAGCATAGAGATAAGTGTCTACGACTCCTTAAAAGACTCTCATTCATTTTGCCCTGCAGGATTCCAATGATCCCAAATTCATGCTAATTCACAAGGGCATGTGATCTAACAGATACTGTATTTTTATTCGGCCAACACTCCACAGTGCCTGTCATTGCTGAACAAACTTTTGAAAGACAAGTAGGCCTGAGCATTCATGAATAGGCAAAACCAGTAACTTCTCTGAATCACAAGTAAAGAACAGAGCAGTGTGAGGCAAGGTGTTTGTACATTATACATATAATTAGGACTTCATGTGAAACCATCATTGCAATCAGAAAGAAAGTGTTTATTAAAAAATAAATACTATACCAATACATCTGTGTATCAGTATTGCTACTCAACAGTTATAATTTTCAGTACTCCAGTGTGCTAAAGTAAATGTGATTTTCTGGATTTTTTTTCTCATTTTGTCTCTCATAGTTGAGGTTTACCTATGATGAAAATTACAGGCTTCCCTCAGCTTTTTAAGTGGGAGAACTTGCACAATTGGTGGCTGACTAAATACTTTTTTGCCCCACTGTGCATCATAGGAGCATCATCATAAAAGGATAGAAAATAAAATAAAATCCAGTTTACTTCATTCAACAGTCTCTTAAACGTTTCCACACAGTTGAGCTCCCAAAGAGACTAGTGCAGGTAATTCCAGAGTCTGGGGGCCACAGCCTGGAACACCAGTTCTCCTTGGGTTTTAAATTTAGTTTTTAGGAAATTTAGTTTTTGGGATCTTTAAGAGACCCTGACCTGAAGACTGAAGGCTTGAAGCCCTCTGGTAAATGACTAAAACAGAAAAAAGGAGAAAATAAACCTGAAATACTGCTGTTGAGGTTCTTAGAACAAGTGGAGATGGGTGAAAAATAGCATAATACTGGACCTTTAAGGCTTCATTAAACTACCTAATAACAATCGAGCAATGCTTCAGTGGCTCAACAGTGGCTCGGGTCATTCTGTAAACTGGACTGATGAGAGCGAGTCATTTGGAGCAACCTGCAGCGCTGTTCTTTTTTATTTTTTTATACTGTTTTTATGAAGTACAAGCAATATGTTGACATGCTCTGAGCTCAGCCTGGTGTGTTGACCACAAGCCCCGCCTCTCTGCGTCAGCTATTGGGTGGAATGAAGCCAGATCCATCATCCAGATGTCAGTTTTTCCCTCTCTCTCCTTGTTGTTCCTCTGAGACGTTCACACATAGGATGGATGTCATACCTGACCAAAACCCGACAGGACCAGAGGGGTATTCCATAAAGGTGGGTTCACAAACTCTGAGTCTATCCATAAACTCTGGGTCAACATACCCCGCAATGGGAAACTCTGTGTATCTGATTCCATTAAAGCTGGTATGAAGTGGGTCAATCAACCCTGAATATGTAAACCTTGGGTTACTTACATGCACGTGCGCGATAAAAAGCCATCATCAATGGATCGAAGATGACGTGAGCTGCCATGACAACCACCCGGGAAATAGTGATTTATTCACCCTAATGGGTGAAATAAGCCGGTGTTTGAGGAATATGAGCCTGTTCTAAAGGTGCATTCAGTCTTCAGTGACTATTGTGGCTTAAATCACCCTTAATTAGTTAAGCTTTTTTTTCGCTTCATCACTTTATCTCTTCAGTGACGTGACGAGCAGTGAATAATATGAATAAAGTGTGTCTGATGAGACGTGTCAGCAGCATAGGATGTCTGCATAGAGAGTCCTCCTGTTACACTGGATATAAAGACAGTAAATGCCGCTTGATATTGCATCATTTATATTGATTTTTATTGTAATATTGTTGCCAGAGTCATCTCAACGTCCTAAAAAATGTCATAAAAAAACACTGAAGCAGGACGCGAACCCACGACCCATTGCTTTCAAGAGCAGCGTCACAATTCACTGCACCATCATAGATATGTGACCTACAGATTTAACTGTATATCAATGTAAAACGATAATCGTGCCTTTAAAGTGGATTCATTTAATTTCTCATCTCCTTTTTTATATTATCCACAGGTTTGTATTCAGTGAACTTTACTACAGACGTCAGTAGATGTTTTAATGCAGATCAACCTCTCAGTGACTTTCACTTAATGATCTGTATCTACAATGTTAGAAAGAAAACTACTGTTTGCACAAAAAAAAAAACCCAAAAAAATGTAAATCAACACAACATCAGTAATGATGTGAACACGTCTGTGGTGTGTGATGTTACTAATGTGTTTCAGAGAAAAGTGTTAAAGTTTATTAAAGTGTTCAGGTGGGCGGAGCCAGGTAGAAACCCAGGGTTTCTTTGATAAAACCTGCCAGCGACCAGGTTTAGTTCACAACAATGTTGCCATGGTAACATACTCAGAGAAGAACATACCTCACGTTTAGGAATGAGATACTCAGAGTTTCCTTCATTTGAGCCTGAACATACTCAGAGTTTGAACATAACCTGCTTTATGGAACACCCCTCAGGTGAATGTAGACAGGTCGGGCCAGGTTTGGACACATATGTAGGACATGTCAGATGCCTCACGCTTGGTGTTCTGTATGTATCGCACTGGTAATACTGAAGGAATTCAGTCGATAGTTAGGCTTTAGAAAAGAAGACAGTAAATGATCAAAGTGGGAGTGATTAATAAAGTTTAACCTGATCAAAACAGACAGTTTTATAATGATCACAGCCAAGTGTTGCACTAGGATTGAACATTGAGGAAAACTTACGCACATGCAGTTTGCAGGTCATGTCTTTCCTGTTAAAGATGCTTCCTGTCATTGATATTCATGTAAAGGAAACTCATTTCTCAATAATGTGTTAAACACATACACTAGCATTGATTAGATTATTTGTAATCCACTGTTGTTGGTTTTTAGAAGAGTGGTGAAGCTGAGCAAACATCTGCAGGAAAGAAATAAACTAAACCCAAAGCTGTGGATTTAAAATCAAGATGTTTTCCGTTTTCTCCTTCAGCATTTCACTGACAGCTGCAAAAAGCAGCACAATAGCCACGTCCTCTGGAGAGGTGTGGAGAAAAGTTAAAGTAAAAATAATGTTTGTGGTGAATAGCCTTGATATTAAGAGTTTATAAGTAAAAATACTCCCATGAGCTAGTGTTTTTTGTTGCAGTTCCCTGATTTGAAAACTCTTCTGCTTTGATTCTCTGTTATTCAGGCAACAAAAAAAGCAAAATTTAACGGTACTCAAACATTCTGAACCCTCGTCACAGTTAAAAGGAACAGCTCTCCCCTGATTCCTTTTTTCCTTATCTGTTTTTTAATGTCTACCTGAGTTTTTATCTCCCATGTTTATGACTTTCACAAAACAGCTTCAATCTTTCATCTATAAAATTGAATCACTGAAAGGGCAGCTCTAAAAGGCGCGGCGCTCTCCTTAAACGATACACCTCTTTGACCACCTGTTAATGTCAGCGACAAATTGTACAAAATGTTTCTGTAACAATTTCTCATTTACTGCTGACATTTAAAAAGACTTTTCAGTCAAAGCCACAAGTAAGTTTTGTCTACTTTAGTCCAATAAAACCCCAAAAAACACTTCTCCCCCAATGCTGTATTTACAGTCCATAATTGAAATTTTTCCTGGATAACATTGTTCACAACTTGACTATTTGTTCAAGTTTTATAACAGGATTTTTGACAAAAAGAACACATTGACTGCTCAGTGAGTCATTACACAAGCTTTTTCCTAATGTTTTGCACTGTTATAGGAACATAATTGAGGTTAAAACATCAAGTTTATTCCCAGATCAATCATTTTTGTAACAGTTAACACTTAATGGCAAAGCAGAGACAGTAAACATAGTGAAAGACTGATTGTACTGCATAGAATACCTTTAATTACCGGTTTTATTCACCAGAATGAGGAGGCGTCACCTTAAACGTTCCTTTATCTGTGACGTGTTTGAATCACAGCAGGATTTACGCTACACTCAGTCCAAAGCCTCAGGACTTTTCTACCTGAAGAGTGTAAAGAAAATATTTATGGACAGTAGACCTTAATTTAGGGGGCTATTATAATCCCAGACTCAGGCAGAACAGGTGGAGAACAGCTGGTAATTTTATCACTTTGGTTATTAAAAACAAATAAAAATGTATGTAATTTAAAAAGGAAGAACAATTAGTTTAAATTGTCAAATGATAGGCATGACTAATCATGTATGTGGTTAAATCGGCAAAAATAAGCATAAAATATGGTGAAAGAAGGTTAAAAGTGACAATAATGGGCTGACATATGTGACATTAGGTCAGTGCTTCTCAATCCCCCCCCACTCTCCGTGTAATTACAATAAATACACTTCTGCATAACATTGTATCCTTATTGACATTAAAGAAAACAAAACAAAAAAACAACTATAGTTCAACTTACATCAAATAATAACTTAATTAACATATTTTTTTAGTCTGTAACAGAAAAGATTGAAAGTGCATCAATTTGCCTGAAATAAAGAAAATAAATAAATCATTATTTACACTATAAACATTTTCAGAACCAGAATGAGTTTTATTTGACAAGTACAGTTTAAAAACAATACCAAAGAATTTATCTTGGTCGATGGTGCGAAGAACAAAAAACAAACAAACCAGAAACACTATAATAATAATATTATTATTATTATTATTATTATTATTATTATTATTATTATTATTATTATTATAATAATAATAATAATAATAATAATAATAATAATAATAATAATAATAATGTGTTGCTGCTTTAAAGGGGACATATCATGCTAAATCCACTTTTTTAGCCCTTAAATGCATTTTGTTTTATATTTAGATTGTTTAGAAGTACAGAAAAGTTCAAATTAGTCTCTTCAGGTGCTCTGTTGATATCTTTATATTTGTTTTGCTCATATTTTTCAATCTGTTTCGATTTTTCTATTCTCTATTACGTTTTTTGAACAATAACGTCACAGTATTTGCAGCGGAACTGCCAAATTAGTACATCAACTCCAGGCCCAACACTTCGAGCAATCCGCCATTTTTATTTATCGCTTTTATTTTGTAGTCCAAGCTCAAGGATGTTGAAGTTACGAGAGGATAAGTCAAAATGGTCAGTTGCTGGATGTAGTAACCCACACGCTTCATTACACCGTCTCCCAGCATCAGAACCTTTTCAAAGTGCCTGGTTGAGTTTTATTTTTTATAGAAATGTACCCACATCTGTGGGTATGGTCATTTTTGTGTGCGTGAAGCACTTCAATGATGACTGCTTCATCAACCTCCACCAGTATAAAGAAGGATTTACAGAAAGACTTTGTCTGGTTGAGGGTTCAATTCCTTCTATCTTTGGAGACGATGAACAGAGCACTTCGGTAAGCTGTAAATAACGCTAAAAAGTGTGATGATAAGATGTCCCTGTCATTGTTTTGTTAGCATTAGCAGTTGCACCGTCTTCATATGTTAGCGCTGTGTGCTCGTTTTAGATCCTTGATGATTTGGCCTACGTGATTTAATTTAAGTCTAAAGTTTTCATTAGTCATTTCATTTTGCCGTTTTTGTCTTTGAAAAGACTGTATTAAAATGCATTTTGTGACGTTAGCTTGGCGCTAGCGTTACCTCGGTGCTTGTGTTAGCTCACTTGTTAGGGTTCTGCAGGTTCATCATCATCATTTTCATCTCGCTCCGCCGGGTCAGACTCTGGCTCAAACATGTAAAGCTGGATGGACAAGTCTTCTGTTGTTGACATTTTGTAAATAACGTGTGAATAAAAAGTTTCTGTGCCGCTACATAGCCGTATCTCTTCTATCAAACTACAAAAATGGCCGCAAGCAAGGGAGAGTCAACGCAACAACTAATGCTCTCCATGTGCATCCAGGGTTGACAGTTCTTCTTGTAGGGTCATTCTTGGGTTTCCCTGCATTGGCCAATCCTTGCTGACCTGCTGAGCTCTCACTCTCCCACCAACACAGAAAACACACACAAGCCGTAACACGCATGAACTACTTAGAGTCACCTGCAGCTGTGACTTTAGTTATGTCTAAAGTAAGCCAAGGATATGCAAATTCTGTATCTTCTGGATGCTGCACTCAGTTTTTTTTTTTTGTTTGTATGTTTTCTATAAAGGGATGGACGCCTCTGATCCAAATTTATGTGCAAGTCAGAGGTAATAGAATAAAACAAATGAAAAACCAGTGGAAGAGAGGGGATGGTTAATTGTTACTCAGGTGTCCAGTGCTTTGACTAATTGAACAATAACATAAACATTTCAGACATTTGTAGCTGTTTCACTACTAAATTTCATGGAGATTGATAACAAAGACTGTAAATAAAACACTATTTATGTACAGGCTGCTCTCACCTCCTTTGTTCCATTTCTGTGTTCAAAGTATATCTTCATAATTAACGTGTTCTGATGAAAGGTCAATGACAATATTTAAAGAGTTAAATGAGTTATTGGTGTGTGTTGTTGCTGTAAACAAGGACGTTCCTGCTAAACGTGGACAAACTTTCCTGTGTCTCTTGGAAGTCAGTCCCAGAATTCCAGATGTACTCTACATCTCTGTGAGGACCTCTGTGATCTGCCTTCACTTTCTAAATGATACAATATCAACATTTTACTTGCAACCAAACAGGCAACTCTTGCTCGTAGTGATGAACTGTCTAGTGCAATACCATCAGTATTTCATCACAGATCAATCAAGATCAATATTGAGCAGTACAAGGAAGGTTCAAATAACAATTACAGCTAAAAAGAAATGTTTGCAAGCAAAGAACCCAATGGATAGAATGCTTAAAGAAAACCTTTCAAATCTATTCCTGTGAACATCAAATTAAGGTAATCCGTGGTCTTGTCCTACTAGCCAAGAAATGAAGGGTGTCTCCCTAATCTCTTATTTTGAAAATACATTTTTTTATGTATGAAATTGTTTATTCAGTTGTACATTAACTTCCATCCATCCATTTTCATACCCGCTTATTCCCTTTTATCAGGGTCGCGGGGGTCTGCCGGTGCCCATCTCCGGCTCTCATAGGGCGCTGGGCGGGGGTACACCCTGGACAGGGTGCCAGTCCATCACAGGGCAACACAGACAGACAACCACTCATTCACTCCTATGGGCAATTTAGAGACTCCAATCAACCTTACAGTCATGTTTTTTGGATTGTGGGAGGAAGCCGGAGTACCCGGAGGAAACCCACGGAGCACGGGGAGAACATGCAAACTCCACACAGAAAGGACCCAAGTGTCCACCCCAGGGCTTGAACCCAGGACCTTCTTGCTGTGAGGCGGACGTGCTAACCACTAAGCATGAGTTCTGAGAAGTTAAATGTTCACTTCAAGAAATAAGGTAAATAAATTAAAAAGAAGAAGAAAAAGATGTTGATTATTAATAGTGAACGCTTTTCGTGGGTGAATCATTGCTGTTAACCTGTTAATCTGCAGGTAAACATGACTACATTTGAACCATCAATAAACCATTACCTTGTTGAGTCGCTGATAAAAAAAAATAGATAAAATAAAATTTTTTAAAAAATTAAAAAAAACACTCCATCTCTGTTGACCTTGAATGGCTGGTGAAAAGCTCTTAAACTTTAACTAGGTTAAGGCATGCCAATGCAGTATGTATGAGGACAAAACGCATAATGAGACAGGGAATTTAGAGGCACCGTGCACCACAGAGATAACAGAGGCACTTTGTTTTCAATATATATAATCAGATCATCAGGCAGCCTCGGCTGCAGCTGAGTTCCTGCTCAGAAATACAAGTCACTCCCGCATTTTTTTTGCTGGAAGATGCTTCTGTAGATTAAAAAAAAAACGCATAAGTTTTACTACACACGTACTTACCTTATGTTTTAGTATAATATTACCCACTATGAAACTCTCCCCGTTAACCTTTAATGGTGTGCAGTGACACAATTTGATCAAAAGATGGCGAACAAGTGCTCGTTGGGCATGAATTTTATATTTTGATAAGCGCATTGAGATAACTTTGTTGTAAATTGCTTTATCCAAATAAAATTGATTTGAATTGAATTAACACTTGCCAGCAGAAACATATGAAATTGTCATTGGTGGTCTCGATTTGCAACGTGCCTACCCAACCCTAGTGGTCACGGCACGTCACTGATGAAGACAATAATCCACAAGTCTTTTCAGTGACCCACAGGTACAGTGTTAATTATATTGTGTACTTTTGACTTATCCGTACAAAGGCTAGAATGTTTAGGAAACTGTTCGGTAAAGCGGTGTGTGATATAAAGATAGAATTAGAAGAGTGTATAACTGAGTGTTACAACCGCCAAAAGGAGAATCCGATGTACAGTCTGGAGGATTTTACATTAATGTTTTAAACTTGGTTATGTTATTGAAAGCGTGCATCCTTAGTGGGAAAGATCCCTCTCCCAGCCACTTCATCAAGCTCCTCCCAGGGGATCCCGAGGCGTTCCCAGTCCAGCCAAGAGACAAAGTCTCTCAAGCAAGTTTTGTCTAATCCTCACTGGAGTAAAAATTTGACTTACTGCCGGCAATACAGACAACTCTCCCACTACAGTCATACAGGAAATGGACATATCAGAAGGTTTGAAACCTCATACTCCAGGAGAACCCCCCACAGGGGAGTGTTGGCCTAGTGGTTAAGGACGCTGAGCTTGTAATCGGAGGGTTGCCGGTTCAAGCCTCACCTGGGCCATCACTGTGGGATGCTGAGCAAGTCCCTCAACCCCAAACTGCTCCCCAGGCGTCGCAAAATGGCTGCCCACTGCTCCTCAGGGATGGGTTAAATGCAGAAGACAAATTCCATTAATGTACAAACATTACATGGCCAATTAAAGGCGAAAGCCCCGATTTAATCTTAATCACAGGAGTCCCTGATGGACACGGTCGAATGCTCTCTCCACGTACACAAAGCACATGTGGACTGGTTAGGCAAACCCCCATGAACACTGCTGAGGGTAAAGAGCTGGTTTACAGTTCCTTGACCAGGACAAAAACCACATTGTTCCTCCAGAATCCGAGGTTTATTTGGTTCATGGTGGACAAAACCTTAAAGGGGCGGTATTATGAAAAAATCACTATATAATGGTTTTATTACAGTGTTACAGTGATATACATTCCTTTAGCCTCATTCAGAGGGACATAGTTGAAACAGTTCTGTTTCTTTGTTATTCCACATTTTGTAAAAAAGTCAGCTCCAAACGGGACAGTTGGATTGTTCCCCGCTTAAAACTCCTCCTGCTAAGAAAAAAAATACCTCACAGGTAAATGAAACATAGCAAAGGCAGGTTGATATTACAATTCATATCACAGTTAATATATTTACATTCAGGATATAGATTATCCAGTATATAGATAACCCGAAGCGCAGAGTGAGTGCTCACAATCAGTTTCACTTAGCCGTATATTGCCTTGTATCGCCTTTATGACATGATCTGACGTGTTTGTGACCAACTTAAATTGACTATTCCTGTGGTCAAGAGAGGTGAGGTGGAGAACGAAGCAACTTAGCAGCTCATGTGAGTGTTTGAAACAGCTGACTCAGGTGACCGCTGACAGTTTACTCCACTGCAGCGCAGCATAAATGCTCACAATTACTTTTAGTAACCGTCATACCACCTTGTATCACCTTTATGGGATGATCTGACATGTTTGTGACCCAATGCGAAGAAGCGGTTGGATAAAACAATGGACTATCATTTCAACTTGACTATTCCTGTGGTTAGAAGACATGAGGATGAGAAGAAAGACTGTTTCTACTCATGCACTCAGTGCTGTCAGTAATCCTCAAACCTGAAGAAGGAGGCCTTCAGACCATGAATGGTATTTTAATCCAGGTTGAACACTAATAGAATGGAACCAGCTATTCATATCCCAGAACCATTTTAATACAATTGTTACTAGGGATGCACCAAATATTCAGTAATCGAATAATTTAGCACTAATTTTGAGTTTTTAAGCAACCAAAACTAATAATGCATAACGAAAATGACGTGGCTGTAAAATAATCAAGCATTTGGCTTTTATTTCTTAAAAAAACAACACTTGGCTCCAAAACTAAGCCTATTTCTTGCAATTTAACCATGTAGTGTTTATAATAAGTGCCAGTGCCAACAATGAAATAACAATACAGTTAAGTCAACTAACTAACCAACTACTAACAAATAATATATCATTTATGAGGTGAGCCTATTTGCTATGGTAACCTAGAAACCTGTGTGTATGTGTTTGACAAACGCTGGAATTATGTTTTTAGCATCTGAGAAAATTAATTTATCTTGAGATCAATAAAGTATTTCTATTCTATATCAAAATATTGTGCTGCTGACATTATTAGAATGATGATCAGAGACAGTGTTTAAAGTCCACAACACTTCAGAGCACAGGCACTGAGATGCACCACAATATTTAATGCTACAATTTCTCAAATTTAAAAATATAAAGACCATCTACCCTGGTTTGTGTGTACACGTGTGCCGTGCTTACTTCTCCTCTGCTGGCGGACACCGCTGGTACGAGGCTCCACTCGCACTCCACAGGCCGCTGGGTGTAGCCGCTGTAGCAATCTGAAGCTAGAGTTTCCGCATATATCGGACTATAATTGTTTGATTTACCTAAATTTAAGATTGCCTGGTGGTCGTGTACTACTTTAGAGTAGTTACGCTGCAGGTTCAATGAGAAATTATTAGAACTGACTGTGTCACGGTCCGGTGTGGGTGTGGACCCAAAAGCAAGGATAGATGGAGGCAGGATAGAAGCCTAACGTTCCTGGAACCAGTCCATGTTTTTATTACAAAACCCAAAAACAAAACTTAAATCCAAAACAGGAGAGAGCAAGACCAGACACAGCATGACATAATGAGGGAGACAACGAACCTGACAACGTCAACGAACAAGCAACCACACTGTGACCAAGCACTCAGTTAAATAGTGGAGGAGGCCTGATTGGGAATGGGCCACACCTGGGTGAAAACACGAGGGCGCTAATCAATCACCAACCAAGCATACAGACATCACTGGGGGGTGGAGCCACAAGCTGGAACACCTGAAGCACAGACAAGAGTTAAACACATGACTAGACTCAAAACAAAGACAGAATAACTAAAAGAGAACCCCAAGGGCTAAAACCAACAGAACATGACAGACTGAGTTATCTGCTGTTTTCTATGCGTTGCTAACGCTAACCTCCGCAGCTGACAGGCTATATATGTCAATAAATCGAGGCTGGAAAACTTCTGTGTTCATTTTCAGTTATTGTTCGGTTAATTTATTTATTCATTGATTATCAGCTCAGGCCTAAATTAGCGCTACATTACCTTGTTTCAGCTACGCTTGTTGAAACGGCATGTGGATGCTTTCGGTTCAGATGCTGCATCATTGAAGTCGTACTGCTGTGGTATGCCAGGTATTGTTTGCAGTAAACACATGATTGCACCTTGTTTTCTTCATTTTTGAGGATGTAATGATCCCAGACTTTAGACGTTCTCTGTCGCTTACTCTCCGCCATGGCGCCAACTAAATGCAGAATGTTTTTTGCTCATTAATGACACGCTAGTGGTGTGCGAACCCAGCACATATAGTGTGTGTCATAACAATGTAACAATGCTTCGAGGCACAATTTTTGCCTCGAGAAATTTTTGTAATCTAGTTAATCGATTGACGCAATGATGCAATCAAACAACATGCAGTGATTTTGAGTCAGAAAAGTGTGTGCGTGTTGCTGCAGAACCAGAGCGGCAGCAGCAGCTCATCCTTTCCGCACACAAACACAGCCAGACTCTCTCCTTTCCGCTTACTGCTCTCTGTCTTCCGTCACTGCGTAAAAGTTGGAAGCCGTCCAATTCCACAACCGAGTGCTAACAGCTGATGTGTGTGAACAATGACCATGGCTCCAAGCAGTGACTCCCAACACGATCGGCTGCAGAAAAAGTAGTGCAGTTTGGGCGTCCAGTAGTGCAGTTTGCATTTACATATATGCAATAAAGTATAATATATATTCTATATTAAACTGCAGTGTTGTTTTAGCTGTAAGATAGTTAGAGAGGGAGGAGCTCACATTCTAGGAGGCGTGTTAGGTGACGTCACCTGCCAATGTGGGCAAAATCCAACTGTCCCGTTTGGAGCTGACTTTTTACAAAATGTGGAATAACAAGGAAGGAAACAGAACTTTTTCAACTCTGTCCCTCTGAATGAGGCTAAATGAATGTATATCACTGTAGCAAAGCCATTATAAAGCAGGGCTCCAGACTGCGACCAAATTGGTTGCATATGCGAGTATCTTTTCATTGTGTGCAAATGAAAATTTTTTCTGGTCGCATCTGTGCGAGTGAGTATGGGTGACCTTATTTTGGATGGAGTGGCTGAGTGCTCCGTCACGTCCCACAGAGTGCATCTCTCTCTCTCTCTCTCTGACTCAGCGCTGCTGGTGGGGAGACGGTGTGAGCTCACGAATCTTGGCTGCAGGGAATGCAACGGTGAATGCGCCGAGTATAAACACATATGTGCCCCTTTGGAGTGTGCGCATTCCACAAACGGAGCCAGGCATAACGAGTTCTTCACTGAGTGCGCGCTCACGTTGAGGGCAGCAGTAAAAAGTAAGAACGTGCCGAGCTCAGCGATAGAGCGTACACGCTCATCAGAATCATGGAGGGACCAGAACTGATGGACTATGATACCAGGCCAGATGTTCAGCTGTGGTTCTCCCAGGGCATGGTCTGCAACCTGTGGCTCTGTTTAGTTCTTTTTTTTTTTTTACAGACGCTCTTAATGATTAATTACAAATAAAATCAAGGTATAACAATTTGTTAACCTAAAATAAATCACGTTGTGCAATGACTCAGCACATTCCTACTTCACCTCCTGCAACATCTACAGACCATCAACTTTCCTGCACCTGTGACTTACCTTAAGTTTTAAATCCCTGGTAAAATAACTAAACCAACATAAACACTATTCTGGAAGAAAATACAGATTTTAATTGTGTGGGAACAGATTCATTTAACCATCAATGTACAGGTTAAATATGTATGTTTATGTGTGGCAAGAAATGAGTAATTAGCATGTGTTGATCACATGATCATGTGTTATCATATTCATGTTACTTTTTGTAGCCTTTCAAATATATTAACTAAAAAATGTTCATTAAATAACATTGTGTTCATGTTTTATTTCTTGATGTCAATTTATTTTATTTTAAACTGTTTTTAAGTTTCCATTTACATGATCAATATAAATCAAGTTAAATCAAACATTATTCTATATAATTTTAACTGTATATAATTTAATGCTGTATTGTCTTCATTGAGAAGGTATTTATGGCTCCAGGAGGACTTTAATCCAGGTGAGATGAGGTTAAATGGTTCATTGTAGAGTAAAGGTTACAGACCCCTGACCAGGGGAAGAGGGTTAGGAGACCCCACTATCAGAGCTGGACCCTCTGAATTTAATTCATGGGGTGAAACAATGCAGATGCTAAGTTGGTTATGTTACTGTTAACTTAAATCAAGTACATCCTTTCTGTAAAATAAAAAAAACAGAATATATGTAACCTGTTGTTATGATTTGCTGTAATTTAAAAATTAAAAAAAATTGTATAAAATAAATGACCTGTTATTTCAGCCACTGCTTATTGCAGCAAAACTTAATATTGTCACTAAAACAGTAAAACATTTAGAAAATATATCTCAAGTCATTGTCAATCTTTACTTCATACAAAACTACGATACGCCAGTTAAGTCAACTATTCATCAGCATGCATGTCTATGCTGTACACCATCCCCACCCTCAAAAAAAAGAAGCAAGAAATGGTGCCACTGGAAAAGTTAGCGTAGAGCCCTGTAAAGTGATATTTTCATCAAACCTCCCCTTTAATGCATGTTTTGTTTTATTTGTTGTGCTTTTTTTGAAAAGCAAAAGCTACTGGAATATTTAAAAAAAAAAGTCAGAATATTCAATAAACATTTACTTTCTTTAAAAAACTTTCTTTATTTGTCCTTATATAATGCACATGACACATCACACTAATGAAAAGCAGCCGTCCTTTGTAGTCCAATATTAATCAACTTTTAATCAAGCTAATTAATTTGAAGAGCCTTTCTGCGTCAGTACTTGTAATCCTTTTAATCACTTTAAAGAATAAATCAATTTTCTACTTCATTTGTTTCATTCCCAAACAATCCTTAAGATTCAGTTGTTACGACTCAGCATAGTTTATTTTTTAAAAGGAACAAATCATGTTTTTGTAACACAAAGGACTTCCACTCATGTTCATTGTATCCTTGATTATATAAATGGTCTGTAAATATGCCTGTAGTTTCATTTAAGCATTGATTAATATTTCAAACACTCTTGGATGCTTTTACTTTGATATCACTGTTTTCTAGAAATCCATGCACAGTTATTTGTGCTTTTCAAGTATCACTGGCCTTCCAAGGGCGGAAGAATAATTGCCCTGCTGATGAGCTTTTGTTGCATCGTTCACAGACTTCCACACAGCACAGTTGGTGTGCTATCCTTCTTTGTAGAAACCACATGTTATTAAAATGATGCATATTAAGCAAAATAAGAAAAGTCCAAACACTGGTGACGATCGTGAAACAAGGTGAAAAAACTCTCGGGGGAGCTCATTTATACAGAAACGAATTCAGGAGTGTTTGCTAAGCTGCTGTGTTTATGGGTCAAGAATAAGGTGAAACTCTTATCAGAGATGAGTATTAATCTTAGAAAAAGTCAAGGACAAAAGGTCATTTGTTTCCATTAATGATAGAAATAGAAAGCAGGCCTGACAAAACATGAAATACCAACAGTTTTCTACCAGGAGAACAAAAGCAACAGAAAATTGTTGTTGTTTCACTGTGACCATCACCAGCCCTCAAGGAAAAGCTAAACTTTATCAGAGGGGAAAATATAAAGGGGGAGGGCGATGTTACACCCTAGTGAGGGGGGGGAGAAACAATGGACAGGGAGTTAGGGGGGACATTAAAAAGAAAGACTGGAGCAAAGCTGTTTTCATTGTGTTGAAAGTATAATGTAATGTTAATGTGGAGTAGAGAGTAACCTATTGTGCCTGTGTAGTGACATACTGTATGTAGAGAGATTACAGAGGGCAGGGCTCAAGAATGCGAGTAAATTGGTCGCATATGCAACAATTTTTTTAGTGTGTGCGAGTAAAAATGTAACATGGTCGAAAGTGAAAGTGAAAATCCAAAAGGAGGAAAGTTCTTCCTGTGAATCAGGGTCTGACATGGACATTACACGCTGCCATGTCCATTAACACGCTGCTGCGTCACCAACACTGGGGAGAGACACGGTCCGTGCTGCGTGGGGGGCGCGACGAGCGGACATGGGTGGGGTGAGAGAGCATAGTGAAGGAGTGCATGTGTATGGAGCTCCATACATGTGGGGCGTCGAGCGTACACACGCAGCACATACATGATTCCACACCAAAGAGGAGGACCTCATCAGAATCATCATGGAGGGTCCAGAACTGATGGACTATGATACCAGGCCAGATGTTCAGCTGCGGCTCTGGGGCCTAATGTGGCCCTTTAACTCTTATGCAATGGCTCCTCCCTATAGCTTTAAAAAAAAAACTATTGATATAAATAGTAGATTAATGACAAATAAAATCAAGATATAACAATTTGTTAACCTTAAAATAAATCACGTTGTGCAATGACTCAGCACATTCCTACTTCACCTCCTGCAACATCTACAGACCATCAACTTTCCTGCAGCTGTGGCTAACATTAAGTTTTAAATCCCCGGTAAGAAACTAAACCAACAAAAACACTATTTCTGGAAGAAAATAGAGATTTTTATTGTGTGGGAACAGATTCATTTAACCATCAATGTGACGTTATATGTGTGCATGTTTTATGTGTGGCAAGAAATGAGCAATTAGTATGTGTTGATCACATGATGCTAAGTTGGTTATACTACTGTCAAGTTAACTCAGGTATAACATTTCTTGCAATAGAAAAAAAACATGTAACTTGTTATGCTTTGCTGTTATTTAAAATGTTTTTGTTCATCTTTTAAAATGATGTAAAAGTAATGACCTGTTATTTCGGCCACTGCTTGAAAACTTAAAATATTGACACTAAAACATTAAAACATTTTGCAAATATCATTCAACAACAGTTCAAAAATTAAGTAAACTATTCATCAGCATGCATGACTTGAAAAAAAAAAGGGTACGACCAAATTCTGTGCTGGTGCGACCAACTGAGAATGTTCGTCACAGCAGTGCCACCACTGAAAAAGCTAGTGTAGAGCCCTGGAGGGTGAAACATCTCACTGCTTAAGAACGATGAGTTTGACCAAGAACAGAAACAAAACAAAACAGATCCCAATAAGAGCATTTGTCTATGTATCCAAATGTGCGTGTAAGAGCTTCTATTGGGAACCACTGAGTGGCCCCAGACCTGCAAGACCAGAAAGGCTATTAACCCCCAGAGTCGGCGCCAGGTTAAATGGGGGGGCATTAAGAAAACTGCGGGGGCCACCCCCCCTTGGGCACCAAAATCTGCGCAACACCATTCAACATTTAAACATGATTCTACTACACCAAACAGCATATAGTATGGAGGTATACTGTATATCTTTATTGTGAGTGGGTGGGTCCACAACCTCCTCAGCAGTAACGGCTATAATGTAAACAAACATGCAAAAACATTTTAACGACAACGTTAGTCAGACAATGATACCTGAGGTTTGTTTGTCACATATATATATATATATATATATATATATATATATATATATATACTACTACTGAAATATAGTGAAATAACACTAACGTGTTCAGCTTTATGTGCACAGTGTGCAGCAGGGGTGAAAGACAAAAGGTAAATAATAGTAAATGAGCATTTAACGACAACCTAATGCTATATAAACACAGTCACAAAAACAAAGTTAGCTCGCTAAGCTAACATACCTCTGACCAAAGTGGTTGCTACAGACACAGGCATTAGCAGACTCTGCTCCTCCTGACCACAGACGTAGGTTTAAAATGCACTTTTTACTGCTTTGTTCTGTGAGCTTTTTATATTTCTCACCTTTGTGAACGACAATCTTCGGTACTCTATAAAATCTCTTTTCCTTTTCTCGGTTAGAACGATTGGAGCAGCCGTAAACTACACAAAACATGGGCATTTTGATTATTTCAGACGGCAGATTCTCAGGCTTCACTTCCTGCTCTCTATCTGGATTTAGTGCTCTCGCTTTGTCACAATGCAGCAATATGAGTGACGTCACGTGACTCAACGGAGCAGGTCATAGATGTATACACATCTATGATCCTAACAACAGCTCTAGGGTACGTTCAATAGCATAAATGTAAACAATTACACCACAGTATATTATATCTATGAGCAGACTCCCGTCCGCTGTCAGTGAATGGACACATTCAGTTGTGATAGCCAATCAGGCTTTAATTAATAAAAAAGCTCCCCCTGTAGTGGGAAGAATGTGTGTGTGTGTGGGGGGGGGGGTACTGGTAATCCCCGATGGGAACCAAGGAGGCTCGGACCACCCCCCAGATGCCCTGTAGATTCCGGGCCAAACTGAGGTACCCAGCCCAACACCCTTAGCTTGGGTGTGCTGTGGATTGTCCTATTAGCCGTGGGCTCATCGCGCTGAACCGGCAGCACCGTATCACCCAATTGCCCCAGTTGCACCCACTAATGCCACTCCAAAGGCCCACCACCCTCAGCACACAACAGCGCTGGCCTGTGAAGGAGAACATGACACGTTTGTTACTTGGTCCAAACTACTGTTAGCTGTTTATATTAAACAGTAGTTTGAAATAGAAGTTACAAGTCATGAGGAATCATACCTTGCATGTTCTGTAAGATCCATCTCACTCTTGCAGATTCTATTTTTGTCATTTAACATTGATAATTCTGAAAAAAATATGAGGAATTGTCAATTTGACCTTTTTACTTACATAAATATAAACTTATACAAAGAATAAAAGGGTTTAATGAGTTTTTGCCCAGAAAAGAATTCATCTAAATGATTGTTTTTTACCTAATGATCCAATAGTGTTATTTGATGACTGCTGCACATTCGGCTTCACTAACCTTATGTCATACCTTGTTTTATGACAGCAGTTCATTAAAAGCATTTATTTCAGTTATTTATTTATATATCATGAGCGAGTGTCAGGAGAGAAAATACATTCATTTCAGGAAGTGATCTCTGACAGAACTAAGAGGTGGGCAGCCATCTGCTTGACCATATGGGATGATGGGAAACCAAATGGAGCGCGGACCAACACAAAACACAAACTGTACACAATCACGGCTGGTTGAAAATGATCCACTATCACTGCTCAGTTTGCAACGACAGAGCCAATAACCTGCAGGAAATCTTAGTGTTGGATAAGAGAACATTTTGTACATTATTTTAAAAAGCTTGTGAAATGCTTATTTCCTTTTCTCACATTCTTTCTGGTTTTATAATATTTCAGACAAAGTTTGTATGGTTTCAAAAGAGATGATTTATAAGAGGTATTTCATTTACAACTACCTACTCAAACATAAAATAGATAGATTGTGGCTTTAGAATTGTTTTGATAACATTCCTAGTGATATACCTGCCCTTAACTTTCATGCTATGGAATCATTTTATGTAAACGACCTGTAGTTTTTTTTGTTACAACAGAAATTCTTCTTTAGTTGTTATGATAACCTATGAACGCCAAAAAATCCATTTACAGATTGAGTGGATGTTGTAATTCATTTGTTTTCATCTCCTAAACATGGTTGGGGGACACAGGGGAGACCCGTACTCTCCAGAGCCAATCAGGCAGCTTGTCCTATGTTCAATCCCAGAAACCTCACATTCATATAAAAGTGGAACTGTGCAGAAACAACGGGCTGTGTTAGTGTTGGAGAGCTGTACTTTATTAAGTACCTGCACTGTAAACAGAAACCTGTCCCGTCACCGTGTCGGACTATACACAGGACGAACAGGAACACACACACATCTGCTCTGCAGACACACACACGTGTGCACGCGCATCGGCCGCGTGGATGCACTCGCTCCCTCACTCAGAATTATCTGAAACACATTCAAGCTACAACAATGTGCAACATCAACACTTTTCTTGCTTCATTTTTTCATTATTATCAATATTTTATCAACATTTGAATGTGTTCCTACACTTTGTTTCTACCACTGTGTCAGTCAAAGCTTAGAAATATCAAATACTACACGCCTTTTTTTTTTTTTTTTTTAATACATACTACACATTATTTGCCCAAATCTTAAAAAAAAGAAATAAAAGGCTATTTTTAGATTTATAAAGTAAGAAAAACATTTTTTAGACAGACACTGAACAATATTTTTGTTGTTTTTAAAATAATAATAATAATAAATAATAAAATCCTGTGCATGAACATGATGAAATAACGTTCCCAAGTTCTCCATTAAGCCCTTAAAAAATACATAGAGTAAATAATAACAGTAAGAATGAATAAAAATAGAATAACACTATCCATCCATTAATCAATTTTCTGACCCGCTTGTACCTTTCTCCAGGATTGTGGGGGTCTGCTGGTGCATATCTCCAGCTCTCATTGTCGTTAGGCGGGGGTACACCCTGTTTAGGGCACTCGTCTAAAAAAACACCACTAATATAAAATATATATACAAATATAATGCAAATATACAAAATTAATAGAACCCTGACAGCAACAGCATTAACAAAAAAATGCAAAGAATATTCAGGTTATAAGGACAAAAATATTTGTTTGCGCACGCTCCAAAGTCTAAAGAAAATAATTTTAAATGTAAGAAAATGTCTACGTGTGATCATTTTTTAAATGTTATCACAACAATGTTTTAGATTTCATTACAAATTTGGGTTTTGGGTCAGGATTCTGTTTAGAGGTTTATTTAAAAAAGTACAGTTTATGTGTATAACTCATTATTAATTTTGGCAAATCTTTTCCATAAATGTAGATACATAAAAACAAAGCCATGTTTTTTATGTTTACTGAAATAGTCGAAAATGTTTAAAAATGACGCAAAATTGTCTGACCAAACCTGCTGTAAAAATGTCCTACACTATTGGGATTTAGTTGAAAAATAATCATATATCAGGAAATGAGGCTTTTGTTAGCTCAAATAGCATCTATGCTAATAGCAGGTGTCAGTGTTCATTGGAACATGCTATGAAACGAGTCAAACTATTGGTTCTTAATGTGTGAAAATGACATGGAGTCACGTTCCTTGTTCATGCTGTTAGTGTTGGAACAAAGACACATGTTTAAGAGGCTCCAAAAGAATCTGTGTATCATTCGTTCGTTTTTCATGTTTTTGTTACATAATGAAAAACTAATTATTTGATATTTGTTTCCAAAACCAAAATGAAAAAAGGGAAAATGCCTTGTTTTTCAAATTCAAGCCCTTTTTGCTTCAGTACAGAAAATGAAAAACGGAAAACAAACACCTTTATTCATTTTCTCCATTACCGATTTGCCAAAGTATGTCACCTGGAAGTATACTCTCATCCGACGCTAACGGCTATGCTAATGGCAGTTCTCACGGACATTTAGGATGGTTTAGAGACTCTTAAGTGTTGCAGAGCTAAAGATATCTCGGAACGTGTAACGCTTCATTTCAGGGTCACGTACTTTGGCCAAAAAAGAAAAGGAATAAAGGTGTTAATTTTCCGTTTTCTGTACCGAAGCAAAAGAGCTTGAATTTGAAAAACAAGGCGTTTTCTGTTTTTTCATTTTGGTTTTGGAAACAAATATCAAATAATGAGTGTTTTTCATGTTTTTGTTACATAATGAAAAATGAATGAACGAATGATACACGGATTCAAAAAGCCCACTTAGCTCTTTGAGGCCTAGCGCTAATTTAAAGCCTGTTGTCCTTTTGACGCTGTTGCTCTTTTGCTCTTATAACGTCTCTACAAGAGATACAGACCTGAAACTTGAACTATGAGGTCTCTGAGAATTTTTCCATTATATCTAGTAAATAACATACTAAACACATCCAAAAGATTTCTAAATGTAGAAAATTAAACAAGACATTTCCGATTTGAACAATTTAACTGTTTTGCTTTTTGAAATAAGATCATTTTTACATGTTCAATTCAAATGTGTTCCACTTCAACCAACTTTAGCTTTGCAAATATATATGTATATATACATAAAAAGTTAGTGGTTAGCTTGTCCGTCTCACAGCTAGAAGGTCCTGGGTTCAAGCCCTAGTGTGGACACTTGGGTCCTTTCTGTTTGGAGTTTGCATGTTCTCCCTGTGCTGCGTGGGTTTCCTCCGGCTTCCTCCCACAATCTAAAAACATGACTGTTATGGGTGGATTGGAATCTCTAAAATTGCCCGTAGGTGTGAATGTGAGTGTGAGTGGTTGTTTGTGTGTGTGTTGTCCTGTGATGGACTGGCTAGGGCGTACCCCCACCACCCTGGAAACAGGAAAAAGCAGATGAATGGAGATACATAAAAATAAGACTGGTAAAATAAATAGCCCCACATAAGCAGTAAAATGCAGAAATTATCTGATATGTCCTCACCTGCCACACACCCACACACACGCTCAGTATAAGTTCTCTCACCTCACCACCTGCGTCTACCCACTACAACCACCCGTTAACGCTACTCTGTGGTGGTGCAGTAAGTAGCGTGTTTTGCACTGCACATAGCGTTTATGTAGTGACGTCACTAGCGTTAAGCTACTTACTTAGTTTTTTTATTTTACACTCATTGTGGAACGATGCACACAGAATAGAGGGGCTGGGCTGCCCGTGGGAGGTTCGTCCACTAAGGGTTGACCATTTATTTGGCTCCACTGACACAAATAATTCCACAACTGGAAGGTAGAAGAGGCATGAACATTCCCTAACTTAAAGTTGACCTGGCTATTTTTGAAATTCAGCCAAGTGTGAGGGCAGATCAGAGTCCAGCTTGTGTTCCTTATAGTAGCTGTGCTTCCATTACAGTTTTTCACAAAATAAAAGTCATCATCTCTAAAAATTCTACTTCCACAAAGTAGAATTGTGCTTTGAACATGTTTCCATTGAGCTTTAACGATACATTTCAATATGAAAACGTCTAAAAAAACATCAGGAAAACCAAACATATTTGAGTGTTTTTTCCAATTTCAGGTGTTCCCATGACCAGCTTTTATTGCACTATTCAGATTTTGCACCTCCCAAGGGTAATGGAAACACAGCTTCTCTAATTGGTCGAGGTCGGCTGATGTCATTTCAGCACACCTGCTTTATGACTCCTCTGAGTCTGATGACGATTCAACGTTTGGATCAAATATATCCATCTTTACGGTGCAAAGGTTTCCACAATCTAAAATAGTTATTGAATTAATGAATAGTTATTAAAACGAGTGAAAATGTCTGTAAAAAGACACAGTGCTGTTAAACCGTCTATATCAGCACTCATTGAATGTCTAATGTCAGGTCAAATGACTTGGTGGGAACAAACTGTTGTTTAATATTATGTTATTATATTACTAGATATATTTAAGTTAACATTGAGTACTTTGAGTCCACCAAAGTCAGGCCAAGTGTCCTCTTTTATTAGAAATCAAATTATAATCACCCTAAATTATTCATTCACCCTCTGATACAAACAATAGATAATGTATTGAGCAGATACTTGGATTGTCAGACACTTACCTCCATGTCTGGGTAACAAACTGCCCCTTTATTGCCAAACATTATTGTTCATTAGAGCAGTGGTTCTCAACCTTTTCAGCCCCCAAAGTAGTGGTTCCAGAGAGCATGGACCCCCACTGTAGCTGAAGGTGGTTGAACACAGACATGAACATTGAAGAACAGTCATGTGGAGACTGTGGGTCATCTATAAGGGAGAATAAAGGGGAGAGATTTTTGGGGTCCATCCATATGAGGAAGTCCTGCCTATCTCTGCCTCGCCTGCTCCAAGCACAGTAAAGCACTGCTTATACGGACACTTTATCAAGCCACCAAGGCCCTACATGTGGCCTCATTCATTATGAGATCCTCTAACACAGGATTCGCTTCATACGCCGTCAGCCACCTCTCCGTCTCACTTCCGCATACGTTGCTAAGGGAACGCCCAAACAGAGGCGCATGTACGGTAACTGCTATTATGAATTGTGTGTGTGTGCGATTGGTCAGGTGACCGTAAATGTTAATGATTCATGTTTTCTTTAAAGGGATCCTTCACTGTTTTTACTAATATGGCCTAAAACCTTTGACATGTCCTTATTAGAGGATCTAGGCCTAACAAAACGCATTATTTTGCACCATATTCATTTTATTACATTTTTAAAACGGGACTACTTTACAGTTTTTGAGTCTGTGCGCCGCCATGTTAAAATGACGTCATTGATGACGTGAATCGCCCATTTCGTCCATTGAGTTCTATCGGAGTGAAGCATTCAGGATCATTTAGCAGCTTTTTCAGTCAAAATGGCAACTTGTGCTGCTTTGGGTTGCTCTAACAATCATTAAAAGTTAAAAAGTCGATGTAAATCTCTTTTGTTTACCGAAATTTGAGAAATAAAATTCGTGTGCCAAAAAAATCTGTGACCGCAAGATGCAACAGTTCCAACTCTGCTGTTTCATAGACGGCATGAAGAGTTGGAACTGTCGCCTCCTGCAGCAATGGCTCATTGTTCTATGAATCTGTGATAACCATATTTATTTATTCATCTGAATAATATCCACTGTTATCCAGGAAGTTTAGTATTGTTTGGACCATACTATACAGTCATCCTAAAGATGTAAATCCTTGTTTTAATCAGAAATAAAATGGGTTAAAAGTGACCAAAAATGGTGGAAAAGGTGGTGAAATGGGATTTTAAACACCACAGAAATTGGTTAAAATTTGCAAATCAGAGCGGACGAAAACAGACAGAAAAAGTGATGAAAAGGGTTCAAAGTGTCAATATCAGCTTAAAAGTGCCAGAAATTGGTGGAAGGGCAGTTGGGTTTAAAAAGTGGGAACAATTAGTTTAAACTGGCAAATAATGGGCGTGAAAAATTGTTAATCATAATCAGAATCAGAATCAGAATCAACTTTATTGACCAAGTAATGTATTGAATACACACGAGGAATTTGTCTTGGTGAACTGTGCTCTGTCTGATAGTGTAAACATTAAATAATAACAATCAACTAGAATAAAGAAAAATATATAAAAAAAGAAGTATAAACATAAATATAAAGAGTAGTTAGACTAATATGTGCAAACTAATAAAATAATAATAATAATAATAATAATAATAATAATAATTTAATGTGGTTAAATTGGCAAAAATAAGAATAAAATATGGTGAAAAGAGGTTAAAAGTGACAACAATGGGTCAACATATGTGACATTTGGTGGAAAAGTGGTGAAAAGGGTTTATAAGTGCTGAAAATATCTTGAAAATGGAAAAAAGCTGAAATTGCATTAAAATTTGATGAAGTGGAAGAAATGGGAGTAATGTAGCAAAATACATACAGCAAAAGTGATGAAAATATGGCAAGTTTGATGTAGTTGCAGAAAAAAACTTAAAAATGGGCAAAAATGGGCTCAAATTGTTCAAAAATATTCTTAGTTTCTTGAAGGCATCTGGCGACCCCCTCTCAGTGTTCCCCCAAATGGGGTTCTGACCCCAAGGCTGAAAACCCTTGCATTAGAGAACGTTTGACATCTAGGTTGAATTCTGTGGTTAATGTGATAAACTAAAGATATTTATGCAGAACAGCTTAGAAGGTTTTACCATTGTCTAGCATTAGTTATGAATGGTTTGTCTCTGCAACACAACATCATGACAAGTTTAAATGAAGAAAACAACGTTTCATCTTGTTTTTGGATCATAATGGAGAATTTGAAATAATATTTTTGTAAATCATGGGCAGACGACGTGAACTAACAAGCTGTGAGCTACTGCCAGGATCCTCTCTGTGACTCCTATTATCGCTCACTTTAGAGCTGTGAAGAATCTTTTAATCAGTGTTGCCTGAGTTTGCTTTTCATCAAACTAATCAGTAGAATCTCCTGCTGAGATGATCAGTTCACTTCAAGACCAGTGGAATTAATTGACTAAATTGGGTATTTAGTGTCTTTACTGTTTAGTAGAAGAGCATTTTATGGTGTGATAAATATAATAGAAACCACACTTTTTTGCTTATATAAAACCAAAGCGCAGAGAAAAAAAAAAGCCCAGCCACATAAATAAGTAAAATGCAGACATCATCAACCACATGCAACAACATATGTTCATTCAATGGTTCGACCGGATCCGCCTTAGACAAGAACAAGACGGGCAGAAGGACAAAGGAACACGTGCTGCTCATTTGTAACTGATACAGATAACCCTGTGAGGGAAATTATTGATGAGGTGGAAAAAGTATCAGACCAGAGAGGAGTCCAAGGTTGGCTCATGTGACACTGGAAAAAAAACAACCAGAACAGCCATTTCAGAGCCGTGACCAACCGTGGATCAACAATCTGTGATGAGGCAAAGCTTCTATTTTACACGCTGTAAACTATCTGTTCAGCAGTGCCACAAAAATGTGATCAATACATTTTTGGTTGAGAACAGTAGAGCAAACTTTAGATGATGACAAAGCAACTTTAAAAATTAGCTATAAAAAAAAAAAAAAAATACTCTGAAAATGAGCACTTTTTATTTATCCCCAATTTCTTTTTGTGTATGTTTTTTTTTTTTTTTTTTTTCATTGTTTTCTTTGTTTGTTCTGTTCTGGTCTGGTCTGTCTTGTTTATATATATATATATGGCTTTAGAGGTACCACAGCAGGGAGTGGGGGGAGTGGGGGCTGAGCCATCGGAGGATGCTACATTTGAAATTACCTACCCTGGCTTTAATTAATGCAATAAAGTATCAAACATCATTGTATCTGATCTGAAGGTCACATGATCAACATTCATGGCCCCCGCTCTGCCAGTTGCCCACTTCTTCATAGTGTGTATATCAGTGTAATATTATGACAGATTTTATTGCTTAGATATTTTTTTTTGTTTACGCAAATTGTGTTTAAAAATATGTATGCAGACCACCAGCAATGTATGCAGCGTGTTTGGCTGCAATGAATATGGAATCTGTGTAGATGAGCCATGGTGTGCAGAGGAAATACCAAAAAAATTATTCACTTCCTGTGATGATTTTTGTTTTCCACACATGACTTTCTTACTAGGGGTGTGCCAAAATATCAATACAACAATATGTCGCGGGGTTTAATCTCTTTGACACGTTATCAATTCACAGGCACCAAATATTGATTTTTATTTTATTTTTTATTTTTAATTGCAACATATACAAGACATGATAAAAACATATATATATATATATATATATATATATATATATATATATATATATATATATATATATATATATACACAGTATCTCACAAAAGTGGGTAGACCCATCTCATTTCTGCAAAAATAAAATTATATCTTTTTATTGGACAACACTGAAGAAATGACTCTTTGATACAATGTAAAGTAGTCAGTGTACAGCTTGTGTGTAAATTTACTCTCCTCACAATAACTCAACACACAGCCATCAATGTCTAAACAGCTGGCAACAAAAGTGAGAACACCCCTAAATGAAAATGTCCACATTGGGCCTTAAAGTGTCATTATTTTGTGTGGTCACCATTACTTTCCAGCACTGCCTTAACCCTCTTGGGCATGGAGTTCACCAGAGCCAATTCACAGGTTGTTACTGGAATCCTCTTCCACTCCTCCATGATGACATTACAGAGCTGGTGGCTGGCTTACAGACCTTGTGCTGCTCCATCTTCCTTTTGAGAATGCCCCACAGATGTTCCACAGTGCCAGCAGCACTCATACAGCCCTAGACCATGATGATCCCACTACCATGCTTGAAGCAAAACGCATTTTCTTCAGTGTTGTCCCATGAAAAGATATAATTAAATTTTTGCAGAAATGGGAGGGGTGTACTCACTTTTGTGAGATACTGTACATGTTTTGCAGTTCCTGTGAAATCGATTCAGTGCAGTAGATTCATTTTGAATTTCTTCAGTGACACAGATATCATGATGTATCGTGGATGAATTTTCACAATAATATCATTATTGTGGGGAAAACATTGCGATATATCATATTGCGAGGTACCTGGCGATACCAGCCCTATTTCTTACAGAAAGCCTCCCGATGATTTCATCAAATCAAAGTAGAATCTTTAATAATTCTGTCTTGTGTGAATAAAATTACATTAATGGCTGTAATAGCAAATATTAGCAGAGTTACGGCTTTTTAAATGAACTTGTTCCTGAGATGTGTTCAAGGTCCCTGGGACACCGATGTCACATACTGAGTTTATCTCTGTACTGACATTATCACCCTAACTTTACCCTAACCCTAACATAATCCAATAAACAAATAAAACATGTGTCCGTTCACTTTGAAAACAAAAATAAACAAAAATTAATTATAATTTTTTAGCAAAAATTAATTTTCCGGGAGTGCGCATGTTCGCGCATGTGCATGTATGAGCATTTACAATCTCAGTACGATGTACATGACACTGGGTGCCGCGTCCTATATTGACAATGAGGAAGAGGAGCTCCTATTGATGCTGGCCTTACAAAGCAATCAAAAGTGGAAGTGGTGAATTGTACGGCCATTAAACGCATTAAGAGACGAGGAAGAAGAGTCTGCAATGTTAGTGAAGAACAGAAAGGAATTAAATGTACAGTGGTGTTACATTTAATGCGGGTTGATGTGAAAAATACATAGTGAGCAGCGTTTTGTGTGACACCAGGTATGCAGATGAGTATGTTTGGGCCTTAAGACCAAGCACAATGAGTGATGCACTAAATAACAAGTAACATTAAGGGCATGTGAGGGGAAAATACAAACAAATGTATACTGCATGACAGCTGGAACAAAAATGTTAGAGGAGAGAAATACAAGTAATTGAGTGGAACTGGAGCATGAGTGAGAAAAGACATGTGAGAGGAGAACTACAGCCAGATAAACAGATGGAGAGAGAGAGAGAGAGAGAGAAAGAGAGAGAGAGTTCAGAGGGCTAAGGGTGAGAACGAGGACACAACCAGATTCCTCATAGACTGATTCAACCGAACAGAGGAAATAATATTTTTATTTCTGATTCCATAAATGTATTCCTACGTAAAACTAAACAGAATTACAAGCATGGATACACAGTTCAGTTGAGTTGAATTCACACACTCAGCCAAAAGGACTAATGTGTGACCGCTCCACAGTGACTTCAAGAGCAATCTGAACACGAGACAACGTTAAAGGGGCAGTATTATGAAAAAATCACTTCATAATGATTTTGTTACATTCAGAGGGTCAAAGTTGAAAAAGTTCTGTTTCATCCCTCCCTTGTCATTCCCCTTTATTTAAAAAGTCAGCTCCAAATGGGCGAGGTGAATTTTTCTCGCCTTATGACTCATAAGCAGGCTTGGGGAGTAACAGATTACAAGTAACAGCATTACGTAATCCATCCATCCATTTTCAAACCCACTTATTCCTGTTTGTTAAGGGCGCAGGGGTCTGCCGGTGCCAATTTCCGGCTCTCATTGAGCGCCAGTCCATCGCAGGGCTTCATTTAATATCACAGTACAATGTAAAAGATGACTGCCTGCTGTTATAATGTTCCCGTCATTCAGGAATTTGACGTCCAATCTGAAAAAACCTCTGCAGGTAAAAATTTGCCGAAACACACAGAAATACAGCAAGATAAAGTGTAGCTTTGTTAGCTTGCTCACCTGTCAGTACTTCTACTTACTACTAAATCAGGGGTATAATGGACTGTAGTTGCTGAAGTTAGTTAAAAAAAAACTTAATCACCCAGTTTATATCGTAACATCTGTACGCAGTCCGGACGTTGTAAACAAACTGGGCTGATTTGTAAACACAATCGCACGCCGTTATTATCTGGTCACTGTCGGCCGTGACCACGCCAAATAAAACACAGCGCGGTGAATTACGAGGATTAATCATAACTTCTGAGCTCCAATACAAACCCTCAACACTAACCACCTCCTCTCAATCCCCTGCACCCTCATGTTGCCTTCACTGACTGCCACAACTGTAGGATTTAGGAACACATCCAACAAACAGCAGATTTGTTATGGCAACAGATAACTTGGATCACAGTAACATAACAGCTGTTTATGTGTTTGCTGTGTCTTATATTTTTGTTTATAGTCTATTATTTTATCTGCACTGTGTTGTATGTTAGCGGGTCAGAAAAGGAATAGATGGATGGATGGATGGATGGATGGATGGATGGATGGATGGATGGATGGATGGATGTGTTGTAAGTTAGAAACATCCAGTCTTTTAAAAGCTCTTTTTTAGAGAGATTTGAAATAAAAACAAATCACGTTTTAGTGAAATATAAATATTTCTGCCAGAAGGCTGCAGACTAACTGCATTTGTTAATCTAGGAAATGTTATGCAAATTGTGTTTGGCACACATTGAATTAAAGTCACTACTGTATATTACATGACACATGAAAGAAAATGCTGACATCAATCTAAAGAAATGACTTATAATTTACTATGGAGCATGTTAATACCTAAAACATCTACTTCAGGTCGTACTTTTTCTAATAGAAATGACAATTGTTACTATGTTGTGTCTGCAACCTTTGAAACTCTAACTATAAAACTAGTTAAAACCTGACATACCACTTTCAGGTGGTGCTTTTTTGTTTTACATACTGTACTGTATGTACAATATGTAAACTGAAACAATAAGATTTATTATATATAGTACAAAAATCATTATGGTCTGTGATCTAGGTCTATGATTCAACTGAATTGTTAATAATTAATGAGTAAATTGATTGATAATCTTATTTACTTAAAGCTATAGAGGAGGATTTTCCCAAAGTTAAAAAAAAAAAAAAAATCCCACTCCACTTTTTTAAAAAAAATGCACATGTGCAACACTCTACCTGCTCCCAAGAGGGAACGCCTATTAAACTCCCCTTGTTAAGCTCCCTTAACCACAAGTGCCTTTATCCACAGATATTATATTTAGGTTCAGTATATAGATTATCCAGTATATAGATTATCCAAAGCACAGCGTGATCGCCCATAATCAGTTCCATTTTTTTTTTTTTTTTACCTTGTCTGCACATGCTTTCGAAGGTTAACACTACAAGAAGTGCAATCTTTTGACAGCAATGCATATTTTATTATTGCAATTAAATAAATTTATTTATTTCATTGCATAATTGTGACCGTCACCAGCCCTCCCTAGGGAAGGGTAAGAAATACTTTATTAAAGGGAGGATGTAAAAAAGAGAGGGCAGTGTTACACCAAGGTGAGGGGTTGGAGGGGGGTGGGGAAGTTAGCAGGGAAGAGGGATACAAGATAGGATATGGAATGGGTGAGGAATAGTTTTAAGTGATGCGATGTGAAATTGTGGTTGTGTATATTGTGTTTATTGTTGTGTTGTCAAGCCAGTTTGGTGACCAGTGTGTGGTTTAGGAATAATGGTGGTGGCTGTGAACAGAGGAAGAGGTGAGTGGAAATTCCATAAAACAGGTATTTGGGAACAACGTGTCTAAGGTTGAGCCCAGTATGAGTGTTATCCCACAGCCCAAGGCCAGTGCATCCATGACAAATGTATTTCCAAGTACCGCCACTGCAAAACCCAAGAGCCGCCCCCGGGCCCGAAGAAGCAGTCAGGCCAGCAGCAAGAGCAGGCAGCCTAAGGGCCCCCGGCGACCACCCCACGGCCAAGCAGTCCCCCGAACGCCCCCAAGATCCCAAGCCGAGAGGCAGCCATCGCCCCCCCATACACACCCGAGAAAGCCCCAAGGAGCCAAGGACCCAGCGCACCACGCCACCGATCCCACCCCCAACCCCCAGACCCCCCACCCCATCGACCCCCCCACCCCCCCACCCCACCCCCGCGCCCAACCCCCCGAGGGGAGGGCCCAGAGAACTCCCTGCCCGAGGCCCCAGCGGAGGAGCCGAAGCCCACACCCAGCAGACGACCAGAACCGCGCCGAACAGGCAGCCAGTGGGCACCCGCCGGCAGTTCCATTTTTAGTAGCCGTTTTATATCTCATATGGCCTTTGGCATGATCTGACACTTTTGTGATGCAATGCAATGCAGTGGTTGGACAAAACAAATGATTATTATCTTTAATTGACTTTTCCCATGGTTAGGAGAGGAGATGGTGACAAGAAATATTAACACTCCGGTGAGAGTTTGAAACAGATGACAGACTGTATGTATACAAGCGTGTGAAAAATTGTGCAGAACAAAGCCCTGAGATACAGAGGAGGAGATGTGTAGCCCATCCCCTCTCCCGACAGATCCAGAATATATGAATATATAGGTTATTAAGAGTGATCATCTTCACCATCAGTTAATATTAACTTTAAAAGTGTAACTGGCCATACGTTACTCAGCAATTTTTCAGATGACTTAAAACCTATTCATCACATTATTATTATTATTATTATTATTATTATTACTTTTTTTTTTTTTTAAATAAGATAATCTTTTATAAATCTCACGATGGGGAAATTTACTTTTAGGCCAAAAGTGGCAAACAAGCAAGTGTAGAGTGCAAACTAAATGACAACTAGGATTTATAAAGACAGAACTGGACTAAGGACACACCAAAATGAACATTTTTGGCCGACACCCAAAACCAAAAATTCAAAAAACCAAGGCCGAAAACCAAAAACCATTATAACAATTAATATTCCATTTATCAGTCCTATTGCATGTATGGCTTTGGATGTATACTGACCATTAAAATAAAAAAACATTGCAATTGTATGAATTAATATTAATGCTTCACAACAAGAAAATTCAAAATATGAAAATATTTATTTAGCACTGCTATTCCAACAATGCACAATATAAAATAAAAATAAATGTTTAACTTGTCCGCACTCATACATTAAATAATAAAGACCTGACCTATAACTGACTGTTTTAATGAGACAACATATTTAATGTGACCCTATATCAGCAACTCAAATGGCTTTGAAGTCACAGAGCATGTGCGTCTCCAAGACGACCTCTGTGTACATCGTTTCTTGTGCTCGCTAGTTTAATCCATTTAAGTAATGATTTTTATAATGCGGACCAAGTGCCGTTGTGATGTAGTGAATAGTTTCTCTGTTAAACATGCACTGACAGACTCTGGAACCACATTCTGCTGCTGATACTCAGCCGTGCGTCAGGCTGCGGTGTAGTCCATGTTGATGAAGGGCTACATGTAACTACTGTGTCGACGTGATACACAAACATAAAACACACTCATGTGCTTTGTCAACTCTGCTGAGAAGACCCTTTAGTGCTCAGATAATTAAATACAGACGTTGGCCTGTTTCCAGACAAGCACGTTCACTGTTTGCTCGCGTCTTTTCAACATCCTGTATTCGTCAGCTTTATTTAGTGAGAAAAGTGTTATGGCCGAAAACCAAAAATTCACTTTTGGGCCATTTGCTGTGGCCGGAATTTTGTTGCATCACTAAACTGGACACTGCCCTAAACTGGTAGTTTGACTGACATCACAATGCAATGCATTGATAGGTAGCGGGGGAGTGGTCATTAGCCAGATGTGTAAGCTGCCTGGCACACATCGATGCTCAGCCATCGGCGTCTATATATGATACAATATAAAAAAATCTGTAAAACTCACAATGAAGAGTAAAAAATGTGCACCAATGTTTGGGCCTGTGTGTGAATCAAATATGGCTGGTGTTGTGTTTGACATAGCTTTTCATTTCCCAACCATGGTCTCAATGGTGCGGCTCCAACCCCCAATTTCCACTGGATGCAGCTCCGCTACGTTACGACTCCGCCGCGCCACCGGAGCTGATATGTTTCCACTTTTCTCTATGTATTAATTTCCACCAGGTCCGCTACTCCTTCCCAGCTGTGGTAGTCCAGTGCCCTCCTACAGATATACGCAGCACTTCTATTTTTGGCGGACACCGGAGCACGATGCATCAATCAGCACAGAGCAAATGAAGCTAAACAGAAAAATAAGCTAACTACATCACCAAAACGTCATAATGTGTAAAAACAAAGTCACATCCACTATATTGTTTCCTCTCATACTGTAGCTACACTGTAAACTGCAGCAACTTTGATTTAGTTCATGTTTTACTGGTGCAGTTTTATCTCTTTTCTGTTTGCTGTTGATAAAAAATGTGCCCATGACAAATCCAGAGTCCGACCTTCTTCTTCTCCTTCGTTAGGAACACTGACCTGTTTATCTGTTTATTGTTGTATTTATAACACATACATTTAACTGCGTTCTCGCGTGATTATATAAATATCATGAGAACTCCTCTGTCTTGTGACGTCACAGTCGTCCAACCGGAGAGCACCGTGGCACACTCAAAACGCAACCGATGGGGATTACCGGACGTCAGACAGTGGGGAAAAACCGGATCGTTGCCGTGGTGCAGCGGAGACGTATCCAGTGGAAACCCCCAGTTACTGTTGTGGAGCTTTGAGCAGCACCTGAGAGTGAACACATCACTGTTTTCACGCCATGCTCCGTCTCAACCTCTGCTTAGAACAAGCATTAGTGTCACATGTTGGAATACGGATGCTCCACGGACACAATGGTACGTTTACAGACAAACACTGACCACGGTGTTTGATCACTACCTGTTTCATCACTTCACACAACTGATTTATGATTCAATGGAGCATCCATCTTGTAAACAATTTTTTGAACATTTGATTTCACTATTTTTATTTGATTGTAATATTCCTAGTTAATACTGTGAATAATCAGAATCAGTTTTACAAAAAACAAAAACAAAAACAAAATCTGAAACACTAATATTAAAGGATAAATGATGAATGATGTTTTTTTTGTTTTTTTTTTTGTTAAGTATGACTTGGTGTAACTAAACATTAAGTATAGTAGTGATGATTATTTACAGATACATATTTGCTAAAATGTCCTAGAATAGCTGTTGTGGTAAGATCAGCATGTTCTCTAATATAATAAAAGAGAGTGAAGTTATTGGGTTTTTTAGGCCAGCAGAATGGCTCTAGTGTAATGTGTATTCTGTGTTACACTTAAATGTGCAGATGTTGTTTGTCACCTTTTGATCGTCTGATATCAATACGAGAACATTTGTAAACATCAGCTGAGAGATGAAGCTCATGTGAACAAAAGCATTGAATCAATCAATTAACAAAAACAAAAGAATAACTGTATCACATGAGACAAAATACAAAACATAAAGAGCAGATTAAATTGTATTAGAGAGCAAATTCTACGGAAGAAGAAAAGTAGAGTATTTTAAGCAAACGCTTGTCCTTGCTTATGTTCAAACTTGCAATACTGACAACGAAACGGAACCATCACTGAAGGTCACAGACATTAAACAGATTGGTTGTGATGTGAAAAAAATCATTTTATTTCCTCTATTATACTGTATTTCGATTTTTTAAGCTTTTTGTGCTCAGGTTTACTTTTCCTTTGGTATAATGACTCAGGACATCCAAAAAAAAACTGATGTGTGCGTAAAAATATGTGGTGTTTCACAGCAGCTCATTAGGTGGCGTACCATTCACACCAGTTTAGAGGTGGACTCTGTCCGAATGGTTGGAAAACAACTGATAATTTGATCACCTTGGTTTGTCTTTGTTTGCATTGAGAGAACAACTTCTGATCCTCTCCAAACAGCCTCTGGTGAAGTTCCACGAGCTAACCAGTTACTGTAACAAGTTCGACGAGCTAACGACTAACTAGTTACAGTAACCGGGGAGGACTATCAGATCAAATGGATTAAATGCTCTAGGATCTGTCGGTGGATGCACCCTAAGAGGTAATGCTGATGATCCTATGTGACAAAAAATGCTTCAAAAAACACATGCCTGTAAACAAATGTTTATTCTATTCCCTGTGATGTAATTGAATGTTTCAATGGAACGTCACAAAAAAAATGGCACAATTTGATTCCATGAAACATCAGAAAAGTCCCTTTGGCATCAGCAGTGGATGAGAACATTTGGATGAAATACAGGAACAGTTTTAAATATGACAGTGATCAGTGTGACCTCCAGCAGCTTTACACATTTTCTCGATTGCTAAAACACAACATCTTGTAATTCCCAGAAGCACACACACATTCCCCATAACCATAAACACAAATTCACACGTCTCAATATTCAAAACTAGTTCTGCAAAACTTTAAATGTGGCCAAATAAATCATTCATTGCACTATGGCTGTGTCGTAAATGTCATCCTAACATACTAACGCACTACTCGTACTAATGCACTACTCATATTAATGCACTACACATACTAACGCACTACTCATTCTAATGTAATACTCATACTAATGTAATACTCATACTAATGTACTACTTATACTAATGCACTACTCATACTAATGCACTAATCATACTAATGCATTACTCATACTAATGCACTACACATATTAATGCACTACTCATACTAACATACTACTCATATTAATGCATTATTCATACTAATGCACTACTCATACTAATGCATTACTCATACTAATGCACTACTGATACTAATACACTATTGATACCAATGCACTACTCATACTAAGGCATTACTCATACAAATGCACATTTCATACTAATGCATTACTCATACTAATGCACTACTCATACTAATGCACTACTCATACTAATGCACTACTCATACTAATGCAGTACTCATACTAATGCACTACTCATACTAATGCACTGCTCATACTAATGCACTACTCATACTAATGTATGACTCAAACTAATGCACTACTCATACTGATGCACTACTCATACTAATGTCCTACTCATACTAATGTACTACTCATTCTAATGCACAACTCATACGAATGCACTAATCATACTAATGCACTACCCATACTAATGTACTACTCTTACTAATGCACTACTCATACTTATGTAATACTTATGCTAATGCACTACTCATACTAATGCACTACTTATTCTAATGCACTACTCATACTAAAGTACTACTCATACTAATGCACTACTCATACTAATGCATTACTCATAATGATGCACTACTCATACTAATGCATAACAAATACTAATGCACTACTCATACTAATGCACTACTCATACTAAGGCATTACTCATACTAATGCACTATTCATATTAATGCACTACTCATACTAAGGGATTACTTATACTAATGCACATTTCATACTAATGCATTACTCATACTAATGCACTAATCATACTAATGCACTACTCATACTGATGCACTACTCATACTAATGTACTACTCATACTAATGCACTACTCATACTAATGTACTACTCATACTAATGTACTACTCATACTAATGCACTACTCATACTAATGCACTAATCATACTAAGACATTACTCATTCTAATGCACAACTCATACTAATGCACTAATCATACTAATGCACTACCCATACTAATGTACTACTCTTACTAATGCACTACTCATACTTATGTAATACTCATACTAATGCACTACTCATACTAATGCACAATTCATACTATTGCACTACTCATACTAATGCATTACTCATAATGATGCACGACTCATACTAATGCATAACTAATACTAATGCACTACTCATACTAATGCACTATTCATACTAATGCATTACTCATACTAATGCACTACTTATACTAATGCACTACTCAAACTAAGGCATTAATCATACTAATGCACTACTCAAACTATTGCACTACTCATATAAATGCATTTCTCATACTAATGCACTACTCATACAAATGCAATAATCACACAAGGCATTACTCATACTAATGCACTACTCATACTAATGCATTACTAATACTAATGCACTAATCATACTAATGCACTACTCATACTAATGCACAACTCATATAATGCATTACTCATCCTAATGTACTACTCATACTGATGCACTACTCACACTACTGCACTACTCATACTAATGTACTACTTTACTAATGCAGTACTCATACTAATGCACTACTTATACTAATGCACTACTCATACTAATGTACTACTTATACTAATGCACTAACCATACTAATGCAGTACACATACTAATGCACTACCCATATAAAGTACTACTCATACTAATGCATAACTCATACTAATGCACTACTCATACTAATGTACTACTCATACTAATGCACTAACCATACTAATGCAGTACTCATACTATTGCACTACCCATACTAATGTACTACTCATACTAATGCACAACTCATACTAATGCACTACTCATACTAATGCATTACTCATCCAAACGTACTACTCATACTGATGCACTACTCATACTGATGCACTACTCATACTATTGCACTACTCATACTAATGCAGTAGTCATACTAATGCACTACTTAAACTAATGCACTACTCATACTAATGCACTACCCATACAAATGTACTACTCTTACTAATGCACTACTCTTACTAATGCACTACTCTTACTAATGCACTACTCATACTAATGTAATACTCATACTAATGTACTACTCATACTAATGCATTACTAATACAAATGCACTACTCATACTAATGCACTAATCATACAAATGCACTACTCATACTAGTGCACTACCCATACTAAAGTACTACTCTTACTAATGCACTACTCATACTTATGTAATACTCATACTAATGCACTACTCATACTAATGCACAACTCATACTATTGCACTACTCATACTAATGCATTACTCATAATGATGTACGACTCATACTAATGCATAACTAATACTAATGCACTACTCATACTAATGCACTATTCATACGAATGCATTACTCATACTAATGCACTACTTATACTAATGCACTACTCAAACTAAGGCATTAATCATACTAATGCACTACTCAAACTATTGCACTACTCATACAAATGCATTTCTCATACTAATGCACTACTCATACAAATGCAATAATCACACAAGGCATTACTCATACTAATGCACTACTCATACTAATGCATTACTAATACTAATGCACTAATCATACTAATGCACTACTCATACTAATGCACAACTCATATAATGCATTACTCATCCTAATGTACTACTCATACTGATGCACTACTCACACTAATGTACTACTCATACTAATGCACTACTTATACTAATGCACTACTCATACTAATGTACTACTTATACTAATGCACTAACCATACTAATGCAGTACTCATACTAATGCACTACCCATATAAAGTACTACTCATACTAATGCATAACTCATACTAATGCACTACTCATACTAATGTACTACTCATACTAATGCACTAACCATACTAATGCAGTACTCATACTATTGCACTACCCATACTAATGTACTACCCATACAAATGTACTACTCTTACTAATGCACTACTCTTACTAATGCACTACTCATACAAATGCACTAATCATACCAATGCACTAATCATACCAATGCACTACTCATACTAATGTACTACTCTTACTAATGCACTACTCATACTAATGCACTACTCCTACTAATGTACTACTCATACTAATTCACTACTCATTCTAATTCACTACTCATACTAATGTACTACTCATACTAATGCACTACTCATACTAATGCATTATTCATACTAATGCACTACTCAAAATAATTAACTACTCATACTAATGCACTACTCATACTAATGTACTACTCATACTAATGCATTACTCATACTAATGCATTACTCATACTAATGCACTACTCATACTAATGCACTAATCATACTAATGCATTACTCATACTAATGCACTACTCATACTAATGCATTACTCATACTAATGCACTACTCATACTAATGCACTAATCATACTAATGCAGTACTCATACTAATGCACTCCTCAAACTAATGCACTACTCATCCTAATGTACTACTCATACTGGTGCACTACTCATACTGATGCCCTACTCATACTAATGCAGTACTCATACTAATGCACTACTTAAACTAATGCACTACTCATACTAATTCACTACTCATTCTAATTCACTACTCATACTAATGTACTACTCAAACTAATGCACTACTCATACTAATGCATTACTCATGCTAACATACTACTCAAAATGATGCATGACTCATACTAATGCACTACTCATACTAATGCACTACTCCTACTATAGCACTACTCCTACTAATGTACTACTCCTACTAATGTACTACTCATACTAATTCACTACTCATTCTAATTCACTACTCATACTAATGCACTACTCATACTGATGCACTATTCATACTAATGCACTTCTCAAACTAATTCACCTCTCCTACTAATGTACTACTCATACTAATTCACTACTCATTCTAATTCACTACTCATACTAATGTACTACTCATAATTATGCACTACTCATACTAATGTACTACTCATACTTATGTACTACTTAGACTAATTCACTACTCATACTAATGCACTAATCATACAAGGCATTACTCATACTAATGCACTACTCATACTAATGCATTACTCATACTAATGCACTACTCAAACTAATGCACTACTCATACTAATGCACTACTCATACTAATGCATTACTCATACTAATGCACTACTCATACTAATGCATTACTCATACTAATGCACTACTCATACTAATGCACTACTCATACTAATGCACTAATATTAATGCAGTACTCATACTAATGCACTCCTCATACTACTGCACTACTCATCCTAATGTACTACTCATACTGATGCACTACTCATACTAATGCATTACTCATACTAATGCACTTTTCATACTATTGCATTACTCATACTAATGCACTACTCAAACTAATGCACTACTCATACTAATTCACTGCTCATACTAATGCACTACTCATACTAATGCACTACTCATACTAATGCATTACTCATACTAATGCACTACTCATACTACTGCACTACTCATACTAATGCAGTACTCATACTAATGCACTACTTAAACTAATGCACTACTCATACTAATGCACTACCAATACTAATGCAATACTCATACTATTTCACTACTCAAACTAATGCACTACTCATACTAATGCATTACTCATGCTAACATACTACTCAAACTGATGCACGACTCATACTAATCCATTACTCATACTAATGCACTACTCAAACTAATGCACTACTCATACTAATTCACTGCTCATACTAATGCATTACTCATACTAATGCATTACTCATACTAATGCACTACTCATACTAATGCACTAATCATACTAATGCATTACTCATACTAATGCACTACTCATAATTATGCACTACTCATACTAACGTACTACTCATACTCATGTACTACTTATACTAATACAGTACTCATACTAATGTACTACTCATACTAATGCACTACTCATACTAATGCTTTACTCATACTAATGCATTACTCATACTAATGCATTACTCATACTAATGCACTACTCATTCTAATGCATTATTCATACTAATTCACAACTCATACTAATGCACAACTCATACTAATGTACTTTAGATAAACTAATTCACTTTAGATAGTATGGCAACATTGAGTACGTGAGAAATACCCAGATGTATACTATATGGGGACATTTCTTAAGTGTTCACTAGTCATACCTAAACGTCCCATGATGCATTGCGAGAGGAATGTAAAATGGCTTCAAGCTAAAAATCAAACATCCCCTTTTCAAAAAACAAGCATATCTTCTTTTCTTTTCTTAGTTTTTTAACGCTTTTGTAAATAGGGCTTTTGTTTTGAAGTTAACAGGAAGTTTAGTTAGTAGCAGAATGGAGGGCAATATATAATCTATTCAATAAGTATACATGAGTTTTTTACATCAAACTCCACATGTTGATATTCTATTTGGTCACTTTCTCACTTTAAATGTTTTCAGAACTTTCAAAGTAAAGGTGGAGAATCAACAGATATATTTAGCCTCAGTGTGATTCAGGTTTTGAACGCTGTAGGTTCCAAATGCATCTTGGGAAATTTGGACGTATACTTCAGTGGAAATGCTCATTCATTTATTTATTTAATTAATTACCAACCCACAGAGTATAAAACATTCTCTCTCTCTCTCGCTCTCACACAGGTCTAACCCTCTAACCCTAACCCTAACCCATTGTTTGTTTGACATAATTCTAAAACTTTTCAGGATGTCAGGTTGTTAAGTGCCTTCTCATGTTGCTCATAGAAGAGTAGCGCACGGTACAAATACCAGCAGAGTTTAAATATTGTCACCTTTTATCCTTTATGGTTTTGTTGATGCGGTGAAATCAAAACGTTTCCACTCCTCTGACCTGTAGCTGCTGCATCATGCACAAGTTCTATGAACTCCTCCATTTCTACGTCGCTCTGCTGCTGCCACCATCCACCATGTTTCCTTTCCCCTCTGACTTCGCACTGTCGCACACCATTGACTCAACCGCCGCAATGCATTATGGTACTTATAGTTTACTTGAAAGTGTCCTCTATAGCCAACCAAAAAACCTGATTTTAAGCGCAATGGCTGATTATTTTATACCGTGACATAACCACAACGATATTGAGGCACTTTTAATACTGCAGTATTGTGATATCATCAATACCGTGAGATTCCTAGTATATAGTCGACAGTATTTACTCATTGAGTTTGTTGTGTATAGTATGGACTGTGCCATTTCTAACACAGCCTATGTGTTTAATCGGCTACCACAAGCTTTCAATATAATAACCTCAAGATATTATGACCTACATCAGAGACCACACATTCTCCAGGTGAAAACACTAAAAATTGTTAACACACCAATCAGAAATGTGGGTCAATAAAAATAGTCTACAGGTATGTTCATGTGCTTTGGAACAACAGATCCATACCATGCAGAGGTTACTAGACAACAAAGAGGGAGAAGACAACAGACAAATAATTTCATTCATCATTTGCTGGTACATGTTGTAGTATATATAGACTGAATGTCCACTGAATGCTGTGTAATTTTTACTGCACTATACTGTACCACAATGATGGATAGCCATAGGTCAGTAATGGTCAAATTTCATTTTTGCAGGACTGAAAGGCTGCGATAACTCCCTGTTGAGCAGGAGACTGTCATGGTAAATATGGTGATTGGCAATAATGTAATCACTTTGAGGGGATTATTATATATCATATATTAATATTGAATACCAGGGAATATTTCAAGGGACTAACAGCATAAGCCTTTGCACCGTTGACCAGGTAATATAGTGGGACCACATAAGGATGAAGCAACTTTACTGCGTGTCTTTTTAGAGGAATTCTAACAGGGTTAAGAAGCACCTATTCCAACAGAGGCAGGTAATTATTCTGCTATACTGTACAGAAATGCTTCAGTAGGTAAAGGCCCATCTTTCATTCCAATACACACAGTATTGTGTTTGAAGTCAAATGTGTGTTTTTTGACTCCTGTAGAGAATCTTTGAGATGGATGCCATGACTAACCCTCATGAATACATGTTTATCAATGAAGCATGGATCAAACTCACACACAGGCCCAAAAGTGGCTGCGAAGTCATCAGACAGCGTGTAATCACATAAGTTATGGGCCAGAGGGTTGACAAAGTCTCCATCTGTGCAGCCATTAGCAATCATGGCATCATCCACCACCGTGCCATACTGGGTCCGGACACTGCACTACTAGAGCAGTTGCACAATAACATTATTAAACAAGAAGAGGAGCCAGGGCAACCAGAGCAAGTCCAATGTGTTGTCGTTCAGGATAATGTGACATGAGCTTCCATTGGGCTGCTCTGGTTCACTGTCCTTTTCCTGCCAGCACAAGCACCTTTTCTGAATCCAGTAGAGGAGTATTTCTCAGCATGGCGTTGGACAGTGTATGATGGCAACCCATACACACAGAACAATCTACTAGGCAATAGTGAATGTCTGTGAGGATATTTCTCTGGAATCTATCCAGGGTTGGATCTGACACACAAAGGGTTTTTTCCCACGCTGCCTGGTGAGAGAAGACATAATGTGTGATGTTGATGAAATACTATGGTTTGACCCTGACCTGTGGCAAGATCATACTGATGAACCCATGTATGAGCTGAATATAGACATGCTATGATTAAACTTTATTCTGGACGTTTTGGTGACAGTGTGTTGAATGAATCCTTCCAGTGTGTAACAAACACTCATGTAGTGTGCGTTTTTACAGTTCGTGTGTATTGTCTGAGGGTTGATTAGGACACAGAAGTTAAATGTTTGTGATGTTGGGTGTGCATTTCTAAAATTGTGTGTGAAGATTTAAGAAAATGGTGAGTTATTCCAGGAATTGTGTTAAAACAACTTAGAAAAACTGTAAAAGGAGAGGTTGGCGAGTTTAAGGCGTGGCTCTGAACTTTATCATTAACATGCATTTGTTTCTATGTAGCTCCCATCAACGTTCAATAAGTGGCATGTATTTCTACATCCTGTCAGGCTTTCTGTGTTTAGCTTTTGTTTTGTTGTTTCTCTGAGTTTTTGTTTCATGTTGTGTTAACTCTATCTAGGTTTCCATTACAGATTTTCACAAAATAAAAGCCATGTTTCTAACTGTCGACAAAGTATAATTGCACTTTGAACGTGTTTCCATTGAAGGTTGTTTTAGGCAGGTGCCTCGTAACTCATCTTGCTCCAAACCTCCATATAAAGTATATAAAGTGTTCCTTTAATAATTGTGATGTATAATGTTGAGAAATACATCCTGTTCTCCTCTTCTGCCCACACGTACGTTTTCACGTTCTGTGACGTATTTGCGTAAAAAGTGTTTACATAGCGCTTTTGTGACACATTTCAATATCAAAACATCTGAAATTCCTCCTCAGGAAAGAAAAATAATCTTTATTATCAATATTTGAGTGTTTTTTTTAAATGCAGGTGTTTCATTACCAGTTTTTATTGCACTATTTAGATTTACTTGTCTTTTTGTGCTTTCCAGGTATTCATGCTCGTCATACGCAGAGTTTGTGGGGGGCGTGGGGTTATTGCCCCCCTTAGTGATCAAAAGATTTTTTTTTAAGTTTTCCCAAATTCATTCAAAATATTAAATTCTTAATATAATATACATAATATACATATATGCCAAGTGCCAAAAACACAGTGACAAGGAAATGATAAAAATGGCAGCATAAATTCAAAGGTTTACAAAATAAAACCAAGTTAAAAAGTTTTAAAGGACCAGCAGCCGATGACTGCGAAAACAAGATGCTGGAACAGAGAATGACCAAACCCTGCACTCAGTGCACACTTGTCTGGATATAAAGCAGTGGATTGAGCGGTTGTTGTGATAATCTACTCGATGTCCTCCCCCGCAACAAAATCTGCATCCACTGGCCACGGGAGCACATGGACAATCAGCGAAGGTGGAGTTACTTTGTTAGAGACTTTAAATGCCATAATCTGCACTGTTGGACTTTTCAAAGCTTCTAATCCATATGGATCCTTTTATTCTCTCCTACCTGTTGTTTAACTTAGTGATTTACAACTGACAGCAAGTCTCTCCCTCCATGTTAAACTGTATCTCCTATATTAAAGCACATGTATCGAGTGTTATATAATAATATAATAAATAATAACACTGCCTAATTTGAGCAACTTTAATCTGTCATTCTTTAAGTTACAGTGGGGGGTGAACATTCCAAGCTGTATTTTGGATTTAACTTAAACTTATGTTACAGAAATGAAAAATAATAATAATAAAAACAGTTAGATTGGTACATTTGTTTTCATTCCTTTTTTTTATTTGCTGCCCCCCCCCGCCAAGAATCTCAAACTCTGCCTTTGCTGCTCGTGTCTCCTCCTTCCACTGATTTCCTTGTGCCTCATTGTGCTTTTTCAGATTTTGGTTTTTGTTAGATTCTACAAATAAACATGGACTTGTTCCATGAATGCTATACGCCTCCATATCTTTATGTGCTTGGGTCCTCCACCACCACACATCCATATCTCAGCAGGACATTCAGCCATGCTCATTCTGGTGTGTAGACCACATGCATGGACACATGTCACCTTTGTGCTTCTTGTCCATTGACTGCTGTGTAGCTAGCAGGTGGCACCTCGTGCTATCAGCTCAGGTCACTGTTGCACACCAGTGCTCTTAATGCCTGGGCTGTGAGTGTGATCTGTGCACAGTACACATCATCTCACTAACAGACAGTTGGATCAACAGGAAAATCAGAGTTTTCACATCAACTAGCATCAAACAGCCTTTATTCTGCATGTTTAGCTTTGGTGTTAAGTGTTGTTGATGAGTCTACTGGTGGTTTCTGGGTTAATTATGTGCTACGTTTAGCCTTTCAGTAGAAAACCCAAACAAAGCATGCTTTTGTTCTCCCTAACAATCATTACACGTCTATCACAACCTTTACACCATACTGTGCCTCTCTACATTTACTCTATTGATTTCTGTGAACATCACAGCCTGCTGTTACATTAGCAAAGACCTTGCTGTGATAAAGCCATTATCCTTCTGCTCACACTCACCAAGGCTGCAGATCTGGAATATATATAAAGTCCTACCCACATCTATTGACAGTAATAGCGTTTCACTTACCAATACATCTGAGATATCCATCAAACAATCCAGGCAAAGATAAATCAGAGAAACATTGAAGATTTTCAACATTTGATCGATGAAACTATTGCCGATATTTGTTTAATTGCAAGGTCATGTGAGAAACTGACATTATAAGCAGAGTTTAATCAGCTTTACATTCAAAGCTGACAGAGTTAAGCTGTAACGCCTCATGAATCGATAACGATCAGGTACCATCAGAGATGGATGAATACATGAATATTTTCCATCATGCATCAATCTGCTTCATCTTCCAATATAACTAAGCTTTCTGCGAATCAGGTTTTTAAAACCTATACCTACGATGGTAGATCACCGTAAGTACAAATACAATGTGATTTTATTTACTTTGAAAGAAACATGTTTTAATCATCAGAAGCTAAACAACTAAAGAGATTATGTTTTAAACACTTTAGTTCTTCATCATGATCAGCCTTTATGAGTATAATCTCATACTTCATGATCATTGGATCATGCTTGGCCTCTCTAATTCAATGTGTGTGTGTTCTCTGCCCTAGTGTGGGGAGAGAGAGAGCAAAACGGAAAATTAGAGGAAATAAAGACACTATTCCCACAATCCTCGTCGATGCTGCACCTTTAAAGGTCCAGTATTATGCTATTTTTCCCTCATCTCCATTTGTTTAAAGAACCCCAACAACATAGTATTTGAGGTTTATTTTCTGGACGTTTTAGACCTCTGAAAAGTCACTTTCAATCTGCTCCCAAAAACAGGTTGTTTTTTGGGCCTTCATGCATATGCATGAGTGAGCGTAAACACACACATTGCTTCAGTTTATGTTTATCACAGCAGCAGTAAATCATAAACAGTCTTCCTTCTCCATCTCACCTTTTAAAAACAGAAATAGTTCATTTAAGACGATGGTCAATTATTTTGTTTGACCGCTGCATCGCATTCGGTCACAAACACGTGAGATCATCCCATAAAGGCGATACGAGGCAGTTTAACGGCTATTAAAAATAGAACTGATCGTAAACGCTCAACTATTAGCTAAGTCAGCTGTTTCAAACACTAACATGAGCTGCTACGTAGCTTTCTTGTTCTTCTCACCTCTTCTTGACCACAGGAATTGTCCCTTTAAGATGATAGTCCATTGTCTTGTTCAACTGCTGCATCGCATTGGGTCACAAACACGTCAGATCATGTCAAAGGCAATACGAGGCAGTATAACAGCTACTAAAAGTGAAAATACTTGTGAGTGCTCTTTGGTTTATCTATATTCTGGATTATCTATACACTGAACATAAATATTTTAACTGTAATATCTGTGAGGTAGTTTGACAGTTCCAAAATCCAATTCCATTTTGAGCTGACTTTTTACAAAATGTGGAATAGCACATATAATGTATATCACTGTAGCAATACCATTATAGAGTGATTTTTTTTCACAATACTGCCCCTTTAAATTACAGTCAAAAGTCATTGTTACAACATTACAGCCCAATAAGCACCCAGAGTACCAGGAGAACCAAACTCACTGCTAAAATGATTGAACTTGTTGGTGTGAATGCCAGAAGTGTGTTTAGTGATAAGCGAGGCCCAATTTTCTTCAGGCTAGAGCTTGAATTGTTTGCCCAAACCTGGTCTTGATGGGCCAGGTCGGGTTCGGGCTTAATTTTGATCGTTAAACCACAGGTTAGGGCCGGGTTCTGACGCTGCGCAGTAAATGGTCAGGTGATGTGTTTCAATTAGCTTGAGAAAGACACACTTGTTGTAGAGCTGTGTGCTGTCACATAGAGAGCAGGTTGCTGAGTTGCTTGTGTTACAGCAATGTTTCCACACTGACATAAACCTCTACATATCGTGTAGCATCAATGAGTGACTCGTGAATAGAGTTGAGTTTTTAAATAAACTCACCTCGGATCAATCGACATGTGATAAGTGTCTGGTTGAAATGGGCGTGGCCTTAAATAGAGACATCGGATTCATTCAGGTCGCACGTGTTCAGGCCGTGTTCTGTCAGGCTTGGGCCGGGTCTTCTTCTTTTGGCCCAATTAAAGCTCTACACCAAACTACTCCCATCACTGCAGTGAAGCATGGTGGTGTACACATCTAAATCACATTTGCATTATTTTGTAAATATCTGAATCATATTGGTATATATTTGTATATTATTATTATTATTATTATTATTATTATTATTATTATTATTATTATTATCTATTCTACTTTTTTCTACTACTGTAATGTGTGTGTTTCTGACCCTATTTTTAACAGTCTTTACTTAATTATACACTTATTTATTGTTTATTCTTCTTTGTCTTTGCTAATGTTTTTTATTCTTTATTTGTGATGTGTTCTGTTGCTGTAACAAAAGCAATTTTCCCACAAACACAGTAAAGACTAATTATATGTGATTTGTTTGTTTTGATTTATTTGTATTTTTGCACAATTAAATCTTAAAACAAAATGTTCTCCTTTTGCTGTAGTGTCGGATCATTTTCAAAAACATGGTTTGATTCCAACACGCTGAGAGACCACTGAAAAGAGTGAAAGAACAAAATGAGAAAACTGCATTTGAATTATGTATCGACATGATTCTTGAAAATATTCATTTTAACAAGGCTTTTTATCAAATGCTCATTAAATGAGTAAAGCCTCTTTCAGTTATTCAGGAGGGTGTTGTATGTTTTAACAGATGTTGAAGTTATATTTAAACTAAAAGTGTGTTTCCCTTATCTGCGTTTTCTAAAAGAGTGGAATTGTAGTAAAGAGAGTTGAGCCTAATAAAGCCTACAACCTATTATGTTGATTCATGTCAGATCTGTATATCTACAGCTTTTCTGTTAGCTTATCTACAAACAAACCACAAGTCTCTGCTATTTTACTTTCAGATATTCTCGAGGAAATGTGCCAAAGACAAAAATAAATAAATGCAGACATTCATAAAACAGGTGTTTTGTGAAAATGTGACATGCTGTCCATGTTACATCTGCTTTCCATTTTCTTGCCCTGGATACGAGACATTTTTAGCAACAGCAAACTGCCTAATCATCATGCCAAGGGTTCACTTGCCAATTACTGTGACACAAAGTGACTTTCACGACCTAGTGGGCGCAGCGTGTAGACTAAGCAGATATTATTCATTCTGCTTGTATAGAAAGCTCCTATCAAAGGCACAACCTTTGGCAGTGATGGAGCGACAGAGAAGTTCACCCTGACCTGGAGGGAGACGCGTGTGTCGTTTATATGATGTAAAAACTGATCCTCATCATGCAAACCTTTGGAAACCATGGTCAAGTAATGCAATATTAGCTTAGAGTGAGATCATTGTCCTTTTTCATTGAAAGCAATTCATTGTACACACACACACACACACACAGGGTCTTTTTATGTCCTTTGCTTCCTGTTTCCTGCTCATTTGAGCGTTCATCAAGCTAATGACCAAGACTCCCTGTACATCAATGGGCAACACATTGAACCAATCCACAGATAATGAGGGTAAGTGATGATGGCTGATGTTGCGGGGGTTGAGGATAAAAATGTACACACTGCTTATATTCTTTTTAAAACACTGACAGAAGAAGAAATGTATTTGGATTTTCAGTTACTTCCACATTATTATAACTAAATGTTTAGACAAATGATATTTAGGGTGAGTAGGCTGCATAACCACAGCAGAGTTTCTCAACTCAGCGATCAACAATATAATCTAGTAACAAATAAGATATTTCATTTTGCAGTGGTTATTGTTTAAGAAATATGATAAACCTCACACCTCACACAATGTAAAAAAGTTTATCCACTACTGCTAACTGTCAGGTTGTTTAGTTTTAGTTCACTTCAGCCTTTGTTTTTGTTTTTCTGTGGTTCTTTGTAGGTCCTGTTGAGTTTTCATTCTAGTTCCTGCTTCATGTGTTAACTCTCATCTTTGTGTTCCAGGGGGGTATTTTATCAAAGTGTTCTCAGTAGAGCCAGGCTTACGGTTTAAACCTGGTTCAGCTAAGCCGTCCGTGACCACGCTGGTTTTCACCATTTCATCAAACTCTTCTCAGCTTCAATCTCCCCGGCTGAGCCAATCAGCTGACAGCGTTTAGCTTAAGTGAACGTCCTCATAAGACCCATAAGATCGATCACAGATTTAATGATTAGAGAGTGACGGCGCGTGCGCTGCAGCTTTTACGATGAATGAGAAGCCAATAGGAACCAATGCTGAGACCAACAGGATGTGATGTCATCTGTTACTGAGCAGTGAGAATAAATGACAGACACATTAAAAAAAAGGACCGACTGTGGTTTGAACATTTTAAAAGTAGTAAAGGGTTAAAGAAGGTGTTATTTAGTCAATTTATCATAGCAAACAACTGAAGCATGTGATCACACGCTGATTGTGTGCGTTTGATAAGTTTTTTAACACCTGTCAGCATTTAATAAAAAAGATGACGTAATTCACAATTTAATAATACGTAATTTATGAGACTTGTGAGTGTTTGATGAATAGTTTTTTTTAACTCAGCACTAAATGAACAGCGAGAGCAGCAGCGATGCTGTCACATCCAACACTGTAGACTGCGCGCACATCCTAAAAAGTGATAGTGTATCTTTGTCATTGGGAGCCTTAGTGCTCTGCCCTGTGACTGTTCCTGAAGCCCCTCCCTCTCTGTATATCTACAGCTTTCTCATTATTAATCTTTGATCAATAAATGGACACATTTATACCGTGTGGTAAACGGAGGCGATGAATACGCCATGGTTTAAACACATGGAGACTGTGATATCTCATTAATAATACGATACACATTAAACATGTAATAAGACAATAGTTATATCCTCAGTTGTATGGATTTAAAATCACAATAAAACATTTACAATGATATTCTCTTTAATTTCCTTTTAAAATACTGCATTAAAGTGGTATTTAAATAAGGTATAACAGAAGTATTGTTGACTAATTTTCCTTTTGTAGATCTTTATTGAGTGTTTTATTAAAGCATCACTAAATGACTTCTTTAATAATGATGACGTGGTTTATGAGAGTGTGTCAGCAGCTTAAAGAAGACATATCAAGCCTTTAAGTCCTTCCTTTTTACATATAAATCATACAGTTGTGGTCTATATAAAGCGGAACTGCAATGTTTGGGTCTGAATTCTTCATTATTATAGCTCCACCCCTTTTCTACCCCTTTTCTGATGTCTGAGACACTTCATACCCCGCCCCTCTCCAGGTTGCAGAGGTGACGCTCGGTTCAACTCCACCCTGTTAGGCCATTTTTGTAGTTTGATCAAAAAAATACAATTATGTTTTTATTCACACATTATTTACAAAATGTCAACAACGGAAGACTTGTCCATCCAGCCTTACATGTTCGAGCCAGAGTCGGACCCGGCAGAGCGAGATGAAAATAATGATGAACCTGCAGAACAATGTCTTCATATGGATGTAACGCAATGGTGTGTTACTGTATTTACACTAACTTCTCCATCCATGCCCACTACGACAATACTGCCTGTTTTACAACGACTATTTTTTTTTTTTTTTTTTTTTTTTTCACCTTGTTTGCACATGCTGTTGAAGGTTAACACTACAAGAAGTGCAATCTTTTAACAGCAATGCATATTTTATTATTGCAATTAAATAAATGAATTTATTTCATTGCATAATTGTGACCATCACCAGCTCTCCCTAGGGAAGGGTAAATACTTTATTAAAGGGAGGATGTAAAAGAGAGAGGGCAGTGTTACACCAGGGTGAGGGGGGTGGGGGGGGGGGAGTTAACAGGGAGGAGGGATACAAGATAGGAAAACGAATGGGTGGGGAATAATCAATAAGTTTCAAGTGATGTGATGTGAAATTGTGGTTGTGTATATTGTGCTTATTGTTGTGTTATCAAGCCAGTCTGGTGACCAGTGTGCGGCTTAGGAATAATGGTGGTGGCTGTGAGCAGAGGAGGAAGTGAGTGGAAGTTACATAAAACAGGTATTTGGGAACAACGTGTCTATGGTTGAGCCCAGTATGAGTGTTATCCCACAGCCCGAGGCCAGTGCGTCCATGACAAATGTGATTCCAAGAGCCGCTACTGCAAAACCCATGAGCCGCCCCCGGGCCCGAAGAAGCAGTCGGGCCAGCAGAAAGAGCGAGAGATCTAGGGGCCCCCGGCGACCACCCCACGGCCAAGCAGCCCCCCGAACGCCCCCAGGGTCCCAAGCCGAGAGGCTGCCATTGCCCCCCCCATACACACCCGAAAAGCCCCCAAGGAGCCGAGGACCCAGCGCACCACGCCACCGACTCCAACCCCCAACCCCCAGGCCCCCCAGCCCCCCACCCCCCCACCACCACCCACACCCCCGCGCCCAGCCCCCCGAGGGGAGGGCACAGAGAGGCCCCCGCCCGAGACCCCAGCGGAGGAGCCAAAGCCCACGCCCAGCAGACGACCAGAGCCACGCCGAACAGGCAGCCGGCGGGCACCCGCCGGTGAGCCCAGAGCCAGCAAGGACCCGACCCCAGGCCAGGAGGACCCGGAATGGATGCAGCACCAGGAGCAGCCCGCCCAGGGCGAACGACCACACCCCAAGCCGCATAAGGCACCAGGGGGCCGCTGGGAGTCCCCCCGCCAGTCCCCAGGCACCCCAACCTAGCCCCCCCGGGCGCCCCAGATGCTGATGCCGCCCGCGCCACGAGCTTCAGTTCTTTAAAGCCAGGGCCCCCTCCAGAGGCCAAGCCAGACCGCCCCGCCGGGATGTGGCCCCCTAATCCAACCCCGACACTCTGCCTCACGGGGGACTGCCCAAGCAGGGGCCGCACCAGAAGGTATGCAAGGGCGCGGCACGCGCCACCCGCCCCAGAAGACCCCCGCCAGGACCGGCCCGGCCAGCCGGCCAAGCACCCCGGGCCCCAGGAGTACCCCCAGGGACCAGGACCCCCCAAGGGCAAGCCCCCGGGCCAAGCCCCCCGGGACGCGCCCCCCACCCCAGCCCAGGTCCCGGCCACAGCCCAGCAGGACCGCACAGCCCCAGACGGCACAAGGCCAGCAGCCCAGGGCCCGCCGCCCCCCGGACAGCGCAAGCCACGGGGCAGCGCCCCCCGCCGGCCCGCGAGCAACCGGCGACCCCCACCGCGGGGACGGAGGCACCCCACCGGCACACATCCAGCGCGGGACAGCAGCCCCCAGCCAAAGATGCCCCGGACCCACCCACCAGTCCGCAGATGGCAGGACATACCCACCAGGCGGCCGAAAGCAACCTCAACCATCGGAACAGCTAACGCCGCCCCCCCAGTAAACAGCATCATCCCGAGGCGCCAAACAACCCTGCCCCAACCCCGGTGAGGACACCAGCACCCCCCCAGCACACCCACCCCCCAAACCGGCGAGGCAGGCCGCCCCGGGCCCGCACACCGCGGGGCCCGCCCCCAAGGCCACCAGGAGACAAAGCAAGCACCAAGCCACACCCAAGGGGGAGAGGCACCCCCGCGCCCCACCCGGCCGACACAGCCCGGAAAGACCCCGCAAGGAGAGACCCCGGCAAAGCCCCCCCGAGACCCACCGCCACGCCCGACCGCACCATCTTGATGTGCTTTTACTCTATGCAGTGGCCCAGCCACCAACAGAGGGGCCAGGCCCCCACCGGAGAGGCCCAAATATGTGTACCAACCCACCACCCTGTTATGGTGCCTCTCCATTCCCCAATGGAGAGGCACTTCCCGATCCCCTGTGTGAATGTGTGTGTTTGGTGAATGTATGGGGTGTAATTAAAAGAAGGGGGATGGAGGGGAGCGGTGCTCCCCCTCCAGCCTCTGTGGATTTATGTGTATGTGGTGTAATAGGCCGGAGGGTGTAAATGATGATACACCCTCCGGGGGGTGACATGTTGAGATGCGATTAAAATTGGAGGGATTAGTAGGGCAACTAGAGGTGGGAGGGCCGCCCCCACGCCACTACATAGTAACACAGGTGGCGGCCCCCTCCACCCCCAGCCCCACCATCCAGCCCCCCAAGGGTTGGGTATTGGTGTGTGGTGCATTTAGTGAGTGAGCCAGACCAGCTGGGAGTGGGGTGAAGTGAACATGTAGGAGGCCTGTCCAGTGTGAGCCGGGCCCGTCCGCGTGGCGGGCCACGCGAGAGGGTGGATGGCGCAGACGGGCAAGTGGCACTGCGGGCCCCGGAACAGCACAGCCGGAGACCCCCCCCCACGGCACCCCCCAGACCGCGCCGGCCCCGCGGAGCACGGCGACACCCCCCACCCCCGGGCACAGCCAGGCACCAACAACATCCCCCGGCGCCCCAGGGGGCGACCCCCGCCGCCCGCCGGCCCGGAGCAACGCCACCCCGCCACCAAGGGGAGCGGCCGAGCAGGGGGGAGGCCCATGCCCGCACCAGGGCCAGCACAGGCCCACCCGGCGCCACGATACAACACTCTCCACCGGGAGGCGGCCCCGGCCCCCCCGACGAGAGAGGACGCCATCCACCGCCAAGCAGGGCCATCCCGCCAGCCACGGACCGGCAAGCCAGAGTACCGAAGCACCCCCAGCCCGGAACCGCCCCCCCACACCAACGGCGCCAATAGAGCCCCCCCCCCCCCACGGAGGCAATCCCCGACGACCCACGCACCGGCACGAGACACCCCCCCGACGCCCGCACACCCCGAACAACAGCGGGCCCAAGGCCACCAGCCCCGCCCCGCCCAAGGCTGCGCAGCGCCGCCACGAGCCGCGGCCGGTCCCCGGGCAGATGGCCGGAGAGCACCTCCCCGGACACGTAGCCCGAGGATCCGCCCCCGGGGCACCCCCGCCCCGGAATCGCGCCCACGGCGCCCGGTGCACCCAGCCAGCAGACCAGCCAATCCCAACGCGGATCCACCGGGCCAGGAACCACGACTATTTAACACTCAATGCAAAACATATCAGGCTAATGAGCTGCTGTTAGCAGTGACTCAGCAGCAGTGACAGGCTTCTTATTTACAACAACATACAGTGCAGTAGTTTGGCTGACCTGTCCCTGGATAACAGTCACAGTCCGTTAAAATCCAGTTGCAGCGTTAGCTTAGCTTCACTGATGCATCTTTTGGAGACAAAAATAATACGTGTATTTCCACTCTGAGAAGCTTGTCCTGCTCCTGCATGACTCGCCATGATTGGCGCACGTGATGTAAACAGAAACACGCTGACAATGCTTCTTCTTCTACTGTTTTACCGTGTTTGGCACGGCATCCCACAAAAATATGTATTGCAACTGTAAACAGGAAGTACACTGCTGAAAAATAAAACTCAACCAGACACTTTGAAAAGGTTCTGATGCTGGGAGACGGTGTAATGAAGCGTGTGGGTTACTACATCCAACAACCCAACATTTTGACTTATCCTCTCGTAACTTCGGCATGTTGTCTTCTGTTCCCTGGTTTCCTTGTGTCTCCTTGTGCCCTTTTGGATTATGGTAATTGCTTTTTTTTGTTAATTAAAAATGAACTGGTTCTATAAATGCTACGGCTGCACTTGGGTGCTCCACCATACTATCTCCAAGGCGTGACAAAATGAGCCAGCCACCTCTGGACCCAGCAGAAGGGATTTTTTTGAAGCAGCTGTCCTACTGGCAGAACTTAATCCTGACTCCAATTTCCACTGGATGCGGCTCCGCTGCGTTACGTCACCGCCCCGTCACTGGAGCTGATAGGTTTCCACTTTATTCTATCTGTTAATTTCCACCGGGTCTGCTGCAGTGTATGTCTGCTCCTTCCCAGTTGCGGTAGTCCGGTGCCCTCCGCCAGATTTACGCAGGGCTTCTATTTCTGGTGGACACCGGAGCACGACGCATCAATGGGCACAGAGCAAATGAAGCTAAACAGGAAATTTAAACACATAATCCGCAATAAAATATCAGGTTACTTTTCAAAATAAAACACTTCAGATTATATTTCAAGTAAATACATCACCAAAATGTCATAATGGGCGACCGTGGCTCAGGTGTTAGAGGGTCGTCTTCTGATCGAGAGGTTGGGGTTTCGATCCCAGTACCTGACTATGTGTCGAAGTGTCCTTGGGCAAGACACTGAACCCTAAGTTGCTCCCAGTGGTCGACTAGTGCCTTGCATGGCAGTCCTGTCCCACTGGTGTGTGAATGTGAGAGTGATTGGGTGAATGAGCTGATATGTAAAGCGATTTGAGACTGTTTCAGTGTGGTGATAAAGCTCTATATAAATCAAGTCCATTTACCATTCATTTAATGTGTAAAAACAAATTCACATCCACTATATTGATTCCTCTCATACTGTAACTGCAGCAACTTTGATTTAGTTCGTGTTTTACTGGTGCAGTTTTATCTCTTCTCTGTTGGCTGTTGATAAAAAACGTGGCTATGACAAATCCAGAGTCCAACCTTCTTGTTCTCCTTCGTTAGGAGCACTGACCTTTTTAACTGTTTATTGTGGCGTTTATAACACATACATTTAACTGCGTTCTCACACGATCAAAACGCAACCGGTGTGAATTACCAGACGGCGAACAGCGGTGAAATACCGGATCGGTGCCGTGGCGTAGCGGAGACGTAACCAGTGGAAACCCCGGGTCAGGGTGAGATGGGGGGTCATTCAGCTGGTAATTCTGCCTGCAGCAATTACCTGGGTACTTGACTGGCCAAAGGAGCACACCAGAGCCACGGAACTGCTGGTCCAAGAAGACAGCCAAGCCACACCAGTCTTTAGTGGCTCTCCCTGCAAGCAGTGAATCACAGTGTTCAACAACTTCCAGGCTAGTTCTCCAGTGTTTCCTAGCTTCCAGGCTAGTTCTCCAGTGTTTCCTAGCTTCCAGGCTAGTTCTCCTGTGTTTCCTAGCTTCCAGGCTAGTTATCCTGTGTTTCCTAGCTTCCAGGCTAGTTCTCCTGTGTTCCCTAGCTTCCAGGCTAGTTCTCCAGTGTTTCCTAGCTTCCAGGCTAGTTTTCCAGTGTTCCCTAGCTTCCAGACTAGTTTTCCAGTGTTCCCTAGCTTCCACACTAGTTTTCCAGTGTTCCCTAACTTCTAGACTAGTTCTCCAGTGTTCCCTAGCTTCCAGACTAGTTCTCCAGCGTTCCCTAGCTTCCAGGCTAGTTCTCCAGTGTTTTCTAGCTTCCAGGCTTGTTCTCCAGTGTTCCCTAGCTTTCAGACTTGTTCTCTAGTGGTCCATAACAGTCATAGCTGCTGTAAATAGACCCTTACTGAACTGCTGGTCCAAGAAGACAGCCAAGCCACGCCAGTCTTTAGTGGCTCTCCTTGCAAGCAGTGAATCACAGTGTTCAACAACTTCCAGGCTAGTTCTCCAGTGTTTCCTAGCTTCCAGGCTAGTTCTCCTGTGTTCCATAGCTTCCAGGCTAGTTTTCCAGTGTTCCCTAGCTTCCAGACTAGTTTTCCAGTCTTCCCCAGCTTCCAGACTAGTTTTCCAGTGTTCCCTAGCTTCTAGACTAGTTCTCAAGTGTTCCTTAGCTTCCAGACTAGTTATCCAGCGTTCCCTAGCTTCCAGGCTAGTTCTCCAGTGTTTCCTAGCTTCCGGGCTTGTTCTCCAGTGTTCCCTAGCTTCCAGGGCAGTTCTGCTGTGTCCCCTAGCTTTCAGACTTGTTCTCTAGTGGTCCATAACAGTCATAGCTGCTGTAAATAGACCCTTACTGAGTCATATTTAATGTCTATAGGACAAACTAAAAAATACAATAAAATAAACACTTTTGAGAACAGATCTGGGGTCAATTATGTCTTTATCACAGGTAGAGGGTGTATCGCCTTGGTAAAGTTATTTCTCTCACCAGTTTTGCTGGATCTCTGATTACAGTCTCCCTCTGGGGACGGGGGAGCAGTGCCGCCATATTGATACCAGTGAGCCCCTCCATTTGTGTCAGGTTTAGCAGCACAGCATTCTTTACAAACTGCCTGCATTTGATCAAGTTTACCATCGTTCTACGCCTGATTTGAAGTTTTTAGGTGCGTTATAAATCTCATCTATAGCTGATTCTACTGGTCTCGTGGACCTTCGTGTTTTTTTTTTTTTTTTTAGCTTTGTTGCGGTAAAAATGTGCTTGCCGGTTTCAGTCCGTGTTCAAAACAAAACGTGCAGAAGTGATGGTGCATTCAATGTGCCTCGGAAACACAGGATAGAATGAAATATGAAAAAACTGCCCCACGACCCTGAAAACCCGAACAAGTGGATCAGAAAGTGGATGGATGAGTGGATGGATGGAAAAATCGATGGCACCATGGATTTTACCGATGCAGGCATGCTGTGACCGACCCATCTTGGTTTCACCTGTAAATTGTACCGATGCACATTGAATGAATCTATATACTGCCATTGCGCACGTCTGTATCTAGATAGTGATTTGTATCAATTAATCTCCACATGCTTAAATGACACGAATGACTTGTGAAAATCATGGCAACTCTCAAGAGAAGGAAGGTGGATCGAGAATACTGCGTATTTCAGGAAAATATGACAAATTATTTTTCCTTTAAGGTGAAAGGCAAGTCAGTGTGCCTAGATTGTGGTGGTGCGCTGGCAGTGATGAAAAAGAGAAATGTGGAGCGCCACTACAGCTCAAAACATGCTAAACTCGACGAGTTGACAAGACAAATGGGCTTTCATAAAATAAAATTAATGAATTAATTAATAGCCACAAAAGCTGAAACCTGCTGAAGGAGAGTTTGTGAAGGAGTGCCTCGTGGCCGTTGCGGAGCTGCTCACGCCTAACAAAGTGAAATTGTTTCAAAGCGTCAGTTTGTCTCAACCATTGCAGACAGGATTACTGATATGGCCCAAAATATTGAAAAAACACTGAAAGATATGGTAAAAGACTGAGGGGCAGATTCACTAAAGGTTTAGTAGTATTAAAACGTGAAAATGTCACTCCACACGCTAATAAGGAGTACAAAGCCCAGGGAATCAGGAGTGCAACTAGAGAGCAGATCTGCAAATACATTTATACAGGGGGAGCAATGTGGGTTTTAGTACTATAAAATAATATGACTGAAAAGCAGGTGCAAACACATACACAGAGATCATTGCTGCAGTAAATGTGGACATAAAACACAGCGAAGATGAGAAAAGGCTCCAGGTGTGTGTGTGTTTGAGAGAGAAAAAAAGCAGGATGCACGTCCATCTCTTCTCCGCGAGTCACTGTCCCACACACACACGCACGTGATCAGCCGCACACACGCACATCTCTCCTCCTTGGGTCACTGTCTCACACACACGCACGATCAGCCATGCGCATGCACCCATTCGTCACTCACAATCACATTAAAATTTGTTTCGTTTACTAACATCTCCAATTCTGCTGCTTCAAATTTTTATTCTCACTTCCGGGCACTCATTTTTACCCACCATGTTAAACACAACTTGTACAAAACACTAATTTAAATGAGGGCGGTCTGCATCACTTCACTCATCATTGCTACAATCTTAGTGAATTCCGCGCAGCAGGTGAGGAAACTGCATCACTAAAGGATTTAGGGAAACACCCTTTATTTCAGATCTTAATGAATCCCCCCCTGAGTATTTTTCTCTGGCCTATGATGAGATAACGGACATCAAGAACACAGCGCAGCTTAGCATTTTTGTGCGTGGGATTACGGCTGAGTTTGAAACAAAGGAGGAGTTGCTGTCTTTACAAGCTATGTATAGAAAGGTGATGATTTATTTTATAAAGTTACTGTGGCCATGAACAATTTTGAACATCCATTTAAAAAGTTAAGCAGGATCGCCACTAATGGAGCACCTGCAATGGTTGGTGCACAAATGATTGACTGCATTAGTCAAAAAAGAAATGAGCCGTCTGAGTCTGGATCCAAGCGATTTAGTTGTTTGCCACTGTATCATACATCAAGAGAGTCTGTGTGAACATACCCTGGAGCTTGACAATGTGATGAAAAACATAAACTTAATCAAAAGCACAGGGCTGAACAACCATCAGTTCAAGGAGCTTCTCAGTGAGCTTGAGTCAGAGTACGGTGATCTGGGTTTATCACTGTGAAGTGCAATCAATGGCTGAGTCATGCAAATATGCTTGCAAGATTTTATACACTGTCGGAAGAAGTCAGAAACATCATGCAGATGAAGGGGAAGCCTGTCATGAAGCTCAGTGATGACAGGTTCCTTAGTGATCTTGCATTCATGGTGCACATCACCGAGCACCTGTCAGAGCTAAACATCAAGCTGCACGGTCCCAACCAGCTCATCAGCTCTCTGCTTTACAATGTGAAATCATTTGAAACTAAGTTAAATCTGTGGCAAGGACAACTGGAAAGGTGAAACACTGTGCAACACTCATTCAGGAATTTGGTGAGAGGTTTCATTATGTAAAGAATATACAAAGAGAGCTGGTCGTGTTTGCTAAGCTGTTTATTGTGCAAGCATCTGATGTGCCAAAAAACCTCCAAATGGAAAAAAAACTGCAAAACAATAGCAAGCTCAAGTATAAGTATAACAAACTCTCTCTGCTGGACTGTATGTTTGTATTTTCCTATTCTAAGGAGACATGCCTTGAATTTTGCATCTCTGTTTAGGACAACGTACCGCTGTGAACAGTTATTTTCAAAACTGACTGTTGTAAAGACTTGCTTCCGCTCAAGACAAACTGACCCAAACTTGGAAAACCATCTTTGAGTGTCATCATCATCACTTCCAGCTGACATCAGGTGCCTTGCCAAAGAGAAACAGTTCCAAACATCTCATAAGGTGAGTCTAATCTATAGTAATGCAGCAATCACGAGGCTTAGTGACAGAGTGGTTATAGAGTTTTTTGTATGTTTATTTTGCATCTCTATGTGTTCATAATAGCGTGGTCCTCTGAGGCCTTTATAAATATATAAATGGGACTCGATATGAAAAAGGTTACCCACCCCTGCCCTCGAGCGACTTTGCAGATGGCCAGAGATATGTCTTGTCCCTGCATTCTTATACAAGGTAGAGTATGCTTTGAGAGAGGGAAACTGTGCTTTCTCTAAATCTGCATCCGAACTGTGTTGTTCTGCGCAAGGCAGAGGCATACGAAGTACACGCAAATGCAAACATGACCAGGTAAGCTTCTTGGAGGGGCAGCTCAATGCTGTCCGTGCCCAAAACTACAAGGTCACCCAAGACAACAAAAGGCTGGAAGCAGAGCTGAAGAAGCTGCAGAACAGCAGAGAGGTAGCAGATACTACACTGTATTCTACACCATGCTGGAACCCAAGCTCTTACCGGGAACACCATGGCATCAAACATGAGGAGAGTTCATTGCAAAGAGATGGAAAGAACTGGACACATCACAGCCGAACATCTGAAGCTGAGCACAAGCTGAAGCAGCAACAAGAAGAACTCAAGTGTCAGCTGCAAAATGCTGAAATCAATCGGCTGCAGCAGCAGCGGCGCACCAAAGAGCAGGAGAAGCAACATCAGAGGGATTTGGCAGAGCTCCAGGAGGAGAGGCAGATCATGATTAATCAGCATCAGCAGGAGGTTGACAGACTCAACCAAGATCTGCAGCAGCGCAACATGCTCATGCCAAGATTTGGGAGTGTGGAAAACGTCCCTGATCTGGCTCTCTCTTCATTTTAGAAGATGATTTCTGATAAGTCAGAGGTGCAGCACCTCTGCAGAGACAGCTGATGATTGTTCACCTGAATCAATGGAGCAGCAGCAGTAGCACATACACTGGCCACAGTGAGACCTCATCATAAGGACTGTGAAGCAGACACAGGACCAGAAACGACTTAGCGGTTGTTGCATGTTATTGATAGTTGTGTTGTTTTTGTTTTTTTTGACTTTGTCTACTTACACAGCTTCTAATCACTATTATTGCTGTAGCTCCTACATTTCTAAAATTAATTTTCTGTTAGGGGAGGTTATGTAAAATCTAATACAAATATAGGTTCAAACTCTACAGGCCTTAACACTAGAAGTCCCAGGGATTTCTATATCCCCCCAGAAGTCCCAGAGCAGGGTCAAATGAACTCTAGGACCAAACTGACGACTCTGATGGCTACAATTTGCATCTATTCATTTGTAAATGAATCACCTGAGAAATCAGCAGGGGGGAGAGCCTGACTCTAACAATGGAAGTCTGGAATGTTAGGGGGAAGTACCCTGGAAGCTAAAGTCACAATGCCCCGTTTATTAACTCGTTCTGCTTGATGCTGGGGGAGAACAAACACAGACTACAAACATTGAAAGAAACAGAGTCACCTCTTCCAACACACCTGATTCAAATGATTATCAGGCTTCTGCAGAGCTGGATGATCATTGATCATTTGAATAAGGTGTGTTGAAAGGGAAACATCTAAAACATGCTGATTAGTGGCCCTCGAGGACCGGAATTGGACACCCCTGGAATAGCCTATTGTCATGCAGCCTTTTGTGCTGTGGGGAATAAATAGCTGGCTGCTTCCACCTGCTGACACTCCACACTTATTCTACTCAAAAAACTTACCACTCAAGAAGCGTTGGAATTGATCCTGAACAAGGCAAACCCTTGTGACTCAGATGGAGAGGACATAAACCTTCAGCCAAATTCGGATTCGGACTCTGAGCTGTCTTCAGGTTAGATTTCCCAAACATCCTATTTTCATTTCCTGACTTTATTTTTATTTAAAACCAAACAAAAGAATAATTTGAATTTGTTCACATTGCAGATGACGAGACTGCTCCTCATCTGGAAAAGAGAGCTCGGTTGGAGAGTGAGCCAACAGAGACGGCGAAAGATGGCACAGTGTGGCATGAATAACATGTGGGTACAATTCTCCGTTTCACTCCAATGGAACCGTACGCTGCAGATGGAGAGCCAACAGCAAAGGCCAGAAGAAGAATCAGGAGTCGCCTTCAGAGCTTCCTCTGTTTCATTACTGTTGGCATGCTTCGTACCATTCAAGAATGGACTATTCAGCATGCACGGCAAACGGAGCAGACGGACTGGTTCATGATCCTCCATGAACTAATGGCATTTATTTCTGTTATTATTTTGAGGGGGGTGACCAAGGTTCCATCTCTGCGTGATAGCTGGTCAGCATGCCTGGGAAACCCACTTATCACTGGAATTATGTCACGAAACCGTTTCCAAGACATCATGCGTCACCTACGATTTGATGACATGTTTACGCGCAGTGAGCGAGTGCAGACAGATAAGTTTGCTGCAATTTCGGATGTGTGGGGATCGTTTGTTACCAACTGCATCACATGCTACAACCCTGGTCGACACATCACAATTGATGAACAGCTTTTCCCATCGAAGACTCGCTGCTGTTTCCTGCAGTACATTGCAACAAAACCCGACAAATTTGGCATAAAGTTTTGGGTGGCTTGTGATTTGAAAACAAAGTACATCTGCAATGTCCTCCCATATCTTGGAAAGGACCCCAGTCGTCCCAGTGAGGAGAGACTTTCTGAGAGTGTGGTGATGAAGCTGATGGAACCATTTATGGACAAAGGCAGGACTGTCACCACGGACAATTTCTTTACATCACTGACACTTGCACGACGACTGCTCAGCCGGAAAACCACCATCCTCGGGACAGTCAACAAGATTCGCCGGGAAATTCCTCAGTCAACTAGAAAGATGGACCGCAAGGAATTCACCACTCAGGTATGTTGTTGGTCTTTTTATTCCATCAACACCTCTGAGTGTGTCATTGTGTTTAAAACCGCTATAATAACAACAATTTCTTCTTTTTTAGGTGTTTTCCACCACTGGTGCCACGCTGACGGTGTATGCGCCCAAACGAAAAAAGACCGTCTACATTCTCAGCAGCATGCACAGCGTGGTTGAGACTGAGGAAACCATCAAAAGGAAGCCAAACACCATCACCCAATACAACACCACAAAGTGCGGAGTGGATGTGATGGACCAGATGGTGCGGGAGTACAGTGTGCGCACAGGAACACGGCGATGGCCAGTCGCCGTGTTCTACAACATGATCGACATGGCGGCACTCAATGCACATCTGCTTTATCAAGCATGCACCGGGGTGCAGGAGAGACGGGTGGACTTCCTGGTTCAGCTAGCAAGAGAGTTGGCTAACTCTCATGTGAGTGAAAAGAAGGCACTCAAAGAGCAACTGCGCCAACAACAACCGCCTACACCTGGCCCTGGGAAAAGGGCTAAGTGTCAGATCAACCATTGCTGCAAGAGCAATTGCGCAACTGTGCGATGTGTTCATTGCCACAAATACACATGTGGCAAATGTAGGAGAGAGATACCGTGGCAGTGCCAAGTATGTCACGAGTCTCAATAAGAGGATGAAGGAGATTCTTCTAAATATGTGCACAGTTGCTTTGTTATTATCATTATTTTTATTTTTTTTTATTTTTTTTTTTTACACAAATAAAAACCATTGAAAACAAATCACAGTTGTTCTTTTGCACATTTCTCACACCACACTGTCATTAAAAATAAATAATTTTTGTGTTCTCTTTGGGTCAAATGACACCTCTCTGGGTTTTATAGGTAAAAAGTTCATTTGACACCTCTGTGGGACTTCTAGTGTTAAAAGCAGTTTGTTTGTGGAAATAAATGGTTTCAGGATTGAATGTGAAAAAAAATAAAAAATAAATCAGCATCAGATCTTTTGAGGTGACATCTCCATCTTACCTTTAGACGTCCAGATGTCCTCTCAACAGTCATCTTAGCCTAGTTCAACTGAGTTTGAGCTGGTGTTAAGCCTTTGCCCTTTGGATATTGTGTTACTAACCAAGGCAGGAGAGGGTATGCAACATCACCAAGACAAAAGACTCAGCAACACCTTTAAATGTCTCAGTCCAGCCTGGAAACACCAGGCTTAATTTTTCTGAACAAACCTTAAAATGGATGGCATTATATTTGTCAAACAGAAAACAAGCCACCATGGTCAATGGAGTGAGATCATCTTGTTTGGATTGTCCACTAGGGGTCCCCCAAGGATCCATCCTGGGGCCCATCTTATTTTCACTTTTCATTAATGATATGCCAGATGTTTGCAAGGGTGTGGACAGGCAAGTATACGCCGAAAATGCAGTGATCTACACAAGTGCCAAAACATCTGAGGAAGAAGCTCGAACTCTAACATCAACCCTAACTCACATTCAGAATTTCATGTCTCCAGTTAAAATCACAGAAAACTGTCTGCATTTTTTTTTTCTAAAAAGGCCTCCAATATTGCCCGCTCCAATGTGTATTTTGGAGAACAAGAACTGCATTTAGTTAAGGAATTTAAATATTTAGAAGTGTTGTTAGACTCTACACTCTCCTTCAAGAGTCATGTCAAAATGATAACAAGAAAAATTAAAGCCGCGAGCGGCGTCATAGGTTCCGATGAAGCGGCCGGGGGCGGTAACCCACGGTCACGTATACCACTGTTGGGGATTTGGGAATTGGCCTGGAGTTGCAAGCGTTTTCGTATAACGGCGTACTTATCGCGAAGGATTTTCCTGTGTCATGATAGGCCCCTCCCACTTTTCACAGCCTGCTCTATTTGCCATAGCAATGTGCTTCCATCTAATAAGATTCATCCTACAGTGTTTTGAAGTCAACACGACATATCGTCTGTCCGCTACAGCTGCTCGTGTAGGACGACCACAGAAGCGGCGCCCTCTGAGAACGCAAGGCATTGTGGGTAAATTGGTTATCGTTTGTTGTTTAGCTCTGGACAGTGATCGTGTGTATCAAATATGAAGCAGTTAGAACTTTGCACTCTAGAGTTATAAGCGTTTTTGTATAACGGCGTAGTTATGGCGAGGGATTTTTGTGTGTCATTATAGGCCCCTCCCACTGGCCAGGATGGGTAATTTGGTCATCGAGCGTTGTTTATGGATGGACAATCATCATGTGTATCAAATATGAAGCAGTTTGAACTTTGCATTGAAGCGTTATAAGCATTTTCCTATTATAGCGTGCTGATGGCGAAGGATTCTCCCGTGTCATCATAGGCCCCTCCCACTGATCACAGCCTGATTTTTCTTCCATAGCAATTTGCTACCCTCTGTGTAGGTTCATCCTACAGTGTTTTGAAGTCAACACGACATATCGTCTATCCGCTACAACTGCTCGTGTAGGACGACCACAGAAGCGGCGCCCTCTGAGAACGCAAGGCATTATGGGTAAATTGGTTCTCGAGTTTTGTTTATGGCTGTACGGTCATCATGTGTATCAAATATGAAGCAGTTTGAACTTTGCATTCTAGAGTTATAAGCTTTTTCCTAGAACGGCGTCCTGTAAATGCTAACCGTGTACATGACCTTAATGACACCGGTCGAAAACACAAGGCATGATGGGAAATGTTTTAAAGCAGTCATGACCAAGCTTGGGCACATGTCCTTTGTGTGAAATTTGAAGCTGATCGAAGTTTGTGTGTCAGAGTTATGGAGATTTGGAATTTTTTGCGTGCTAACGAAAATTAGCATTGCAGTTTTGTGGCGGCGCCACGACCAAACCGTGACAGATACGAAAATTCTTTCGATAACTTTTCATCTTCAATGGGTCCTATGTGGTGTTGCCAAGTTTTAAGCGAATCGGATGAATCCCCTCAGACTAGATAGCGCAGATGCGTTTCGAGGGCGAAACGCCATTTTTGACCTTTGACCCAAGATGGCTGACTTCCTGTTTGGTTTTGGGGCGGGGTCACAATGTAACTTTTTGCTCATTCTGGGGCGAAGACTACATCTGGCGATTTTCGTGCAAATCGGTCAGACCTGGCGGTCGTGTGGTTCCATCGTTTGTTTTGGCGGCGAAAACGCACGCTACGCGTGCGTTTTCTGTCCGTTTTTTTTCACGCCACCAAATTATCAAATTTTTCGCCAGGCCTGAGGTGCGTGCAAATTTCGGTGAGTTTTCGGGCATTTTTAGGGGTCGAATTAGCGATCAAAGGCGGACGGGGTATAATAATAATAATAGGTTCCTCTGTCCCATTCTGGGACATCGGAACCTAATTAAATACAATTTGTCTAACTTTATCCAAATAAGAAGGTCAATGACTGATCAAGCTGCTATGATGTTTTTGCACTGTATGATCCTTTCCCATGTAAGCTATTGTATAACCAGCTGGTCTCTGACAGGTGTAACAATTCTAAAACCAATTGAGAGGCTTTATAGAAAAGCTTTGAAACTTCTTGACAAAAAACCATCTACATACCACCATTGCAGTATTCTTTCAAAGTATAATCGACTGAGCTTTGAAAACTTCATCAAATTCAAGAATGAAGTCCAGTCAAAGCAAGATGATTTTATAAAAAAAAGATTTATGATTAACTAAATGAAAAAGAGTACAAGAAAAGCTTCCAATTCCAACTAACTGGAAAGTTCCACAGCTTAAACTTTATACAGATAGAGAAAAGTCCCACCCTGATGAGAGAAAAGGAGGGGGTCAGATGCCCCACAGTGGAGAGGTTGGAGTAATGATTTCTGTCTTGATAATGTGTGTGCATCAGTTGGTGTGTGTGTGTGTGTCTTGCATGTGAGTCTGCTGTCTTTGGCCTTGATAGTCTGGTTTCCTATCTGTGTGCATAGATGAAAGAATGTGAGTTGCCCATCTAAACTCTCTCCGAAGGAAGAAGTGAAAGGCAGAGTTTTTGGTATGAGGCCTTAAGCAGTGACTCTTTGTTGCTGGTACTGTGAATACAGCACAATCTGTCTGTACTGCGGCTAATCTAATCGAACACGACTCAGCAAAGGAGCAACGTCTCTTTTCAAAAGTACAATGATATAATGCAGTCATTGCATATAAACACATGACAAATTGTACACATGAACACACATTTGATGATATGATGATTAATATAATAATTGCCATAACAATTGTTTAAAAAAAAAAAAAAAAAAGCACACACATTGGGAGGAGGAGACACAAGCAGGAACAGCTGGAAGAGTTAACACAAAGAATAAAATAATTACTAGAAACTGAAACAATAAACTAGAACTCACTGTTAAAAAACCCAAAAAACTGAGGACCAAAAAGGGCTGAAAAAAAACAAAACAATTCCGAATCTGACAAATCTTCGACAGTATCGCAGATTATAGAATATTGTGGATCAAATTGGAAAGATGTTTATTCTGCTTCAAATTGATTTGCTAAACAGAACACAGATGTTAACTGAACAGAGCTGAGCACTAACTACTGATTAAGTGTAGTTAAGAAGTACTGATCGTAATGATTAATTAGAATCAATATTGTAATTCATGATGTGATCATTCCACATTTGATTTAAAAAAAGGAACATGTATATCAGACATTTTAATGTTGACAGTAGCCAACAAAAGTAAGATGAGGACAAAAATACACTGTAACTGTCCATTCTCTAAGTGAAGTTTGGCTTCAATAGTTAGACTATTGACTAGAAAGGACGGTGGCAGTCTTTATTTTAGTGACTTTTGGTGCCCCCACCCCCCACTATGTTTTTTTATATATATATATATATATATGGTGGTAGGTGAGTTCACACACTTAGGCTTGTTGGGTGGGGGCCCGGCCCCTCTGTTGATAACTGAACGCAACAGAGAAATAAGGCACATTTTCTCAACCCTTGAAACAGTGACTCTACAACAGTCACCAGGGGGTTTCCCAGATCGGGATAGTCTAATCCCTTAGCTGGTTGTCTGGTTCTAATTGATCGTCTCAATGGCTGAGAGGTTATAGGAATTTTACTTTCTATCTCCTCAGATTAAGTCATGTTCTCTTTTTTTCAGCCATATCTTCAGTCGAATTGTCATTTTCCTCAGGTTCATCAGGACTTTGTGGTGGACTGCCACTTTCAACTCCAGTGTTGTCTACATCTGGTAATTTTCCTGATGATTCATTCTTGGTTGCTTCCTTCTCCATTTCCAGAACTGGTTGGCAACAGTTTCTGCCAACTTGTGTTTACCACACAGTCGCACATTTTTGACTAAAACCCTATCTCTTGGTTGAAGTTCAGAGACAGTGATTTTATGATCGAATCTTGCCTTATTTTTGTCTGCTACTTTTTTAGATTTCCGTGAAGCTAATATATAGCTTTCCTCCAAACGAGCTTTTAGACTTTGGACATATTTCGAATGGGACACTTTCTGATCTCTGTTTAAAGGAAGTCAGAATGCAAGATCAACTGGCAACCTGGGTTTTCTTCCAAACATCAACTCATAGGGGCTAAACCCAGTTACGTCACTACGCAATTATATGCATGCACTAGCGGCTTAACATACTCTTTCCAGTGGGACTGGAAAGAGTATATACTGCTTGGTTTCGAGCGTTCCCAACATGCCAGATCGCCTTTCCTTGATTCCGCCCGTGCGATGAGCCCGAGAAAGCCCCCCCCACCACCAAAGGGCCTAACCACACCGCAAAGCCCGGCTCACAGGGCGCCGCCCAAGCCGGGGCCACTCGGTGCTGCACCCACTGGCATGGTAGGGCACAGCCCACACCACCCGCTCCGGAAGACCCCCGCCAGAATTGGCCCGGCCAGCCGGCCTAGCCCGCCGGACCCCAAGGGCACCACCGCAGGACAGGGAACCCCCTCAAGGGCAAGCCCCCGGGCCAAACCCCCGTGGGGGGCGCCCCCCCACCCCCACCCCAGCCCACAAACAGGCCACAACCCAGCAAGACTGCACAGCCCCAGGTGGTGCAAGAACAGCAGCCCAGGCCCCGCCCCTCACCGGACAGCGCAAGCCACGGGGTTACTGAGGCCTTAGGTTTAGAGCTAAAGTTAGTATTTCAATCTCTGTATCTAAAAAGTCCTTTGGAAAGGTAACACACATCTCTATATAACCTAAATAAGGGACAGGCTGTCCTGCGGCACCTTCTACCTCTAAAAGGTTATAGAGTGGGTTAAGATCTTGGTCTGAAAAATGATTCAGTGACTGTAGTCACTTGGGACCCTGAGTCAAGAAGACAGTTAACTTTAACACCTGAAATGTTAACTTCAGCTGTGCATTTAGAGCCAACTAACCCTTTTGGCAGACTACAACTTTGCTGCTTGGTAAGTGATTTTTTAAGGTTAGCTTTATACTTGGCTTTAGTGGGACATGATTGGTTGACTGCAGTCTCCATTTGCCCCGTAACAGAGACTTTTCTTAGTTTAACTGTTCTCTTGCAGCAGTGGGGTTCTCAGCTTCCCACTTCCGTTGTTTCTCTTTGAACAATTTTCGCTTCTCGGTTACTAAAGCTGGGTTTGGTTCACTTTCACAGTTTGGCTTTATGTGGCCATCTTCTCCACAATGGAAACAATACCACGGTTTGGGTGGTGTACTTTCAGTTCTCTTGACTTGTTCCATAAGTTCTTTGGTGTCTTTTCCAGGCTTCCATTTTTGTTTTGGTCTCACATCAGATGAATTCTTTGAGTTTTTGGTCTTGATGATTTGGCGGTTAGTTTTGCTGGTTGACTTTGGATTTCTGCGACTTGTTTTGAGAGTTCTTTTGTGATTGTGCTCAAAGTGGCAATGTCTTCTTCTGTGTCACATTTTGCTGATTGCTTATGGGAGGTTACCTTTGGTTTTGCGCTGCCCAAATATTGTCTCATTCGCACTGTTTTTGCAGCGTGCTGATCTTCTTCAGTGCGCAATAGCAATAGCAAATCCGGAAAGGATGGAGGACTTGTACGCTTTTGTTTTAACTGGAGTTCAGCTAGCAGGGAATCGTTCCAACAACCCCGACAAAACGGTGTTAGGAGTACTTTGTCAAACTCATTGTCTGCGGCACCACCTCTCTTCACTGTGAGAGTTAAAGCTACCTGAAGACGTTGCAAATAGGATGATGGTTTCTCACCAACATTTTGGAAAGTGTCTAGAAACTTTGCAAACAATTCTCCACCGTCTTGAACTGTTCCAAAGGCAGAAACTAACAACTGCAGATATTCAGCAGGTGAGCTCTTTGGATTCAAGCGTCTCACCACGTCAGCTGCAGGGGGTAAGAGGCTGTCAATGACTTTCCAAGATTGTTGCAGTTGTGACATGTTTGTATCAGTCATAATAAGCTCTACACTGGAGCGCCAAGTGTCATAATCAGGCTAGTGAGCAGGGCGAGGATCTTTGCCCGAGAAAACTCTGAGCTTTTGAGAGAAATGTTGCCCTGAGTAATCATCTCTTTACACTATGTGCTCAACTACCACTCGCTGCACTTCTGGTGGATTTAATTCATGTGCGGTAATGACTGGCCTACTCGCAGTGTTTTTGTCAAGTTAAGTTGCGCTCCTCTAGCATTGTGTTCAACTACAGAGGGCTGAGGTTCAACCAACGAAGACGCAGGTGGATTTTCAGTTATGTCAGTTGGTTCAGGTGATTCAAAGACTAGTTCTTTGATTGAATCATTTATCTGTGACATCATGTTTTTTAGGACATCTACATAGTCTCTACCACTCATCTTAGCTAGGTTTTGAAGATCACTGAGATACGATTTGGTCGTGTCATTCCCAATGTTTTGTGTATAAACAGTAGAAAGAGACCGTATCGTAAAGCTAACTCCACTATCAGATACATGAACAACTGGCACAGGACCAATAGCATTCACGGCTGCTCCCGAGGTGTACAATAACGTTCTGATGAAACTTTGAAGATCTGTCATCTACTTTTATGGCTCTTGAGATTGACCCATATCCAACCAAAAAAAAAACTAAACTGTATAACAAAAAAATGTTGTATACAGCTAATTAAAATCATATCCACTCTCAATTTCTTGAAATAGCTATAGCTGGTTTTTATCTCAAATAATCAAATATTTTAACCTTTTTTTCTTACAATATCCATAACATGCATGTACTGTATGTTTTAGATTCAAATAATCATTCTTTGTACATTAATAGTTTTTTTTTTTTTTTTTTAACCCATGTACTCATTAAATTTATAGCTTTTTTTAGCTTTAACTTATTCAACCAGGTATTTGCGAATATTTATATTTTAATCATAACATATTCATTTTAATCCCTTTTGTATTCTTATGAATCATGAAATAATACTCAAATAATTATTTTTTGCATTACCAAGAAGGAAAAAAAAATAGATTTAAATTATCCCCTTTTATCACTAAGACAGCATTATATTGCATATACAGTATCAGCATGTGCATTTAGCTCCCAGATAATATAACAAACAGACCATACAAATACATTCACAAATGTATTAACATGTTACAAACTTAACCAAGGCTTTGTAAAAACCATAAAACAAGAAGAAATATTTTTAACATTTACTTTTCAGTGATAGTTAACTAATCACAATTAGCATTAGCTTCCAGTTAGCATGTCACTCACATTAGCTTTGCTTTAACATCACTACATCTTCCAAGTAAGCACGTATTGACTCACCAAGATGATATCCAACATTATACACAGCTCAGAACTATATCAGCCCCTCAGTTCACACTGTGACTAACCAAGTCTTTCTTTCAGTTGGTAGCAAAGGAAGCTATCATTGACACAGCCTCTGGTCCTAAGCGTGCGAGGCAAAGGAAAGGCCGAAAACCTAACTTGAGTCTCAGTTCACCTCTCAGGGAGGCGGGACATAATGGCTCTGAACCAATGAGGTCATTGCAAAGCGTAACTAACAGGATGTCAAGGTAATAACAAAATACCCACACTTCCTCTTACCAAAATAAATTAATCTTCAAAATAAAATAAATATATTCAACAGAGAAATAAGGCACATTTTCTCAACTGGGTTACACAAATGTCTGAACTTTTTAAACTTCCTTGCTGGCATGAAATTCACTCTATACTTGGCAGTGTTACACTTTACTCACAACAATAGCACAGCACCCAATACTGCTGTGATGAATGTTCACTCTACATTTTAATCTTTTATCCGAATACTTTTGGCTTCCTGTGTTGGAAATCGTTTTACCCTTTAGTAGCTTGGCTCATGTTCTGAACAGATCGAAGAACACCTTACCTAAAACTTATTTAGAATATAATACAAGTTGGAAAATAAATGAAAAAAAGTTCCTGCAAAACCTCATACAAACTTTGTTGAAAGACTGCACCATCACAAGCTCAGGTGGTCCAGTATACATGCAGTCTCTCTTTCTTAAGCTTTTCTATAGCCCAGAATCACTTTTGTTCTTTTCCATCATTATATCTTTGTTCACAATGGAGGGCTCCCACTGTTGTGCTAACTGTGGTGCCTTCCTTGAGGCAAGTGATGGCCATGACCTCTGTCCAAGGTGCCTCAGTCCTGACCACCTTAGAGAGGGCGTATCTGGCAACCTGTGTATGAATTGCAGTTACATGCCTCAAGCACTGAGGGTGTCTAGACTAAAGCAGGTAGCCCCTGTTGTAGGGGATGACCCCTCCCACTCCCCCAGACAGCTGCCATCTTTTCAACCTAGGCGCTCGGGACGCTGTCATGTTTCTGCCTGTGGGACTGACCTCCCCAGGAAGAAGGCTAAAGCTGAGCAGCAGCTAGCCTCAGAGGTATCGGATTGCTTACACACAGAGCTGGTGGGGATGAGGTCCCTCCTGCAAGAGCGGTGCCCAATGTTGAGCCGGTCATAGCATCCCTCATTGTGTCGCCAGATGAAACTCTTCGGCCATCTGTAAGGTGCCCTCAACCTCAACCTCGAGTAACCAACAACCTTCTCGCAAGGTCCTATAATGCTGGCACAAACCTTTAACAGCAGTAGCTAAATGAGTGGCCACATCCTGCAGGTCGATTAGCATTGTGGAGGAAGAAGGTCTGAAGGTCTTGAAATAATTATAACTACACATATGAGTTACCCTCGAGAACCACTACTGCAACCAATATACAGAACATATATAAAGAAGAGAAAACTATAGTGGAGGCATTGGCCCATTTGTGGATTCCTAGAGTTTTGAATGTAGCAATACATATATTTGCATCAGGTTGGGTAATGGTCCACTCCTGTGTTATTAAGAGTATTAAAAAGTTGAAAAATATTTTAGTAGTTTGATACCCCTAGTTCTTACTAAAGATTTGAAGTAAAGCAATTTGTGGCATTCACTGGTGGCTGGCAAAAAAGTGTTGTTCAAAGTGATTGTTATATTTTCCAGAAGCGACTTTGACCCAGATTTAAGTAAAGCACACATCAATAGTATAGTTAGCGCTGTTTTTGTAGGGGAAAAAAAACAAAACATTGATATTTGGTCTTTGGTTCATGTCGCCCAGCATTACCAATTCCAGTATCACGTACGATGTCTAGGTGTGTACTCATCAGTTAGGGTCAGTGATGAATGTACCTGTGTTGTATGAAATGTTTACATGGCCGAGTCTACACTCTGCTAGATAACTCTCAATCACAATTAAACAAACAAATGCATGTTGCTAAGATACCACCAAACTCTTGCAGTTTTTGAGCGGTGCTAAAAAATTCTTCAAAGTCTATTTTCTCAGTGTCTCTAACAACTCTCTCACTCCACCATCTCTTTAGCTCCTCTAGGCTTAACTCAGACTCAGAATTGATGGACAGATCAGACTATATTGCCACAATCCTGCCTCTTTGATGCCAGACTGTGTGACTCCTGCACTCACTCACTTCCATGTAATCCTCACCCACTCGGACACCTGAGCGTAGGAGGCACGTCACGTCACGTCTGTCATGTGTCAGTAGTAAAGCTGTGAGTGCCAGAGCTCCATGACTCTCCACAACTTCAAAGCTCCATTTTGATCGTGCACTTCACAGAAATGTCCAGTTTAGTCATTATGCTAGTAATGACGGTCGGTACAGTTCTGATTGTATGTGCTGGAAGGAGGTTTTAGAGCCCAAATGGTGATAAAGTTTAGATGATGACCATAATGATCTGGTTACCGTCCAGATTGGGATTCTGATCTTTGACTTTAATATATCTTAAAAGCATTGCTTACTGGTATAGTATATATAATAAAGGCAATGATGTTTGTGTGATTAAAACTATGATTATTCAAGGTAGTAATGATTATTATTGACCAATTTTACGTGCTTTGCTCTTTGTTTGCCAAACTCCTATCCCAAAGCAAGGCAACATTATGGAACACATTTCAGCAGCAAGGCATTTAAAGTGATTCATGTAAGGCATTAAAACAACAACAATAAATATAAAAAATAAAGTTAAATAAAGCCTGCATCACTTGGTCAGATTTCTTATTAAATTTCTCTGTTAATTTATTCTATTCTTATTTTCAGAATTGTTTTTGGATTTTCCACCTTTGCCCAACATCCACTTTATGGATGGATAAACCGTGCTGATAATGTGAGGAGGATCAAATGCTCTCAGCCCTGTTTGAGCGTCAAGGATGAAGCCGATTTTATAGATGATTATTGGTGATTATTTTATCTGGTGCTTGACATCTGTTAGTGTAAAAGCCCTGTAAAGGGGGATATTCATCACAATAAAGCAAGGACACGTCTTTCTTCATGCCGTGCTGGTTTAGAACTGAATTAAAGCTTACGTACAGTTTACAAAAACAACTTTACATTTTTACAAGAACATAATAGTGCTTCACACAGTACCCTGCATTATAGTCCTAACACAACTAAACAGTATTAATGTGCTGTTTTATACACTTTCAGTAACAATAACAGTCAAGGCAAAGAAATGGAAACTAGTTAGTAGATTTACTCATTCTGATTAATACTTATTCTCACACTAGAAAACCAAAGAGCTAATGCTAATAATGCTAAACTAGAAGGGATCATTGCCTCGTGACACTAATGCTATCAGTGCTAAGCTAGCGGGGGTTTTCCTCTCATAAACACAGTGCATACAGTACATCCCAGGCCACCACATTCACATGAACGGTTTCACACAGTGTTACAAAACATAAGTGAATGGTTTTTCCCATTCAACAGATAACTATACCTATGGGGGATATTCATCAGAATAAAGCAAGGACACGTCTTTCTTCATGCCGTGCTGCTTTATAGCTGAATAAGAAGAAGAAGAAGAGATGACCTGCATTTAGCTCAAGGGCACAAGTTCCCCCTGCTGGACTCGCAATGCCACTGCACCTCTTGCACTTTAATCAACTTGTTACATTAGCGTTGCTATAGTTGCTGCAGCTATGGCAGATTTTGTCAAAGAGGACCATCAGGATTAGCCTGACTTATTGAGTGATCATGCCATCCTGAGTCACAGGATGGCATGATCACTACTCGAACCGTGACACAAAGTGCAAGATTTTGAATGGGATTATTATTATGGGCGGAATTTGGACGTCTTTGTCCATTTGTTGCACTTCTTATACAAAATACATGATGAAACTTCCGGCAGCTGAGCTGACAGCAGCAAAAGATCAGAGCGGAGCTCACAGAGGAATTTATTTACTAAACATGAACTTTTTCTTCTGAGAAATGATACGATACCTCAACATCAAACTCTATCATTTACCATCTGACTCTGACTCTGAGGTAATCATCTACTGCTTTTTTATTTGCTGGTTCAACTGGAAAGCAAAGTAGCAAGATAGCTAGCTGCAAGTAGCAAGCTAACTAGCAGAAGAATGGCTCTTTCCACAACAGAATACAGCAGTCTTCTCCAAAAGATTACTGAACTGGAGACTACAGTGCAAGGAATACAAGTAAACATTGAGGTTAATGGACACTGTGGATATGATAATGATACGACTGTGCCGCTGTTTCAAAACAGCGGAGTGGAAAAAGCTAACTCGCTATCAACCCGTGCTAACAAAGCTATCAGGCCTAGGGAGGATCCTGTTCCCGTTGATAAGCCAACAGGTGCGAGTCCTCCTTGGAATAACCTGGGAGCTAAGCCTAAGAAAAAGTCATATCCACTTCAAAGGCTAACGGGCCGAGCAAAGCGCCCTGATATCAATAATGAGACGGACTGGCCTGCACTGGCTTCGCAGACTGCAGCCTCAACATCAACTCCCTTGTCTGCCCAGGCACAAAAGTGGACATCTGCTAAAGGCAGGAGTATCACCAAGTCACAAACCCAGTTTCATGTAGAACTGGGTAATCGATTCACCCCACTGCTGAATGACCAAGGATCTGCTCTAATGAGGTCAACACACAACCTTCTGGAACTGCAAAGACTGAAAGTGCTTCAGGAAAACAAAAGCAACATGGTAGGCCAAAGCAACAACCACACACACTGATAGTGGGAGACGTTTCTGTTAAAGATGCTCAAATGTTTAGCAGCAACGTGAAAGTGATCTGCTTACCTAATGACACAGTATCAGACCTTGCATATCGTTGCAGATTACCCACATTTAAAAAAATGTTGTGATTCATTTTGGGTTAAATGATTTAGCCAAGGAGGAGTCTGAGGTGTTAAAGCAGGATTTCACCCATCTGCTAAAAACTGTGAGCTGTTTGCAGCCTAAAGTCCACAAAGATATCTGAAATTCTCAAGGATTTACTCTTTGAATAAATTTTTGTCTTCGGCTTGTGCTGCCCTTTCACTAAATTTTATAGAAAATTTTCCTATTTTTTGGGAACGTCGTCATCTTTTTAGAGCAGATGGACTGTGTCTAAACAAGGCTGGAGTAAAACTCTTCACATCCAACTTGTTTTACTTCACCAGTCACACTGCTATCAGTTCTGATAAAGACAGAGGACAACATGTACCATCGGAGAACAAAACAATAGGGACATGGAGTCGATGAGCTTCCAGCAAGAAATCAAAATTGCCAAAATGAAGAGGTCAACCCAACCCCCACATCTCAGGACCCTCCTGCTTCACCCCAAAATTCACCTACTTCCACCTCATCCAGCTTCTCTCCTACCCCTGCCTTCTTGGATTTAACTTCCCAGATGAACGAGCTGGTTCTGGCTGGCACAAGACTAACACCCCACCCTTTACCCCACCATGGTCCCATCTTATCTCCTCTAAAGAACCAATCTGCACCACCCATCCCTCCTCGACGATACCAGGCCCAGGATCACTCTTCTCCTCACTCCAGCTGTGTTCATCTTAGAGCGACACAGGTCTGATGTGTACTGGGTCTAGACTGCAATAGCTCTATTTTTAGGAACAACCAGAAAAAGTCAGGGCCCTATGGAGTTAATGCAGCTTCTTTAATTCCTGTGGTGACAGGTAACACAGGTAAAATTGTGAAATTAAAGAAAAGCAAAAAGCTTTATGGAGATAAAAATTTGACTCCTATAACATGTCATCCAAAAAGTCCATCAGTGTCTCCAGTAAAGTTTTTAAAATTAGCTCTTCTTAATGTTAGATCTCTTGTTAACAAGTCACTAATAATTAATGATTTTATTTTGACACATTACTTGGACTTTTTATTTCTTAATGAAACGTGGTTGAATGATGGTATCAGTAATACTATTCTCAATGAAAGTTCACCACAAGACTTTATTTATTTAAATAAGTGTCGTACTTGCAGGAAAGGTGGTGGAGTTGCTGCCATTTTTAAATCAATATTTCAGTGCAAAGAAATAACATTTGGGGATTTTATCTCCTTTGAATATATGTCATTCTTACTGAAGGGTGATTCAAGAGTTCTGTTTTTAGTCGTTTATAGACCCCCAAAATATTCTGGAGAATTGATGGATGAGTTTGCTGAACTGCTGTCAGTTGTATGCACTGAATACAACTTTTTAATAATAACAGGTGACTTAAATATTCATGTAGACAATAACATGGACAATACTGCCAAAGAACTGTATGCTTTAATGGATACTTTTGGTCTTACACAACATGTGACTGGTCCGACACACACTCAAGGTCACACTTTGGATCTGGTTATCTCTAAAGGTGTTGATATCTCTGCTGTTGATGTAAGAGACTTAGCTCTATCTGATCATTTCTGTGTCTTTTTTGACCTAGAGACTGTAACATCTGTTCCCCCTAGTTATGTGTGTTTAAAGAAAAGGTACATAAATGACAACACAAGTGCACAGTTTATGGAAGCCATAGCAATGACACCAACATTGAGTGGTGAGACAGTTGATGATCTTTTGGATGAGTTTAATACAAAAGTCTGTAATGTCATAGATGTGGTGACTCCAATCAAAACTAAGAGAAAACCAAACACACAGAAAACACCTTGGAGGAGGACTGAGATAATGCAGAATTTTAAATCTGACTGTAGAAGAGCTGAGCGTAAATGGAGATCAACAAAACTCCAAATTCATCTAGAACTGTACAAAATAAGTCTGCGAAAATTCAATGATGGCTTGTTCAAAGCAAGGCAGCAATAATTTTCTGAAATTATTGCCAAAAATGTCAACAACTCTCGCACGTTGTTTTCTGTAATTGAAAAGCTCACAACCCCCCCAGATCAGATAGCCCCTGAATTACTGTCAGCTGGAAAATGCAATGAATTTGCTGTATATTTCAATGAAAAAATACAATCAATAAGGTCAAACATCAGAACAAACCAGCAAAATAACAAAAAGCTTGAACAGCTTCAACCACTGAGGGATGAGTCAACTACAATGTTAGAGTTTATTACAGTGAACCCAAAAACAATAGAGGAGACTGTTCAGCAGCTGAATCCATCAACGTGTTGCCTTGACACAATACCCTCAAACTTCTTTAAAACTGTTGTAAAGTAATTTGTCACTGATTTGTATCAGATAATTAACTGCTCATTCCAATCAGGCACCGTACCAAAATCCCTGAAAGTAGCTGCTGTGAAACCTCTGTTAAAAAAGAGAACACTGGATGCCTCTATACTGGCTAACTATAGACCAATCAGCAACCTTCCATTCATGGCCAAGATCATTGAGAAGGTGGTCTTCAACCAACTGAGTCAATTCTTAACATTCAACAAAATATTTGATAAATTTCAGTCAGGTTTTCATTCTCATCACAGCACTGAAACTGCTCTTATCAAAGTGATCAATGACATAAGGTTGAACACTGATTCAGGAAAAGTATCTGTTCTCATTCTATTGGATCTAAGTGCTGCATTTGACACTGTAGATCATACAATTTTGTTAGACAGATTGCAAACATGGGTTGGACTAAATGGAAAAGTAAGCAATGGTTTAAGTCCTACTTGGAGGAGCGAAATTCTTTTGAAAGCATTGGAAACTTTGAATCTGACAGATTACCAATGTCCTGTGGGGTTCCTCAGGGATCTGTTCTTGGACCCCTTCTGTTTAGCCTTCATATGCGTCCTTTAGGACAAAGTTTACAGAACTGTAAGGTTGATTATCAGAGCTACGCAGATGACACACAACTATATCTATCACTGAACCCAGATGACTATGGTCCCATTGAGGTGTTGTGTGACTGTTTAGAAAAAGTAAACTGCTGGATGAGTGAAAACTTCCTTCAACTAAACCATGACAAGACGGAGGTGATTGTCTTTGGTAACAAGGAAAAGAGGACTGCTGTCAGCAAGTATCTGAGTCTGGATCTTTAGAAGCTAAAGACCAAGTCAAAAACCTTGGTGTTCTGATTGACTCAGATCTTACATTCAGCAGTCAGATCAAATCTATCACAAAAACATCTTCTACCACCTAAAGAACATCTCCAGAGTGAAAGGTTTAATGACTCAGAAAGATCAGGAGAAACTGGTCCATGCTTTTATCTCCAGCAGACTGGACTATTGTAATGGTCTTCTGACAGGAATCCCCCAAAAGAGCATCAAACAGCTACAGCTGGTTCAGAACGCTGCAGCTCGGGTCTTAACCAGAACAAAGAGGTCAGAACACATTACTCCAGTTTTAAAGTCTTTACACTGGCTCCCAGTCAGCCTCAGAATAGACTTTAAAGTTCTGCTGCTGGTGTATAAATCTGTGAATGGGTTTGGTCCAGAATACATCAGTGAGATGTTAGTCAGGTATGAACCCAGCAGGTCTCTCAGATCTATGGACACAGATCAGATAGTGGAGCCCAGAGTTCACAGTAAACATGGTGATGCTGCTTTTAGTTGTTATGCTGTAAAGAAGTGGAACAAACTGCCAGCAGAGCTGAAGTCAGCATCTAATGTGAACATTTTTAAATCAAAGTTAAAGGCACTTTTTTTCTCTACTGCGTTTGATTGAGAGAGAGATTTTTGGTCATGTTGTTGATGTCATGATGATTTTACTGATGATTTGAATTGATTTTACTAATGATTTTAATTTATTTTACTGATGATTTTAATTGATTTTACTGATGATTTTAAATTTTCTTATTGATTTCAAACAATTGAATGTTTTATCATGTAAAGCACATTGAGTTGCCTTGAGTATGAAATGCGCTATACAAATAAACTTGCCTTGCCTTATTCTGGGATATTGGTTTTGTGAAGTAATTTATGTGCTGTTTGAAAAATATTTCTATAATTTTTCTGTTCTAGGGCCTTTCTTCTGATAGTAAAGCACAGTTGTTCTGTGATCTCATTTCTAATGCACAGAGACACTCTCACACATTGATCAGAGTTCCAGATCCTTTATTGATTCTTTATTGATCCCACGCTGTTTGCATGCCAACAATGGTTAAATCCTGGATTTATCATTAATCTGCATCAATGGGCTGCTTAAGGGTTTGTGCGTGTAGTCTGAACTATAGCATTATTGAGCTATTGTGTGTGTATGTGTGTGTGTGTGTAATCTATAATCAATATGTGTTGTCTCTGTGGCATTGGGTTAATACGTGGCATACAGACCGATGCTAGCAGCATTACAACACATCTGCTTGCTAACGTAGAAAATCACAACTTGACGCAATGTATTAATTTTATTTACACACACTTTGGGAAACATTAGCTATATTATTGTTCCAGAGAAAACATTTTAACATATTGGTTTCCGCCACAACATTACAGCACACAACGAGATAAACCAACTCCATACAGTATATAAATAAAGATAAAGCAGCCTGTAGGCTGAATGCTCACAGAAACTCATGAAAACAAACACACAACCACACACAGCTGGCTTTAATGTCCTTCTTTAGGATGAAGTACAATCTCATGTCACACCTTTCCTACTTTGAATTTGTAACTTTCCACTGGTTTGAACTACCTGGGAAGTATTTGGTAGGTACATCGGAACTCCTACTAAACACAGGAAAAAAATCTAATATCTTAGTGGTCAGCCATGTTGGAGACATTTCCACGTGCTAACTCTGAACTCGGAGATCATGTTTTGAACTCGGAAATACCAATGTGCTAGGATGTGATGAATTTGATTGTTCTCTGGTCATTTCATTTTTTGTAGTTTCATATTAGCATTTCTAATATGTTCTCATTCACCAGTTCTAGACGGAACAAAATGTGTTACATTTTATGATATTTTACCCACCCTGCCCACTCATTTTCCTGGGAGGATGGATGGAGCAGCCTCGCAGAGCATTTATTTCCAGGGCCATCAACATCGTCCTGCTCCTCTGGCACACACCGATAGTTATAAACACTGCCAACGCCCCCTGAAAACTGCACCGGCCCTGCTGGTTCCCTCAACTCAACTCAGCACCAAAAATAAGGAAAGTGGATATTTCAACAGGATTTTTTTATTAACTCTGCTGCACAGTCCTTTCAAATGTGGCACCATTCAGATTTTTTGCCAAGAATCATTGTTAAAGAAAAGATAAAAGTTGAACAATCACAAATGTCTTTGTTTTTTGTGCTAAGCCCATGTTCTGCTGCCTGGTGATTCCTAATGAGCTGGTGTGGACTCAGGAGTGTTCCAAACAAACAGCAGAACTGATCAGAATAGAAGTGGAAGAGGTGAAGACTGAGGAGAACAGGACAACTTTACATTGTTTCAGTTTTCTTTCTTTTTCATTTGATTTTTCTTTTCAGATAATTTCCTTTTAATTGAACAAATGAGCAGTTAATATAATAAAAAGTTAATATTCAATGTACAGTATAGCATACAACTAAATATATTTATTGTATATATACTGTATATATAATTCATTATGTAATTCATTCTTAAACTAATATGGGTGCATATCAGAGCTACAGTACATGAATACAACATGTGGTGTCGATCCATGTGGCACACCACCCCAGTGACCTGGAAAAGGAGCAAATAGATTGGAAAATGGATGAATGGGTTTCTATACCAAAAAGGGACAAAAATCATACTGAAACACTAAAATAACAAAAACGCAATATCTATGTTCAGATCTGAATTTGGTCAGAGTTTTGAAAGTTAAAAAAAAGATATTCATATATAATTTTAAAGGTCCCATATTATACTGTTTTTCATCAATTTCACACAGCTGTCAAATGTCCACTAACACTGTATTCAATGTGCATAGCCCCAAACCCATCCGTGGTCCTGAATTTCAGCTGTCAAAAAGTTGCTCTGCTGAGAACAGGCCGTTTATGTGCCTACCCCTTTAAATGCTAATGAGCTCTGTCTGTCGACGCCTACTTCTGTAGCTGGGACAGAATATAGGCACTTAGGTTGATTTGTACAACCAACAACAGAGCATGTTGCGTGTCTAGCTCTGAGCAATGACATTGTGAAACGCTACTATCTCACCTCTGGACACGCCAAACTTCACCTTGAGGATGAACGCCCACCTCTCGAATGTCTCCTATCACTGTTTAGAGGAGGTCAGCCAATGAATATGACTCCTTTGATTACGCAACGACGGGAGCTGAATCTGAACAGCCATTAGGAGCGCCGTTTTACCAGTGGGTGGGCTGCAGAGACCATGCAGGAATTGCTTGTTTTCCTCATTCTGGGAGTTGGCAGGCTCAGGGAGGACCAGTTTATAGATTTAGAGACCAGAAAAACACTGTTTCTCATAATATAATTCAATGCTAAACATGTAGCAGCTAGTACCTCAATGTTAAACATGTAGCTGCTAGTACCTCAATGATAAACATGTAGCAGCTAGCGCCTCAATGCTAAACATGTAGCAGCTAGCAGCTCAATGCTAACCATATAGCAGCTAGTACCTCAATGCTAACCATGTAGCAGCTAGTACCTCAATGCTAACCATGTAGCAGCTTGTGCCTCAATACTAAACATGTAGCAGCTAGCACCTCAATGCTAACCATATAGCAGCTAGTACCTCAATGCTAATCATGTAGCAGCTAGCGCCTCAATGCAAAACATGTAGCAGCTAGAGCAGCTAGCGCCTCAATGCTAAACATTTACTTTTTTTATTTAAAGGCCTGACACGTGTTGGAATTCTGACTAAATAGTGATGATTAAACTTTAAAGCTGGTGTACTCAAATTATTTTTTTTAATTAAAAAAAGATTATTATTAGCAAGTAATCATTTCAGGCCCCACTTCTCTGGAACCATCTACCAACCACGGTTCGGGGGGCAGACACCCTCTCTACCTTTAAGGTTAGGCTCAAAACATTCCTCTTTGATAAAGCTTTTAGTTAGGAACCAGCTCATAGCTCATAGTTAAGATGCAATAGGCATAGACTGCCGGGGGGGGGGGGTCTGGCATGCTCGGTTGGAGAGAGGTTGGAGAGGGCGTTAAGAGAGAGGTCATTTAGGTTAGAGAGGGACCGGAGAGGGTCCCATTCCTCTCTGTAACACTCCCTCTATGTTTGCTTCTTCCCTTGTGTGTTTGCTCCTGTACTCCTTCTGGCTTTTGTCTTGCAGGTCCGTGGGATCCTTAGTGTGGAGTTACAGAGTCTCAACAACTCTGTCTCCACCCTCTCCTCTGCACACACCCAACACAGCATAACGTGGATGGCTGTTCATCATAGGAATGGGATCCACACAAGGTTCCTGCTGCTTAACAGAAGGTTTTCCTTGCCGCCATGATGAATTCATGTTGGGTGTGGGATACATATGTATGTGTATATACGTATATATGCATATGTGTGTATCCATAAAATGAAGAGTCCGTCCTTAAGACTGCTCTACTGTAAAGTGTCTTGAGATACCATTGGTTATGATTTGGCGCTATACAAATAAAGATTGATTGATTGATTGATTGATTGATCATTTCTGAAAAATGGTACGTCTGCATGCTGTCTATGCCTTATAATTAAGTATTAAGTATAGTTAATAAAACCCCCTATGGCAAAAGGAGGGGTGAGCAGAGCCCACAAAGGAGCCTCCTCATTGGCTGCCTTATATAGGAATATACACATTATATAGTGAAGCGTGTTTACGGTGCTAACTTGTTTTCAGTCTTGGACTAACTTTGGATGCGCAAGTGGCTGTTTTCCTTTTTGACAGGTCATCTAATGTTCCATTTTCCTATATTTTCTGTGCATCCTTTTGCGTGGCGACATGTTTTACCGGTAGTGCACGTTCAGCTCTCGTGCGCGATTTCGTGCATTATCAGAGTGGGGGACAGGATTTACTCTTTGAATTCAGCCACGCCCCTCTGTCATGGTTCAAGAATCAGGTAGTGCAGCTTCAATGTATTTCAAATATACACATTATACAGAATGAAATTGGGTTGCACAACCTGATAATTCTAACTATTACATTAAGAGTAAAGTGTAAAAGCAGTTCTTCACTACGCAGACATACAGTTTACATTAAGAAATGATGAAAAGTATTGTTTTTTGAAATGGTCTCTCTGACTACAGAATTTTCTTTTATATTTAATGATCAAATGAGAAAGTGTAAAATACCTGGTGTTTCAGAATAGACTCTTAATGCACAGCGGGGAAGTGGATAAAAGAGATTAATCTGTATTTGTGACCTTTTACCTCCTGGATGTGTCTAAAATACAAAGTGTAGGGGTTCAGAGTGATGAGGGTTGTATGAACTGTTAAGTGCTTTGTGATTGTTACCACACAGATGTGTGACACTTCTGATCATTTGTTGTGTCAGTGTTGCTTTCACAACCTCTGTGTGACATTTCAATAGTCAGGCTAATGTTGCAATCAGAGCAAACGTGCTGTAATGGACCTGCCACATGGGGTCAAAGTCAGTGGGAAACTGTTAGTGGACTTGGGTTTTAGTAATTGTCAGATAAAAAGTCAAATGTCAGCACTTTTAAAGTTTCTGTGTATTTGCATTTAAATAGAATGTTTAGGCTTATACTTCCTATAAAGACAGTTGCTGCATTATAATGCACACACAATCTGTCTTTAAGTATAAAAGAGAGAAATACATACAATTTTAAATCTTTGCATAAAGTTTTGGATGAGCTTCTGAATGATCTGTGATTGTTTTAAGTTAAGTCGTGTTTGAGTGCTTTGAGTTTTCTTTGGGTTTGTTTGGATCAGAGATTGATTTTACTTCTCAAGATTTCATTCTGATCCATATTTTATTCTGTCTGTGGATCCAAGTTGCTTCAAGCATATACGAGTGCTTGAGCAACTAATTCAGTTCAATTCAACTGTATTTATATAGGACGATTTACAACAAAAGTCATATCAAAGCGCTATCAAAATATAAAATTCTTCTTTTCACTGGGAACTGGTTCTAAATAAGAACCGGTTCCCATCCTTCCTTACTTTCGTCTCTGTGGTACATCACAGAAACTTGGGACCTTGCAGACCGAGACAAAAGTGATGCAGCATGTAATTTTATGAGAATGAAGTTGTATCTTAATAAAGCTGTAATTTTATGAGATTAAAATAATAATATTTCAAGATTAAAGTTGGAATAATTCAACAATAAAATTAATATTTTCTGAGAATAAAATTTAAATACAAATTGGATGTTGTGTGTGTTACGGTCACTTCTGTGTTACAGAGAATTTGGAACATTTAGGGAGATTTTATTTCTCTTTAGGTTTCACACATGGTGATATACTGAGCCTTATGGCCCATCATCGCCACACTGTTGTCAATTTTAGGACTTTAAAGACACTTTGCAGACATTTGTGTTTGTTCTGACCAAAGAACCAGACTGGTTTGGAGCAAATAGCCTCTTTTATTGTGGAGGAGGAAATGGATGGAAGTGGTCGACTTCAGGGCTATCGCTGTTAGTTAAGTTCACTTCAACAGGGAGTTCTGAGCGCTAAACCATTATGATTTAGAAGATACAGCTTTATTCTCGTAAATTTATGACTTTATTTTCTAAATATTTAAACTTTAATCTCGTAGTCCTCAGTTCTTTTTTTTCTTTTAATGTGGCCCTAATATGCCATCGTAAAATCACACCACATATCCACAAATAGGAGGATAACCCATGTATGGGTCAAATAGTAGAGGTCATCTAAGTCTATAAAAGCATACAGTATCTAGCTTGGCAGACATGGCAGATTAATGGAACTGCTGTCTGAACTGGTATAGAAGCTAAGTCAGCACAGTAGTACTGTATCATAGTACAGGTGCCTCACACACACGTGGCCATCCACTCAAGCCAAAGTGTCTCTACCCATCGAACCATTAGATCCAGGTGCGGAAAGCCCAGAGAGTGGGAGAGACTCAGCACAAGTGCCTCATGCATCATACCTGATATGAAGATACACTTATGGCCAACCTCAGGAAGTGCCACATACTGTAGATGATAACTCCTGGGAAGAGCTTTGCTAAGGACCATAAATCTTGGATATCCATTATGTACAATGGTGTCTGCCAATTTGAAGGTGAATGCATCCAGGCTGCACAAGACAAGTGTCAGCTTTGGAAATGAAGAACAAAGGAACCAATTACAACAAGAGCTACAACGTTTGTGGTTGAGTACATATGCCGTTCTTAGCGAGTACTCAACTACCACTTAGTAGACATTGACATTAAAGTTCAATCAAGAGGGAGAGCGAGTCCTGGGTTTTTCCCTCTCAATGATATGTTCATCACATTTACACAACTGAGCTTAATTTACTTAAGTCTGCTCTGTAACAATTTTAGTAATAAGTCAATGGGCTAAAAAGGCTTGATTGTTTTAACTGTAGTCTCGAGTCTATTTTCTAATAATAATTTATGTATGAGTAGGTTTCTGACCTAAAAGCACACATTTATGAGTGAACTGACTTTCTTCTTGTTGCCATGAGATATGGACTGTTTTAAGTCAATATTCCTCTGTTGCTTTATTTCAACAGCAGTGGTCTACTTGACCCTTTTGAAAGTAATGTATTTCTTCTAGTCTTAGACCATCTTATAGTTTAGAGATTTTTTCATTTGGTACCGTTTATTTATTTTATTTTATTTAACTATTTTAAAACATTCAACCACTGTTTGTGGTATATACAGTATATACAGTATATATTTGATAACAAAGGATGAAAATCTTCATTGATTTTGTCTTTCAGAGTTTCAGCTGGGATGGAAGCATTATACCCCCTCTAAAGAAAAACACAAAAACCTAGGGTCACAACACCTCCCCCCTGAAAAATCAAACATTTCTAGGGAAAAATGTTACTCTGAGAGCATCCACCATGACTTTTTGGGGGCTTGTCCGGGATCTGAACCCAGGACTTATTGCACCTTGAAGATTGGGGATTGGTGGTTTAAAGTCAGCAGCATCCCAACAAGATCATTTTGCAATGAATAGAAATTACATTGACCTCATATCGCACCTGCAGACTAGACGTTGCAATAAAGCTAATCACAGAGTTCATTTACGAGAGCTTCAATTAAACTGTGTTGAAATATCTGATGAAAGACACTGGATTAGACCCCATTTAAGCTGTATAGGGTTGCCTTGGTAACTTCCACCAGAGGAAAATAACCAGATACAAATGAGCTGGATATGAATTTTTATTTTTCTATCTGAAACTATGTGTAATGAGATGGGTTGAGAACATTATACAGAGTCCCAGTGCTGACAAACATTCCATCATCATTCTGCTAAAACGCTAAGACGAGTGTGATGTTCTAACCATTGAAGCAAAACAGGCAAACAAAAAGCCAATATCCCCTTTGAACAAACACTAAACTGTAAATAAGCTTTTTCCCCCTCTAGCTGTAGCTAATAGCTAGTGTCAAATCAATGCAGGACTAAACTCTTTTCATCATGTCTCTATCACTTTTACCATAGCTTTGAATGACCCAGCCAATGTTTATTTAGTTTTAGTCTTTTGAAGAAAATGCAACTTAGTTTGGTTGAATGAGATGAAGTCCAGCTTTAGAGTTACTGGTCAGATGCTGACTCAGGGTTTATTATATCCGAGGGGGGATTTAGAGGTAAACCAGCATTCAGTGTGTGCCTCTGCTGCTGTTCAGTGATCTCAGGGTTATGTATGTGGCTGATAGGGTAGGCGATTTTCTCCAGATACACTTTTTAAGTTCTTGGTTAAAATTGTCTTCATGTCCTGACAGAAATGAAGGCAAGGCAAATGTATTTGTATAGTGCATTTCATACACAAGGCAACTCAATGTGCTTTACATGATAAAACATTCAACAGCTTAAAATCAATAAGAACATTTAAAATCCTCAGTAAAATCAATTCAAATCATCAACAAACACATTACATCAACAACATGACTAAAAATCTCCCTCTCAATCATACGCAGTAAAGAAAAAAATGTTCACATGTGATGCTGACTTCAGCTCTGCTGCAGTTTGTTCCACTTCTTTGCAGCATAACAACTAAAAGCAGCCTCAACATGTTTACTGTGAACTCTGGGCTCCACTATCTGACCTGTGTCCATAGATCTGAGAGACCTGCTGGGTTCATACCTGACTAACATGTCACTGATGTATTCTGGACCAAACCCATTCACAGATTTATACACCAGCAGCAGAACTTTACAGTCTATTCTGAGGCTGACTGGGAGCCAGTGTAAAGACTTTAAAACTGGAGTAATGTGTTATGACCTCTTTGTTCTTAAGACCCGAGCTGCAGCGTTCTGACCCAGCTGTAGATGTTTGATGCTCTTTTGGGGGATTCCTGTCAGAAGACCATTACAATAGTCCAGTCTGCTGGATATAAAAGCATGGACCAGTTTCTCCTGATCTTTCTGAGTCATTAAGATCTTATGTGTTCTGAAAAAGGAACTAAGAAAATCCATCAACTGTAGCAGCTGTAAACCTGTAATAACTTCAGCCAATGGAAAAAAACATTCTTTTTTTAACCAATCACGTCTCCCTGTCTCCCTGCTCGTTCTCGATTTTTTGCAAGCACGAGCTCACATGAGCATCACCACTGATGGAGTTAAAACAGAGTCAGGTCACGTTTTTACCATATATTATGGTAGTTTATTGTTTACTCACTGCTGAATGAGGCATGAGACAACTTAGTTTCTACACAATACAAGAGATGAGCTAAGCTCCTCTTCAGCAGCACAGATGCATGTGTATGTGAGTGAGACGGAGCACAGAGGGGAGGGGGGTAAAGGGCAGAGAGGGAGGCTGCATTTAAAATTATGCTAGCTTTCGAAAATCGCCTACCCTGCAATTAAATTAACTTTCTAGATCACCAGCCAGCATGGCTAGTAGATTCTTAAAGTTACTGGCCAACCAGATTTTCCACGGGCCAATTTTTTTCCAGTGAAAATAAACTACATTATGAGCCACAGAATAGATTTAACTATTCATGTTTTTTCAATGCTATGGCTGTTGATACATAAATGTATGCATAGACTGCCAGTATATTCATACGCAGCGCCCCTCATTGGCCAGTTTAGGTGATATGATTGGTGCACCACGTGACTTAAAGTTCCTTCAGTTTTATTTTAGCTCATATTTATTTTTATTTACCCCGCTAACCCTATCTCTACCCCGCTAACCCTATCTCTACCCCTAACCCTAACCCAGGAAATACCCTAAAATGTTATTTTTTTTCGTAATTGTATTTTGAAAGATGAAATTTGCCGTGCTGAATATGTTAAAATCAAAAAATATATATGACAAAAGCAGGATTCGAACCCACAGCAGCGGAACGAAGAATTCTTGAATCTATGGTGAAACACGTCACCGTATCAATAGACATTTTGTCTTTTTAAATAGTTTGTGATTTAGATGATTGCAGAAATACATCAAAATGGTGAAAATACATATATTTAATTTAAAAACAATGTTGTAACAATGCTTAAAAGGTGCAAAATGGAACTTTGGGTGTGTCACAGAAGATGAGCTCGCTTCATGATTTTATTCTTAGATTTTACCATAGTCAATCTAGAAGAGTTTAGAATAATTATTCACATTACTATATATAATCCTCACATTTTTTAGCTTATAAATGCATTTAATCATGATTTAATCACCACATTGTTCTTGTTTCTTATTGAATTATGTAAATAAAAGGTTAAACTGTAATCGTTGATTCCTCTGATTTATTGAAACTGAATTAAGGTGTAGATGTGCTGCATGAATCTACTTCCCTGGTTCAATATTGGGTTTAGTCTAAAGAAAAACTTAGACATATTTCCTCTTTTTAAGAGGTGGCACCTCAGCATCCATAGAGCTAATATTAATAATTATAATTAATATTCTCATTCATATAACCTATTATCAATAACCTGTATCTTCCTACACTGCTACATGTTTAGCATTGAGGTGCTAGCTGCTACATGCTAGCTTTGAGGTGCTAGCTGCTACATGTTTAGCATTGAGGTGTTAGCTGCTACATGTTTAACATGGAGGTGCTAGCTGCTACATGTCCAACATTGAGGTGCTAGCTGCTACATGTTTAGAATTGAGGTGCTAGCTGCTACATGTTTAGCATTGAGGTGCTAGCTGCTACATGTTTAACATGGAGGTGCTAGCTGCTACATGTCCAACATTGAGGTGCTAGCTGCTACATGTTTAGAATTGAGGTGCTAGCTGCTACATGTTTAGCATTGAGGTGTTAGCTGCTACATGTTTAGCATTGAGGTGCTAGCTGCTAAATGTTTAGCACTGAGGTGCTAGCTGCTACATGCTAGCTTTGAGGTGCTAGCTGCTACATGTTTAGCATTGAGGTGTTAGCTGCTACATGTTTAACATGGAGGTGCTAGCTGCTACATGTCCAACATTGAGGTGCTAGCTGCTACATGTTTAGAATTGAGGTGCTAGCTGCTACATGTTTAGCATTGAGGTGCTAGCTGCTACATGTTTAGCATTGAGGTGCTAGCTGCTAAATGTTTAGCACTGAGGTGCTAGCTGCTACATGCTAGCTTTGAGGTGCTAGCTGCTACATGTTTAGCATTGAGGTGTTAGCTGCTACATGTTTAACATGGAGGTGCTAGCTGCTACATGTCCAACATTGAGGTGCTAGCTGCTACATGTTTAGAATTGAGGTGCTAGCTGCTACATGTTTAGCATTGAGGTGCTAGCTGCTACATGTTTAGCATTGAGGTGCTAGCTGCTAAATGTTTAGCACTGAGGTGCTAGCTGAGGCGAGAAGAGCCACGGTGATCCATTAACTCTGTCTTGCACAATTTGCACACAACTGTGCCCGTATTCAGGAAGCTTCTCAGAGTTCCCTCAGAGAGCTCCTAATTTAGCCTAAAAATTCCTAGCAAGGAATCTTCAGTGATTCAGGAAGCTTCTGAGAGCAACTCTGACTCTTGACATACTGTAAATTGTTATCTTAGTGAGGAGGTGTGGTTGACCTGTTGCAGGGTATGATGCAGTCATCTGTGATTGGTTGTTAGAGGAAAGGGGAAAAAAAAGAAAAGGAGTGAATGTAGAATGAAATCAACTGATCAAACTTGGACTGTATTAAGAAACGTGTAATCATGAAATTAATTTAATTCAGCAAAATTGTATTCATTTGTACACAGTTTACAATATTTGAACCTCGTTCACATACCAATTATTATATTGTTTTACTTATTGTTGTTAACATTCTATGTTGATAATTTGACTGCTTTATGTTAAAAATTCATAACATGTTTTTTTCAAATGTACAAAAAAACTACTATCATTCAGGATTTTGGAGAAAGACACTGCTTTCATGTCTAAAATGACACAACCTGTGCCCAATAGAGACCTCCTACATTTGTTTAATGTCCTCGCAGATGGCGTGATTAAAACCAGTGATTCCCTGCACCATAAAGCTCTGCCTACTCAAGCTTTTCTCACATGTTAACGCAACACATGTTCTCTGAGACTCTTGTTGTCCATATGTGCTATGTCTGCATGGATATGCATCCATTGGCACATCCCCGTCTGTCTGAGTACCTGTGTTTTAGAACAGCATGATTAAACCCCAGATACACACCATTTGCATAAGTGAATATTTTAGCATATTAACATGCCTCTGGAAGCTTTCATCAAGCCCCGGGTGGCATCTGTGTGTCAGTTCCGCATGTGCTCTCTTATTAGAGCAGAGCTGCACATGGAAAACAGCAGCAGCAGACTGTATAGAACTAGAACCTGTTTTAACTCATGCCCGGTTGTATAATTTGGCCAAAAGACAACTTAACTGTAACTGTTATGTAAGTTCTCCATTCCAAACTAAAAAGGGCATTGCTTAAGGCTGAGTAATCAATCATCACATCATAGGATGCCATTCCAAAGCAACTTCAGCCAGTTTCAAGAAATGCTGAAACTTAAATACCCAGACATAAACTAGCTTCTGTTGAGAGCAACTATGACAAAATAAAAGTAAAATAAAATCAGGAAAAACACAGAGGTGCTGAGAATCAACAATAAGCAAGAAGATTTATGGCAGTTATAGGGCGAGAAAATCACTGAAACAAACAGCTCTACATATTTGGGTAGTGTGGTGAGCAAGGACAGTAGAGCAGAAGAAGAACTAAGGAACCAACGAAGCCAGGCCCACCATCATCACCCTGCACCCAAATGGAGATCACACCAAGATCCAGACCTTCACCAACAGATGCCTATGACACATCCTCAACATCAGGTGGCCCAACAAAAGTTCTGACACCAACCTGTGGAAAAAAAAAAAACAAGTAAGGCTAGATTGTTCACTCCCCAGCAGACCCAGGCTGTGATGGAAATGGTACACTCTGTACTATACACTACAAACCTAATGAGTATATAATGTCTTGAGCAATATTTCTCAAACTTTTTCAGATCAAGGACCACTTAACTCATAAAAAAACACTCACAGACCACCTGACTCAAAATACACTCCCTTTCAGGGAGAAAGGATTGACTGACTTTTGGCTCCACATCCAGCCTGAGCACCCTGAGCTGGCTGAATCTGCTCTGAAATAGCTGATGCCGTTTCCAACCACCTACAACTGTTGGTTTTTTTCTTCCCTTGTTGGTCTGAAAACAAAGCAGCCCAACCAGATAATGTGGACTATGATATGAGACTGAAACTGTACAGTTTAGTGCCAGACATTGCTTCACTTATGGCCCAGAAAAAAAGCAGCACCATTCCTCTCAGAGAGTAGAGTCGATAGCACCAGTGGAAACGCGATAAGATGACAAAAGTACAGAGACAGAGAAGTAATTGTATCTTTGGTAAAACTGTCATTTTATGTTTTCATTTGTGAACTGAAGTTGGCATATTGTTTTGGGGCTATTTTGAGTCAGGTGGTCCAGCTATTTCTCAATCTTTTCATACTATCAAATGTGAACACACTACATACTAATTTTGACGTCAGACTTAGTACGAGTAGTATGTACTGTATGTATGTGATTTCAAACACAGCCATTGAGACGATTGGTTCTGGTGGTCTTTGTCTCATTCTCAACCAGATGCTGAGGCAAAGCCCTTGGTTGAGAATGCTCCCTAAGGAGTCTATAGGAATAAGTCATCAGAGGTGAAAAGATAATGCTAGAATTAAAATATGTTCTGTTTGCCATGACCCACGTCATCCCAACCCAGTAATGGTTCTCCTCACTACATTGCAGTCACTAGCTTCTACTGGAAAAAACAAAAACCCAGAATAAAACTTTTTACCATCCAAAAACCCAAACAATACGGAGGACTTGGAGCTCCACACTCTTTTTACTACTTCCTCTCACACCAACTGCACATCAAACATTTGACATGACAGCAAAAATCCCTTGTTAGACATGGAAAACAGTTCAACATAAGACATGGAAATTAATATCCTCCCATTCATAGAGAAATCTATCACTACTCATAGCTGCTACAAAAATAGTGGAAATCCAACAAGTTTCTCAATCAATCCTGCTCGCTATGTGTCCATACACCACTGTGGAATAACTCCATGTTTTAAATCAATAAAACACCATTCGCACAGTGGCATAGTGGTTAACAACATGATGGTCCTGGGTTCAAGCCCTGGGGTGGACACTTGGGTCCTTTCTGTGTGGAGTTTTGCATGTTCTCCCTGTGCTGTGTGGGTTTCAATGGAGAGCAGTTATATTTACACTGCAAAATGCAGGGCAATAAAAAAGCATGAAAACCATACAAATGCTTTTTATGTGTTAGGATACACATAAAAGAGTGATGTGAATGTGGTTGGCGATATATTTTGTGTGCAAGTCAAAATACAATTACAAAATTACCTGGTTCATCAGAGGTTTATGACAAAAAGGGCATAAAAACATGCAATATATAATATTGCAATAAAAAACTTTAGATTTATGGTTAGGTCTTAAGTTCTGATTATATTTATATATGACATGAAAGGTAAGAGTACCATTGTGGTACCTATGGTCAAAGAGTGTAGGTTTTTTCAAAAAATGTTCATAGCTCTCAAAGTAATAATGGTTCAAAATCAAACCTTCTATCAATTATCGATCAACTGAAATCTGTAATAACTTCATACCAAATATTTCATTGTGCACCTTATTTTTAAAAGAAATGCATATTTTGTGTTTTTGTCAATGAAAAAATACAGAAATATAATGAAAACTTTATATCTATGGTTAGGTCTGGAGTTGTTGAAAATATCTGAGGAGAAAAAAGTAGGAAAAAAAAATTATATACAACATCTTTACAACAGTTTTATGAAGGGTATCGTTTTGGTACCTAAGCTCCAAGAGTGAAACTTTTTTTAAAGGTGCCCCGAGGATTAAAGGTGGACCTGTCAATCAAAGTCCAGTTTGTCTTTTGGATGGCAGTGTGTCATCTAGCAGGGGTTTGAGTAGGCATTGCTCATTAACAATAAAGTATTTTGTCATGGAAGGGTTGGAAGTCAATTCTGATTTTGTCAAGTCGAAAGTCAGCAAATTTGTGACTGGAGTCCAAGTCATGTAACTCTTGATCTAACAACCACAATCTCCACAGACATCAGCAGCATCCCTGCAGATTTCAACAGGCAAATTATATGCAACAATATCTTCTCTATGTCCATTAACCGCTACAATATAAAGTCCCACACAGAGCACACATCACTGCACACAAACTTTGAATAAAACTAACACGTTCCTACTTTCCAAATGGCAAAACCATGAACAAGTCGGTATGACTTGTTTTTTTTTTCGTTTTTTTTTTTCGCAAAATAAGCAAGTTGAAGTACTAAAGAAAGCACTCCACCCTTCAAATAATCACATCAGGTTTTGAATTTGCATACTTTGTCTTTGCAATTGGCTTGTTTTAGTGCCGAGCAGCATCTGTGTTTGGGGGTGTGGAATTCCAACAACTGATTACCATATCGGCTTTCATTGGCTCTTCTTATTGGCTTGGGCCAATAAACTGCTCGTTGAAGTAAAACACAGCTAGTTAAGCATCTATCTATCCAGTGAGAAGCCTCGGAGCACAATGATATTCAGTAGGAGTGGGAGAAATAATAGATGCATTGTCATTCTGACGTGATCATTTTAATCAATGCAAACACTTTCAATAATCAATCATTTATAGGGGACTTATTATACCAAATTTTCACCTTTCCAGTTTCCTGTGACCTAAATGACATATCTGTGCCGGAGTTTGGTCAAAACGTAACATGAATTAAGCAAGAGGGGAGGTTTAAGACCCTGTATTATTGAGGTCTTTGAGTGCGCTCCGTTTGGGGGGGTGTGTCCCTGGATTTGCATAGGCCTCCGCCTTCTCCACCCCTCTCTTCCGTGGGGTGGCACAAACTAAAGGTGCGTTCACACCGAATGTGACTGAAGTGACTGGATTACATTCAAACTAAATGCACCTTCGAGAGCTCCCGCTTCGTGACCTAGTCGCTGTTAATGATAAGTGCTGTAAATGTACACACACACACAAAATATGGGGGGTGAATCCATTCTCAATTCATGTGCACCAGTCCCACGTGTACCTACTGTACCTGCTTAACTTTCACTAAACTTACCTAATTGAAGTAGTTACTGTAGGTGTAGTGGCAGGTGTGGCATGAGTGAAGCTATAGCGATCAGGTGACCTTCACTATCGATCACCATCTGCGTGACATGTAAATACTCAGAATATAATATAAGGCGCTTACGCATGCAGGCGCACACACGCGCACATTAGTAAGTGTGTGTGAGTGTTAACTGTTGTATCCTGTCCAATCACAGCAATGATCTGACTAACACTACAGTCACTACTTCTCTATGGACGGGTGTCGTGATACAGACTGTAACCAGACTAAATGGTGGTCCGTTATACACTCAACACTCACACACACACACGTTCCCCCAACCACCTACACACACACACACACACACACACATCACGGGCGATTGAAGTGACTGCAGTTGCTACAGTCGCGTTCGGTTTGAACACACCTTCACTCTTTCGCTAGCGAGAAAAACAATGGCGGACTTTTGCAAAGGTTTTCATCAAGTTGGGGTGGAGTCCATGGGTGGAGATACTAGCGGAGGTGAGGGTATTTTCTTTCTCTGTTATGATACTTACAAGGACCACAAACAAACAACTGGATGGTTTTATTTCACATTTTGTGTGCCGGTTGACACAAGTTACCTCATATGAGATCAAAAAACTGCAAAAGTGGAATATTCATTATATGTCTCCTTTAAATGTTAAATTACATGAAATAGAAATAACTACCTAGAATAAATCCACCCACTGGACCCTTTTAGCAGGAGCACATCACACGGCAGCATGGCTACGTGGGAGATCTTCCCACCTCCGTTTTGATTAAAAGCTGAAGGAATTATTTTAGTTTTTACAAAGTTGATGGCTAACATGAACTGGACAAAAGTCATGCTGTGTGTAAGCTCTGTGGCACTAAGATAAAATACTTTGGTAACACAATAAACATGAGACACACAACATGTTGCCATCCAGAAAACAGATAGCTGCTACTAGCGCTTATAGCAGCCAACAGATAACTAAGCTACTTTAAACCTGACATCCCAGCATGCCCTTAGGTTACCCACTGAGCAAAGGCTACAGGGGAGAGTGAGACACATTGCTGCATTTTTCCATCACTGCTAAACACCAGCTTGAAGAGAACCAAAGGCTTCACAAGGGTCACAAGCTGAACACTGATCGCAGATGCTTTCTGGAGCAACAACCAGCGGTCTGTGCCAGCCTGCTGTCCCCTCAGGTGAGAGGAACAGAGGCAGACTCTCAGTGAGGCAGACATCTCCAATGCAGAGTAGGTCATCATGGGAACCATGAAGAACACCACCACTGTTATACCAGAGCATATGCTAAACTCCTTGATGAGACAAAGGGGCCATGCTCTAGACCCACAGACCCTACCAGACAGGGAGAGAGAGGACACCCAAGGAAGAGTGACTGCTTCAATATTAGGTCTATTTGAATTTTGAAGAAACAGTCTTTTTCATCAAACTTTTAGTTTATACATGTGGCAAGATTGTCTCAGATGTTCTTCCATTTTTATGCCTTTTTTATTTGCCAGCTTTATTTAGTTGAAGACACACAAACCCTGAGGATAGAAGTTCTTTGGGGCGATTACTCTAACTTCAGTGACCAGAGCTTCATGGTTGAAGACAGTGGTTCTTAAAGGTTTTTGGCTCAAGTACCCTCTTATGTCTGACTTCTACATTTTGCTCAGAATTCAGTGAAAAACATCTATAAAGCATAATGACTGAATGAAGGATAATTTAAAGGATCTAATTTTGTAAATAATTGGAAAAAACAGTATTTAGTGCCTCCTGAGTAGGTTTATTTCTACAGTTTATTATTTACGGTCATCTCCCTCCTGATGTAGAACCAAAACTGACCCTTGTACTTTCAGTTCATGTTCTAATCGAGATCATTTCTATCAATTTTGTGTTTTTTGTGTCATTTTGTGTATTTTGTTGTTGTTTGTCTGTTCTTTTTATTATTCAGTATATTTTTCTCTTATTTTGTGTGTTTTTGGCATTATTTAAATTATTTAAATGGCACTTAAATTTGTTGTTTTTTTTATGTCGTTTTGTATGTTTCTTTGTTATTTTTGTGTATTTTTTGTTGTTCGTCTGTTTTTTCATTATTCAGTTTTTTTTTGTTATTCATTATTTTGTGTGTTTCGGTTGTCTTTTTGTTAGTTGTTGGTAAGATTTAGTGCAACTATATTTTTTAACTAAAAATAAACATTATAAAACCCCATATTTTTAATGCACTAATTTGTTAATTTTCCTCTCTCACTCTCTCAAGTACCCCCTGTAGTGCCCGGGGTATGTGTACTCCCATTTCAGAATCACTGGTTTAAGGGAAAGTAAAGGTTCCTTAGGAGAACTCTTCTTTGTTGTCTACCACCAAACATACATACAGAATTGGTACTGTCACCCCCTGCAGTCACAGATCATCTTTCTGTAAACAAAACAGCTTTACATCGGCATCTTTAACTTTGCCTGGTTTTTAGAGCAACTATAAGCAGCACTAGTTGTCATTTTCACTGAAAAAGCTGGTAAATGATCTAAAAATCAGGCTGAATGATTCACTCCAATAGAAAACAATGGGATGTTTACAGGCAGTGGGGCCGTGTGACATCATCAATCAGGTGATTTCAAGATGGAGAAACAGAGGCTTTAAAATTGTAAAGTAGTCCTATTTTAAAAATGCAATTAAATGAATATTGTGCATGATAATCATTTTTGTTAGACATAGATCTACTAATAAGTATATTTCAAAGTTTTTCATTCAAACTTGTAAAAACAGTGGAGGATCCCTTTAAAGTCAAATAAAAGCATGGGTATTTTTACAAATGCCATCTTTTTTATAAAAAAAAAAATATTGTATAATTTTCCTGAGCTCAATCATGTCTATGGGATCATGATTTTTTTTATTTATTTTTTTTCTATGGGATCATGATCTCAACCCTAATAACTATCTAAGGATCGGTGGATGGATCTCAGAAACTGAAGCTGTTTCAATTGGTGTTAACACTCTCAGTATTTTCAAGTGTTTTGTTCCAACTACTGTGTCCTTTGGACATAAGAGTATTTAATTTCTCTGACTACAAATGTTGAAGCCCCTTAGGGAGTTGTATCACAAAATAACTTATTTTCTGACTGATCTTGTATGAAACACTGTGTGTTGAACATTTTAATCAATCCCTTCTTAAACTGTGAGGATAATATGACCACCAACCAACTCAGGGTTCAATCAGTTCTCGATTGGTCGGCCAATCCGTAGTATCCACTGATGCATGTGAATAAAGTACTTTAAAGAGTAACTGAACCCCAAACCCACTTTTTTTCTGCTGAATACTACATATTTGAGTATTAAGTAGTGCTGTTTATTAATCCTAGTCCCACTCTTCACATTTTAGTAGAAGTTTATTAATGTTGCGTATTTAGTTGTAAAATGTCTGATATACTGGCCACTAAGGATTGAATGCTGCTATTACAAGTGAATTTTGCTATTGGCTAAAACAGATTCTTTAAGATTCCCCTGCGTCATCAACTTTCACTGTTGGCCCCGCCCCTCCTGTAAAAGCTGAGAGGAGGGAGAGGGCTTCCTCCAATCACAGCCCTCAGTGAGCACTGATTGACAGCCTCACTAAGGAACTAATATTATGTAGAGCAGATTCTGCTCTAATCAGAGGGTTCATCAAGCTATGTGTGTATTTACAGACACATAGTGTGCGTATTCCCGTCTTTCTCTGCGTGTGCACAGACGTCTTATCTCTATGTGTGCAGGGTGGTGGGAGAGCAGGGCCCTGAGTGATGTCTGTAAGGCTGTGTGTGAGCTTCACATTGTTAATGTGTGTGTTTGTGTTAGAAGTAACGAGTTTCAGCTTATGAGCACGCTATGTGTGTGTGACACATCATTGTGTGTATTACCGTTTGTCTCAGCGCACAGTGTTGACTGGCTATCTGAGTGGGCGTGTCTTACTGCTACAGCAGTAACGCCCATAATCAAGGCATTTTTTTGAGCAGAAAGCAGGGGTTTAGTTACTCTAGGTTTTATACATAACACTGACATTATCTGTCATTGGCATTAATAAGGTGTCATGAAGGTTGTAGTTAAGTGTTGTTTGTTAATTTATAACACCTTAGGAACTATGTTGAAAATGTTTAGGTTAAGTGGAGGGATCTAGTGGGGTTAGGGTTAGGGTAACCAGCAACACTTAATGACAGCCTTCATGACACCCTATTCATGCTAATGGCAGGTGTCATGTTGTAATAATGACAGCGTAATGTCAGCGTTTATGTATAAAACACTTTTTGCATGTGTGGTCAGTTAGATCCTAGATTCCCAAAGTGGGGTACGGTACCCCCAGGGGTAAATAGAATTGAAAACAGTCTGACAACATTGGAAACTAGAATATAAATAGAGCAGAGGTCAGGAGCCTCTATGCATTGTTACAAATGACACACGCAGAGCCGATTCATTCAGCCTCAGACAGAGAAACATCAAAAGATCTCATCAAAAAAGCACAATATTAAATTCAGCCAAACATTACAGAGTTCTATGCATTCTCTCAACATCACCCTTCTCATTAAAGTTGTAGTAAGTTGTATTTCACAGTTTCAAGTTGATGAAAATTTAATATGTTGCTTTATTCAATCAACTAATGTTTGGTAGATTAATTTTTGCAAAACGAAGAGATTGGTTTAGCACAGAAATAGGCTCATTCATTAAATAAAGCAAACAAGTGATCATTCTGAATAAGATGCCTTATGTGCTGACAGATTATTATTATCATTTATTATTCCTCAACAGGATTGCGTTGACCTGAAAGGCCATGTTGCTTAACCCCCCCCCCCCGCATGCAGAGTTTAGACTTCTGCCGACGGGGAGGAGGTTAACTTATGCTAGTAGATCTAAATCTAACAGATAGCCAAATTTCACTGTCGGGCTACAGTATATGTGTTTTTTAAGTGTGCAGCAGTAGAGAGTACATGGCTTCAGGTGAAATGTATGAAGGGGTTCAGGACTGGGAAAAGATTGGGAACCACTGATCTAGATTATTTAATTAGCTTTAGGGATTTTCTTCAGCTATAATGTAATCATTATTGATCACCGTAATGAAATTCTTCTCCGCATTTTTACCCATATTCCCCGAGGGGTAGCGGGGGGCTGACAACTGTAGATGCCTGAGGAGCAGTTGGATTTGAGATTTGATGGAGGTTAGCTCAAGGTTTTCTTCAATGAATCTACTTTTAGGTTAACTGAAAGATAAATGGTCAGACGTTAAATGTAACAACCTTAGGAAAGGAAAGAGTTTAGAACCAATTTGACTTTGACGGAAAAGCAGCAGCTGTTGTGTTTATCGTGTTAATATTTTATACTTTCATCTTTACTATCTCCACACGTTGGATCGTATCCTTTCCACTTGAGTTGCTCTCATTGGGACTGGCATTCTGCTGACTTTGCCACTTCCACCTCCCTCACCTGCGATCGACTACCACCACAGATTGGGATGTCATCTGCATACACATCTAACACATCTTCTGTCTGCTATGATTTGTGAACCTGTCCATCAGATCTGCAAACAGAAAGGAGTCCCGTGCTGATACCTGATGTTATTCCAACCTTCTTCACTCCTCTGTCACACATGCAACACCACCATTACACTCCTGTGTTTGTAGACGTAAAGACACAGTTTCACTCAATTTAGTTCAAGGGCAAATCCTGACTAGGTTGATCTCAAGTGGACAACAGATTTTATGGAGGGAAACAATGCACTTACAACATTAAGGTGCCCTAGTTTGCACTTCTACATATAAATAAGATGTAACGTATGTAAGGCACCAACAATATCAAAGCAATAAGTGACAGATATCAGTCCCTGCAGGAGCTTCATTTTATAATTATCTTGATTTTGTGACCATTTTCTCTTCAATTTGGCAAAATTTAGTGAAATAATTTAAAGGACAATTGCAATATTATGGAAAAATTCCACAATATATGCCCTGGCATATATTGTGGAGTTGTTTTTTATCTGTACTAAGACTAAATATTCTGGCTATGCAATAAATATGAGTAAAAAATAGAAACAAATGACCAGGGGTGGACTACATACAGAAAAAAATCTACTTAACTAGAAGTACTGATACTTGGATTGAAGTTTACTTAAGTAGAAGTAAAGTTACTGGTGTAAAAATCTACTTGAGTAAAAGTAAAAAGTGGATCACTTAAAATGTAAAAGTTACTTTGTTACTTTTTTTTTGGGGGGGGGGGGGGGGGGGGGTGGGATAAAAAGTACACAAATGTGTATAAAGATCAAACTAGGTTATTTTTATTATTATTATTATTATTATTATTATTAGATATTGTTCATTGTGTATGAGCTGAGCTGTGGCTGCTATTAATGTTAGCTGGTGTCTATAAAGTAATCGTCTTCATGTTAGCTGTGGACCTGTTTCCAGTTATTTTTGTTATATGATCATTCATCCACTTGTGTATTAATTCATCTCTGGGCATATGTTAAAATGAATAAATATTGATGAAATTGAATCTCAACAAATAATATTCAACAACACACATTCAACTCATAAATGAATATACATTGTGGCACTCACATTTTTATAATTAATTTAGGTATTAATACAATCTACCACAAGAAGGTATAAATGCAACTCCAAGTCAAATGCCGAAAAAAAATAGTAAAGTGTTTGTCTTCTCATGTTTTTTTTTTCTTTTTCGGTTGTGTTTTTAAGGTGATAAAAAACGTGACTGAATGCTCACTGACAGATTCTGACATCTTAAATGCAGAAGAGATGGTGGAAGCGCTGAAACCCATGCTTGTGGCAACAAACATCATGTGTGAGGAAAAGTTTCCCACCATTTCCATCATTGACCCACTTTAAGCTCAACCGCTAAGTGACACTGTCATAACTGCTGAAGATTCACCTCTGGTTTGAGACATTCAGAGTGCCATTCACCAGGATCTGCTGCACATCTCATCAGAAGCTGTAGAATTTAAGGATGGTGCACAAGCACTAGGGCAGCAACTACAGGAAGATTCTGAGGAGATGCCTCACAAAAAAGGTGAAAAGGACAAGGCGGATCTCGTTGCACAGAATGCAAAGAAGGCAAGACAAGGCAAATTTGTTTGTATAGCGCATTTCATACACAAGGCAACTCAAAGTGCTTTACATGATAAAACATTCAACAGCCTAAAATCAATAAGAACATTTAAAATTATCAGTAAAATCAATTAAAATCATCAACAAACACATTACATCAACAACATGACCAAAAATCTCTCTCTCAATCATACGCAGTAGAGAAAAAAAGTGCCTTTAACTTTGGTTTAAAAATGTTCACATGTGATGCTGACTTCAGCTCTGCTGGCAGTTTGTTCCACTTCTTTACAGCATAACAACTAAAAGCAGCATCACCATGTTTACTGTGAACGCACAATCTGACCTGTGTCCATAGATCTGAGAGACCTGCTGGGTTCATACCTGACTAACATCTCACTGATGTATTCTGGACCAGCTGTATTTGTTTGATGCTCTTTTGGGGGATTCCTGTCAGAAGACCATTACAATAGTCCAGTCTGCTGGAGATAAAAGCATGGACCAGTTTCTCCTGATCTTTCTGAGTCATTAAACCTTTCACTCTGGAGATGTTCTTTAGGTGGTAGAAGATGTTTTTGTGATAGATTTGATCTGACTGCTGAATGTAAGATCTGAGTCAATCAGAACACCAAGGTTTTTGACTTGGTCTTTATCTTTTAAAGATCCAGACTCAAGATACTTGCTGATAGCAGTCCTCTTTTCAGAAAGTGCAGAAAGTCTGCATTTGTGAACCTGCTGGGTCAGACTTTCAAAAACAATGCATCCGCATTGTGTCAGTCTGAATCAACCAGAGCCCTTGTGGAGAGAGAAATAAAACAATACCAAGATGCTCCATCTTTTCCACTGACTGGGGATCTGCTGCTATGGTGGAAAAGTCAAGCCCATGTCTACCCTCTTCTGGCACAAATGTATTTGTGTATTCCCGGCACTAGTGTAGCAGCTGAAAGGGTGTTTTCAACTGCGGGAGACTTTATCATTGCTCAATGATGTATGCTCACTCCTGAACATGCTGACCAGCTGCTCTGTCTTAAAGGGGACATACTGTATCATGGTTTTAAATCCATTCTTTTTACATATAAATCATACAGTTGTGGTCTATATGAAGTGGAACTACAATGCTTGGGTCTGAATTCCTCATTATTATAGCTCCACCCCTTTTCTACCCCTTTTCTGATGTGCTTCTGAGAGCAACTCGTTTTGGTGCTGTCTCTTTAAATGCAAATGAGACACTCCATACCCCGCCCCCTCTACAGGTTGCAGAGGTGACACTCAGTTCAACTCCACCCTGCTCGGCCATTTTTGTAGTTTGATAGAAGAGATACGACTATGTAGCGACGCATAAACTTTTTATTCAGAGGTTATTTACAAAATGTCAACAACGTTAGACTTGTCCATCCAGCTTTACATATTTGAGCCAGAGTCGGACCCAGCGGAGCGAGATGAAAATGATGATGATGAACCTGCAGAACCCTAACAAGTGAGCTAACACAAGCACCGAGCTAACGCTAGCGCCAAGCTAACGTCACGAAATGCATTTTAATACAGTCTTTTCAAAGACAAAAACGGCAAAATGAAATGACTAATGAAAACTTTAGACTTAAATTAAATCAAGTAGGCCATATCATCAAGGATCTAAAACGAGCACACAGCGCTAACATATGAAGACGGTGCAACTGCTAATGCTAACAAAACAATGACAGGGACGTCTTATCATCACACTTTTTAGCGTTATTTACAGCTTACCGAAGTGTTCTGTTCGTCGTCTCCAAAGGTAGAAGGAATTGAACCCTCAATCAGACAAAGTCTTTCTGCAAATCCTTCTTTATACTGGTGGAGGTTGATGAAGCAGTCATCCTTGAAGTGCTTCACACACACAAAATGACCTTACCCACAGATGTGGGTACATTTCTATAAAAAACAAAACTCAACCAGGCACTTTGAAAAGGTTCTGATGCTGGGAGACGGTGTAATGAAGCGTGTGGGTAACATTTTAACTTATCCTCTCGTAACTTCGGCATCCTGGAGCTTGGACTACAAAATAAAAGCGAGAAATAAAAATGGCGGATTGCTCGAAGTGTTGGGCCTGGAGTTGATGTCCTAATTTAGCAGTTCCGCTGCAAATACTGTGATGTAATAGTTCAAAAAAACGTAATAGAGAATAGAAAAATCGAAACAGATTGAAAAATATGACCAAAACAGAATATAAAGATATCTACGGAGCACCTGAAGAGACTAATTGGAACTTTTCTGTACTTCTAAACACTAAATATACAACAAAATGCATTTAAGGGCCAAAAAAGTGGATTTAGCATGATATGTCCCCTTTAAGAAAAACATGCACATTTAACATGTACTGTATCTGTCCGTTTTGCAGAAAGGTTTACAAGAAAGAAAGAAAAAAAGCTTTTGTTACATCAATCTAAAATATGTTCATACAAAATGCACTTTGATTTCTGAAGAATGTAAATATTGATTTTTTTGGATTTAAGATTTATTTTATTATATTCAAAACCTTTTTCTGCTTTTTAATTTTCACTAAAATATGCAGGTTGGTATTTTGCCTGAAATGACATTTTTGCTTGTTCACTGCAATGTTACATAGAAATTGTATCACTGTTTGTTGAAGGAACCAATATTTTGTTTACTAGAATATTGCACTCTAATAGTGTCACTGGTAAGAAAGAAACTATTTTTTTTTGTTTACAAAAAGCACTATTGGAAGTAGTTATGTTATTTATCACAGTTGACACTTATTTACAGAAATGTTGCACTAAAATAGTGTCACTGTTCATAGGACACTTTTTCAATTTATTGTCTTTCAGAGATTCATCTTTTTTTGTCGTCATGTCATAGAATATCGTAGATTGATTTCTGATCAATATATTGATTATCGCACTATTGTCATATTGTGAGATAATCGTTATTGTGAGCTTTGTATCCTGCATCGTATCGTATTGTGAGGTACCCAGAGGTTCCCACCAGTACTGGCCAGTCAAGCACTGTAATGGCATAGGCATCAAACCAGGTTTTGGTGCTTCTGCGGTATGGGCAATGGCCAGGTCCTGCTGGAAGATGAAATCTGCATCTCTATACAGATACTCAGCAGAAGGAATCATGAAGTCCTCTAGAACATTCTGGTAGACTGTTGCGGTGACCTTGGATTTAAGAAAGCAGAGTTTACCAACACCTGACCTGACATTGCACCCCAAATCATGACTGACTGTGGATATTTCTCACTGGACCTCAAGCAGCTTGGGTTCTGTTCCTCACCCGTCTTCCTCCAAACCCTTGGACCTTGATTCCTGAATGAAAGGCACACTTTACTTTCACTGGAAAAGAGGACCTTGGACCACTGGCCAACAGTCCAGTCCTTCTTCTCCTTGGCCCAGTTGAGACACTTCCTACGTTGGCTCAGGCTCAGAAGTGGCTTGACCCGAGGAACCCGACAGTTGTAGCCCGGATGCGTCTGAATGTGGTGGTTTTTGAAGCTGTGACTCCCGCCTCCAGATTCTTGTATCTTCCCTGTTTGATAATACGCTGAAGCCCACGGTCATCTCTTCTGCTGGTGCATCTACTCCTGCCACATTTTGTCCGACCACTAGAATTTCCATTGATATGCTTGTACACAACACTCTGTGAACAACCAGTCTCCTTTGCTATGAACGTTTGTGGCTTACCCATCCTATGGAGAGTATCAATGATGGTCTTCTGGCCAATTGTCAAGTCTGCAGTCTTCCCCATATTGAACTGGACTGAGACAATTGAACCAAAGTGAAGCAATTTAATGACACCTGGGGAAACCTGCGCAGGTCCTTTGAGTTTCGTCGATGATTAGTGTGTGACACACAGTTTAATACATTCATGCCCTGGAAAATTTGGGCTGATTTCTTCACAATATTCAGATTTTTTTGAATTCCTCTTTTTGTGGGTTTTATTATCAAGAAGCCCAAATTATGTAAAAATAAACAAATAAATACTTAAATTGTGGGCCCTGAATCTATAATCTATTAAAGTTTAACTTTTTGAATGGAATTGTGTAAATTAAACAATAATAGAAATTAAACAATAAAGCTTCATGCGTGATTTTTTTTTTTTACTCTGCAACGGAATCTATTTCTAATGTAGCAAAGTATTGTTACTTGAAACAAAATTTACTTAAGTAAAAGTAAAATTACAGATTTTTGAAAGTACTCAAAAATGTAGAAGTACACAAAAAAGCTACTGAATTACAGTAATGAGAGTAAATGTAATTTGTTACTTTTCACCCCTGCAAATTACACTCTAATATTTCATTGATAGTGTACGTATCTTTAAAGGGCAATACAAAAGTTTATTATGATTGTTTAATCATACTGAATATTATTAGTTCCAGCGAGATTCATTTTGTCTTATTTTTTAATAGTATGTTAAGTTGAGTTTTCGTTTATTCAGACAATGTTTTTTAGAAAATGTTTATCTCCCGACATGTTTTGAGTGTCAACTGTCTTCGTTTAACTGGAACAATTACATTGTTGTCAAGTGAAACTTAAAAGGTAGCATCAAAGGCAATTAGCAGAACTCCTCTGAGGAAGACAGGCAGGAGATAAAAGTTTCCTGTAAAACCTGGTCTGAATAAACAAGACCTCAATGGTGCTGAATATCAAATACATTTAATGTAATTAAATGTTATTTGTTCAATAATATACTTACTTTATGATTGAGGTTTGGCACTGATGATGATTTTATTACAGATACCAACAACGCTATATTTTCTGGTGCCACATCAGTAAGTCAACACAAATCTGTCTCCTGGTCCTGTCGTGTAGTTCATTTTTTCTCAGCATTTGTTTCCACGGTGATATTCTTCTCATAACAGAACAGTTGACATAGAGTCAGCATGACGTTTCACAGCAGTTTGATCCGTTGACAAACCAGCAGCCACCTGACTGGTGACATGAAGCTTGGTCCCTGATGTGGAGATGCCATCTGTTACATGGAGGGGGATTATGCTAATCACTGGCTGTTACATGACAGTATTTTGGAAAGAAAGAGGTTGAGATGTGGCGAGCGAACAGGAAACTTCCATGAGTGACGATAGAGTGAAGGACAAAGTTGTTAAGAAGTAACCGATGCTCTATGTCAGCAGGATATTTACTAAGGGACTTTTAAAACTACATCATCACACAAATGATAACAAGTATCTTTGTGCCACTTAGAGGCCAAAGTAAACCAAATATTATTTCATTAAATGTGAACATTCCTGTGTTCATTTTACAATTTTTGTTGCTCTTTGACGAGTACAGTGCCCGTCGGAAGTACTGTATGTATTCATATAGTGGGGGCTTAAATAGAGTTGTCAATTATGGTTAAATGAGTATGTGTTGAAGGTTGGATGTACAAAGAGGTGTACATACTCTGTACTGTGTAGTGTTATAAACAGTGACGTGCAGTCAGGGTAGGCCAGGTAGGCAGTGTCTACCCAAGGGTGAATTGATATTTTAATTATTTGTTTTAATTATAAAATAATTATAAATTTATTTTTCAATTTCCGATAGCCTACAGTACCTATATTTTTGAAATTGTCAGCATTTTGTGCTTTTCATTGCCCAAATGACTAAACATCGCTATTTCCTGTTATGCCAGAGATGCTGCACAGTCTCACTCTGCTGTAAGGCAGGAGGAGGCCACACCCCCTCCCACAGGCACGTTGCTGATCTGCCTCTGTTCCCATAGCGTGTTTTTTATGTGTTTGCGCATGCACAGTCAGTTCCCCAAGATGAAAACCATTTAAATAAAAAGGCAGCTCTCCACGCTGCCTTTGGATGTAACCGTGCTATGCTAAATGCTATACGTAAGTTCACAGTGCATTAGTGAATTTATATCACGTGACCACTGCTGCTACGTTTTCTAGCTAGTGGGCGGGATAACACTACAGTCAGGATGACAGCGTTAGAGACGATAGAGAAACTTTCTTTTGAGTAAAAACGACAGCTTTTAAAAGATGGAGACCAACACCTGAGTTACCAGACCTTCAGCAAAGGTAAAGTCAGAACATTTTTCGTATATTTTACAGTGAAAGGAAGAATTGACTTTGTGGATGCGCCTCACTGAGGCTGTTCCGAGTTGTTGTTGTTGTTCATTTTCTTCATGTTTCTGTGTTTCCAACACAAACAACGGATGCGCTGCGTGTCATGAGATATATCTTGTTGGGAGAGTATAGAGGATATATTAAATAATTGTTTATATTTCTTTAATGCTGTTTACGATGTTGATTTTGTTAGATAGCTAAATGCTTGTTCATGTGGATCTTGTTGGGTTTTTTCTTTCTTATTATGAATTTTACATTTTGATAAGCGCATTGAGATATCTTTGTTGTAAATTGTGCTATACAAATAAAGTTGAATTGGATTAACTCTTTCCAGCAGAAACATATGGAATGGTCATTGATGTTGACATTTGTAGTCTTGATTTGCAACGCCCTGCCTACCCAACACTAGTGCTCACGGCACGTCATTGGTTATAAAGGGGTGTGTTTGCGGGTGCAAAGTAAAATAGCATGTGCAATTTCTCTGGTTTAATTTCATGGGACATGCGCATGATAAATGTCTTTGTTTTCTTTTTACTCATTTTTATATTTTTTTTGTTTGGTGTATTTTTCTGTAATAGATGTTTTTTGGGGTCATTATGTGTATTTTTGTATCTCTTTTGGTGTAGTTTTGTGCATTTCTGTTGGGATTTTTTGTATAAATTTTTAGTTTTGTGTATTTTAAGTCATTTTTTGTTATTTGATGTGTTTTTCTGTAATGTATGTTTTCTGGAGTCATTTTGTGTATTTTTAGAAGCTTTTTGTATATTTTTGTCGTTTTGTGTGCTTTTTGTATAAATATTGTTCAGTTTTTTTGTTTTATTTTACTCATTTAGCATATTTATATTATAAATGTCTTATGTGTGGTGAGGGCGTGTGTGCGTGTGCTCCCATGAAATGTTTGAGACGCTGATAACCAAACTCCATAAACATTGTAGCGCCGATCAAAAAAGTAAAATCAAAGCTGAGCAAAAAAAAATGTAAAGCTGCAAACTACATGAGTGAGTAAGTAAATTAAAATATTATCTACAATTCGGCTGTCTTTTTAAAAAAAAACTAAAATAATTGTTTACTTTCAAACCGAGTGGTCAGAGCTTAGCTTCCATGCACGGCACCACAGAGAATCTGTAGTTTTCCAGATGGAGAATTGAACGGGTTTAGTTCAATACCAACTCTAGTGAAACAGCGCGTTAGTGAGTAATTACATGGACAGTTATGTGGTTTAAACAATGGGAAACTTGTCTGTAAAAGACTCACCAATGGCTGACGGTTTCAAATGATCTATTCAGAGAGCTCCAGTTTGTGAGACGCGATGATAGCATGGCACAGCGATGGAGACGGAGGAGGAAGGCAACTCCGTGACCTGCGATTTAAAGGAAGTTTGGGATCACGGGGATCATTTTAAATAACCATGAAATATTAAATAACCATGAAATAATAATTTAAATAACTTTTAGCAGTACAAAAACGTTTTTAATATTGATCTTTTTTAAACCCAAACAAACTGCGACACAGTGACATCATGAACCCGGAACCGAAAGTAGCGCGCTCAATACCGAGAGGGCCATAATCTTAAAATGAATGTTTTGAAACACCAAATTACTCACACACACACACACACAGAACATTCTTGCTTTTATAGGTAGATTTTGTCCTTTACAGATCTCAAGATTTTAGGAATACAGTACTGTATAAGTAAATAATGGCATTCTAGTACTGGTTTCTTGCTAGTAAACACAGACCTCGATTACAACTCTCTAAGTTAAGCAAGTTGATTCCAGCCTGGCTACGTGAATGCTCTTGTGACAGAGGTGGAGATTACAGCGTCAGACCAATCACAGACATGGAGAAACTATGGAGCAATTTACGCCACAAATGAAGAATAATTCTTTGAAAATATGAAAAATCTATAATTCAGGCCAAAAACAATACTGTTGCTGCAGTAAAAGCAGGAAGGGATGAATGCAGGAATTGATGAGTGTTAATGGTTAAATTATTAAGATTATAAACAGAGAATAAACAAACACTGATCAGTTTCACTTTCTCTTTTACCTTGTCTGTGGCTCTGATGTTGTGTTCATACAGATCAGCCTAAATCATAAGAGTGGAATATATTTTTATATTATCTTACAGGACTGAGGCTCTCTGCGTCACCACAGAATATATGAATGAATTCAATAATTTATCGGTCTAAAAAGCTTTATCAGCTGACTAATGTAGGTCAGTCCATCAGATATAAACCTACAGTATGTTTTCTATATGATGTCATGTGTAAATGAAAGGGTTCCATCAATGTCTAAATATTCTCTGTCCTGTCAGTGTCACATCAGATCCACACAGAAACGTGTTCACAATGATCCTCCTCTTATTGGACAGGTTGTTTTCTAAGAGAACTCATTGTACTTGCTCAGAGTACTTGCTCAGATCCAAGCCAGAACAAAACCTGGTCCCAACCAGGTTAGGTGTTCAGCCTAAGTTACCATAGTGATGTAGCTCCGTAAGACGTTAGCCAGCTTCGTAGTACAGTACACACCGATTAAATCCTGGAAGTTTGCACGATAAGAGGTAATCTAATTTTGTATGATATTCCCTTAAGTGAAAAAAAAAGTGTTAAAAGTTAAAAAAAAATATTCATACATTATTTTAATGTTTGGTCCCAGGAGACCTGGCACCAGTTTTCCCAGCTATGCTGATGACACAGTTGTATGTCACCATGTCTCCAATGGCACTCGACTAATAGGGATGCGCATCATTCAGCGGTTTCGTTTGGGAACTTTGTCAAACAATTTTTTGGGAACTTAGTCAAATGATTTTTTGGAATCGCAAACAAAAACACTTCATGATTCTGCTATTGAGTCTTCCAGGGCTGTGCCGCCACTGTAAACAAATGTACCCCTCATGCAAATTTGCGATGACGTCACACACACACAATCTGCTGCAGAGCAGAGCTGAGCTGAGCTGCAGCATTTTACAAAGAAGGACAAAACCTTGGTGATCGTCACCTGTAATTTCTGCGAGAGAGATCTGTGCACCACAGGTGGTAACACAACCAATATGTCCAAACATTTGACCATACAACACGGTATTATACAGCAGTGCTGTGTCTTTGACGCACTGAGCAGCACCAGTGCTAGCACTAGCATTGCAGGTAAAATTAAACAACTCTCTGCGCTGGCTCAACGCTGCACTAAATTACCGACTCCTTTAAAATGCAGCAAAAGACACTTTATACAGACAAGCTTTTAATTAACCTCTTTTATTAACTTGGTATTTTCTTTTTCCTTGTATTGTATCTTTGTAAAGCACTGTATATTATTTTACTGTGCAGTACTTTGTGATTTATATCTATGAAAGGTGTTATATGACTAAAATTCACTTACTTATGTTGTGTGATAATGATAAAAATAGGTTAGTTTATTATCCTTATCCAATAGCCACTTGAATTGTGGACTCATTTTACTCACTTGAGTATTGTTTATTCTAAAGCTGTGAATAATTAAGATTTATATTAATAAACCTGATATTTATTTTAATAAACCAGGTTGTATTCTTTTCTGTACTCATGTACTACTTGTTTTTCAGCCTATTTGGGAATCGATAAAAAAAAACGGGTCGATAAACCATCTTATCGATATACACTCCTATCGACAAATCAATGCTCTTTCAAGCTCTGCAGTTACTACTAAATCTTACTGCACACGTTTAACCAGAGATACTGATATATTGTACTCTAGTAGAAGTATTAAAGTAATTAAATAGTACTCAAAGTAAAAGTTACTAGTTACTTTCATCCCCCCACATTTATTTTTGGTAATAAATCTAGCCGCGGTTCCCTTGCATACGGTAAACATCTCGTGTATAAACTTACAAAGGAAGAGACCAAATCTTGCACAATTAGAACTTAATTTATTTTCCACAAAGGCATTTGTATAAAATAAAAGGTTTGTCAAAATGTACAATTATTTTTTAACTAAAATGACAGCAATAAATTTAAAATAATTAAAAAAAAAAAAAAAAAAAAAACACAATCTGTGCAGTGTTTTGTGTAAATTATAATACATTGCATTACGATACTGTCACCTTTCCTATGTTTAAATGTAAATATGTCAGAAAGATGCAGTCAGGGATTTGCATCATCATCATTCTCTCTCTCTCGTGGTGTTTTCTCTGGAGCGTCTCCTATACCTTTTTTTTTTTTTTTTTTTTTTTTTTTTTTTTTTTTGTTTGCACATGCTGTTGAAGGTTAACACTACAAGAAGTGCAATCTTTTAACAGCAATGCATATTTTATTATTGCAATTAAATAAATGAATTTATTTCATTGCATAATTGTGACCATCACCAGCCCTCCCTAGGGAAGGGTAAATACTTTATTAAAGGGGGGATGTAAAAGAGAGAGGGCAGTGTTACACCAGGGTGAGGGGGGTGGGGGGGGGGAGTTAACAGGGAGGAGGGATACAAGATAGGAAAACGAATGGGTGGGGAATAATCAATAAGTTTCAAGTGATGTGATGTGAAACTGTGGTTGTGTATATTGTGCTTATTGTTGTGTTATCAAGCCAGTCTGGTGACCAGTGTGCGGCTTAGGAATAATGATGGTGGCTGTGAGCAGAGGAGGAAGTGAGTGGAAGTTACATAAAACAGGTATTTGGGAACAACGTGTCTATGGTTGAGCCCAGTATGAGTGGTATCCCACAGCCCGAGGCCAGTGCGTCCATGACAAATGTGATTCCAAGAGCCGCTACTGCAAAACCCATAAGCCGCCCCCGGGCCCGAAGAAGCAGTCGGGCCAGCAGAAAGAGCGAGAGATCTAGGGGCCCCCGGCGACCACCCCACGGCCAAGCAGCCCCCCGAACGCCCCAAGGTCCCAAGCCGAGAGGCTGCCATTGCCCCCCCCATACACACCCGAAAAGCCCCCAAGGAGCCAAGGACCCAGCGCACCACACCACCGACTCCAACCCCAACCCCCAGGCCCCCCAGCCCCCCACCCCCCCACCACCACCCACACCCCCGCGCCCAGCCCCCCGAGGGGAGGGCCCAGAGAGCCCCCCGCCCGAGACCCCAGCGGAGGAGCCAAAGCCCACGCCCAGCAGACGACCAGAGCCACGCCGAACGGGCAGCCGGCGGGCCCCCGCCGGTGAGCCCAGAGCCAGCAAGGACCCGACCCCAGGCCAGGAGGACCCGGAATGGATGCAGCACCAGGAGCAGCCCGCCCAGGGCGAACGACCACACCCCAAGCCGCATACGGCACCAGGGGGCCGCTGGGAGTCCCCCCGCCGGTCCCCAGGCACCCCAACCTAGCCCCCCCGGGCGCCCCAGATGCCAATGCCGCCCGCGCCACGAGCTTCAGTTCTTTAAAGCCAGGGCCCCCTCCAGAGGCCAAGCCAGACCGCCCCGCCGGGATGTGGCCCCCTAATTTAACCCCGACACTCTGCCTCACGGGGGACTGCCCAAGCAGGGGCCGCACCAGAAGGTATGCAAGGGCGCGGCACGCGCCACCCGCCCCAGAAGACCCCCGCCAGGACCGGCCCGGCCAGCCGGCCAAGCACCCCGGGCCCCAGGAGCACCCCCAGGGACCAGGACCCCCCAAGGGCAAGCCCCCCGGGACGCGCCCCCCACCCCAGCCCAGGTCCCGGCCACAGCCCAGCAGGACCGCACAGCCCCAGACGGCACAAGGCCAGAAGCCCAGGGCCCGCCGCCCCCCGGACAGCGCAAGCCACAGGGCAGCGCCCCCCGCCGGCCCGCGAGCAACCGGCGACCCCCACCGCGGGGACGGAGGCACCCCAACGGCACACATCCAGCGCGGGACAGCAGCCCCCAGCCAAAGATGCCCCGGACCCACCCACCAGTCCGCAGATGGCAGGACATACCCACCAGGCGGCCGAAAGCAACCTCAACCATCGGAACAGCTAACGCCGCCCCCCCAGTAAACAGCATCATCCCGAGGCGCCAAACAACCCTGCCCCAACCCCGGTGAGGACACCAGCACCCCCCCAGCACACCCACCCCCCAAACCGGTGAGGCAGGCCGCCCCGGGCCCGCACACCGCGGGGCCCGCCCCCAAGGCCACCAGCGTCTCCTATACCGTCCATGGTTCACTTTGGTCTACATAAGCAGCAGCAGCTAGTTCTTCTTCGTCTGGTGATGCTCTGAGAAAATAACCTCCATTCAGAGCTGTTTTGAAACGGGGCTTTACGTTTAATCTGACTGGTTGGCTATCATGTGATGCATTTGATGGTTTTCTGGTTATTTAATTTTTTGTAATTTCACAATGTCTGATTATTTTAAAACAAAAAAATAATAATTTACTGAGTAATGGTTGGGTGTAGAAATGTAACAAATTACTTATTTTAAAACATACTTAAGTACAAGTAAAAGTACTGATTTAGAAATGTACTCCAAAAAGTACAAGTACCCATAAGAACAGCTCAATTACAGTAAAGTGAGTACTTGTAATCAATTACTTTCACCTCTGGTTTTAATAAAGTCTAGGGGAAGAGCTCACATTGATACATTTGTAAAACTGCTGCATTGGCTCCTTGTTAGCTTCAGGATTGATTTGAAAGTAGTTTCATTTGTTTGTTGGTTTTTTAATGTTTTAGAAATAACAAGAGCAAGTACAAAAACTCATGGTATAGTCAACATTTCAACTAGAGCTGCAACTAACAATTATTTTTGAAGTCGAGTAATCTAATGATTATTTTTTCAATTCGTCGACAAGTCACAATTATTATTCTTTTTTGAAGCACATACGTTGGACTGCTTTTTGAGTGCACCTGCTTTAGTCCTTCCACCTGTGAACGTGTCCCTGTTGTACTGTGACAGCATGTTTTACAAAGAGGAATTAAAACAATGACATAAAACATGTATTTGTAGTGTACTTATATTTAACACATAAAATATCATTAAAATTACAATAAAATCATGAATAAATTAAATATCACAAACTTAAAGTGTAAGGTGTCTTGAACAAAGTAGTAGTCGTAAACAAAGAGAGTAAATAAGTAACTTTAAACATCTGGAGCTAACCTGCAGGTTGTGGAGGTAATGAGTTCAAACCAATCACAGAGTTCCTTTTACTTAAATGAAAAAGTCCATAAAATAAAATAAATAATAACCTCTTGTTTCAATGAATCCTTACAAGTTAAGAAATGTCTAATTAATGTTATCCAAATCACATAAATCATCACAATAAATTCAAGAGGTTCACATTGATGAACAATGAACATTTCTTCTGAACATGGCTTCTCTTGCCTACTTCCTCTGGCAGCGCTTCCTCTCACATAGCTGAGCTACATTTGGCTTGAGGAAAGAAAATGTCTGTGCTCATCACCAACCTTTCTCTTCACAGCAGGATTTGAACATGACATGCTGTCACTCTCCTAATAAAGTTTTTTTTTTTTTGTTTTTTTTAAGCAATAAAGGTCAAGTCACGTGTTTTGCCAACCAGCTGCATGGAGAACGTAATTTCCGCTTTTCCTTCCGGCAACAACAAGGCGGATAATGAACCACACGGCAGCAATCGCCTTTCTTTTTACGCTCAATGTTCATGTATTTTGTGATGACATGAACATCATGACATTTGTAGATGGTAGAAAGTACCGAGATAGAGAGCGGAAAAAAAGACTATCGCCAGTGAGGCATTTACTATCCGTCGGGACAGTGGGACATTAGCCGATTTTAGCCGATATAAACCATGGGACGCAGCCACTGTACGTTCCAGCCAACACCGATGTTTCGTTGACTATAACCGAGGCGGGTAGGTCCCCTATGAGCCCCTGGCCTCGGAAGCGGGACCGCGGGTGCGAGCTGGCTGGGTGGGTCATCGTCAACGCACAATGCTGTAAAGTGCCATTCATATTGTAACAGACTAGGTCCTATTTAACTGAGTTATGATCCACGTCTAGTTTATTCAATGTTTAACCGGTGTTGTGGTTTCCCATGGCGTTTGAAGCATCGTTACGTGCAGCTTTCTCTGCCAATGTTCGGCTTTGTTTACATGTGTTCTGCGTGTTGATTGGCTGGGAGGCTGTGTAAGGCCGGGCGTAAGCGGAGTACATAATGTACATAATGTTTTAACCACTGCCATTACAGGCTGATAAACCTTTGATAACGACTCGAGTCATGTCATTACAATACAGTATAAAACACACAGGCCGCACTAACATTACATTTTCACATTGTCGTGCGGGATGCAAATTATCGAGAATGAGACCTCTGCCCTAGAGGATAGCAAAACAAGACTGCGGACCAATAATCTCATATCTCTTCACAATATGGCATGGTCATACGGTTTGCCAAAATTCAAAACACCTTTTATGCATAATCTCCTATCTTTTATAATTATTCTCTTTGAATTGGAAAAAGCCAATATTTCATTCCAAAATGGAGCAATAAAGAAGTCTGTGTCCTCAAAGACATTATAGGGAGAGGACGCCTTCGTGAATTCCATGACTTGGATTTATCTTATAACCTACCTAGCACATTTTATTTTTATTTACAGCTACATACAGCAATGCCTGCTCAAGGTGTTCCTTGGGGGACTGTGCTAGATACTCACCCTCTTCATATAATAGTTGATACCAAAGGCAAAAACAATAGTACTTGTATAATTTTATAGTCAAAACTTCAAACAAACCTTTATTATCTCTTCAGACTTCGACTGACACATTATATGGTGCAATACATTCATGTCATCCAGAAATCTTGAACACTAAATGATACATTATAAAAGTATTCACAGATCATATCTAACTCCTCGAAGGTTACAACAAATGAAAGTCAGAGACAATCTATACTGTGACTTTTGTTTAGACAATACTATCGCTACTTTTTATCATATGGTCTGGCAGTGCCCGGAGGTTAATAGATTTTCGAACAGTGTCTCAAGTACTCTATCAAATGTAATAGGAGTAGCCATTCCTCACTCACAGTGTTTGCTTTTACTAAATGAAACATCAGCTTTAAAATTGTCTGCAAAAAACAAGTGTATGTTATTGGCTGGTCTTACAGAATGATAGTTTGCCATTAAAAACCACCACATACACTGTCGGTGAGGGATTGGCTTCTCGGTTGCAGAGGTAGTGCCCAGTTGGAGCTTTCCACAGCTCGTTAGCACTTTGCCAAAACACGAAACATCAACTGCTGGTCAAAGTTACTCGTGAAAATTAGTCATCTTGTCCATGCTCTGCATTTATTTTGTCAAGTATTATGTTATGAAGATTTTATGATGTATATATACATATATATATATATATATATATATATATATATACATTTCCATACCATCTCTGTGGATATCGTCCTGATGGAGATAAATGTGATTTCTGTGTTTACTAATGTATTTGATAATTTTGGGAAATGTGAGGGTCAAGGGACTCCTGGACCGTGTGTGTGTGTGTGTGTGTTGCTACAGTATATCATTAATATATTGTTATATTTAGGGAAATAACTTCCTCCTCTTTTTTTCTTTATTTTTATTATCTTCTTTATTCATTTTTATTTACTCTATTTGTTTCCTTTCTTCCTCTTACTTTTTAGTGGTCCTAAGCCTTGGCCTGTGGAGAGGGTCTGGGGAGGGGATGTGATGATATATACAGGAACAATGGCTACTCAATGTGACACATGTATAACATGCAGTATGTAAATAATTCATAACCGTTTCCTGTATCTATTGTATAAACTATGGAAAAAACCGTGCAATACGATGCAATTCAACCTGATGCAAATAAATTATACCAAAAATGTAAATAGAAAATAAGAAAATGCAATTCAGTATAGTACTAGAGGCAAAGGATTATTTGATTTCCTTATTAGCAGCACGTTTAAAAAGTGCACATTCTACTAGTACTATGCATCACTTTATACAATTTATTTTTGGCTTCTTAAAAAACACAACAAGAAAACAAGCCTTTTCACCAGTAGCGTTGGGATTTAGAACCAGATTCAACATAAGAAACAGGAATGGGTTCCTCACAGTCTCACACTGTCACAACACAGTAAACAGTGACAACATCAGTCTCAATGAGTGCCTTAAAGTCACATTTTTAATAGTTCAATGTCCATATTCCTGTCTGTCAGACAGATACTAATATGAACTGTTCAGCAGGTTTGAGGCTAATACAGTAAAGAGCAGCAGAAATAAATTAACATATAAAATACTAATAATAATATAATAACCTTTCACAATTAGGTCTTTCACAACTGCTTGTGCAAATAAAAACTATTATTTAACAGTCACAGCTGCTGTAAACAGACCGTTACTGAGTCACATTTAATGTTCATATGACAATAAAATAAAATAAAATACACTTTTAGAAACACATCTGATGTCAGTTATGGCTTTATCACAGGTAGGCTGTACTGCCAGAGTAGCGCCTTGGACTAAGTTATTAGAGGCACTTTTCTCACCAGTTTTGCTGGAGCTCTGATTCCAATTGGCCTGGGGGGCGGGGGTACAGCATCGGCGCCATATCGATACTAGTGAGCCTTTCAGTTTGTGTCAAATTTAATAACACGGCATTCTTCACAAACCACATGATTCTTGTCAAGTTTACCATCTTTCTACGCCTGATTTGAAGTTCATTAGGTGCGTTATAAATCTCATCTATAGCTGCTGCCGCTGCTCTCACTGACCTCAACGTGTTGTTGTAACTCTGTTGTGGTACCAATGCGCTTCCTGGTTTTTCGGTCCGTGTTCAAAGCAAAACGCGAAGCATTGATGGTGCATTCAATGTGCCTCGGAAAAACAGCATAGAACGAAATGCAACATGAAAAAATCACCCCGCTCCCCCGGAAAACAAGAACAAGCGGGTCAGTAAATAGATGGATGATGGATGGATGCATAGATGGATGGAATAAAAAAATGATGCCACCATGGATTTTACCAATGCAGGCACGCAGTGACCGCCGCATCTCGATTTCACCAGTTAATTGTACCGATGCATGAATGAATCTATACACTTTCATTGCGCACATTTGTATCTAGATACTGATTTGTACTGATTATTTCCACATGCTTAATTCAGATTCACAGAGTCACTGTTAGCCCCGCCCCCTTTTATAAAAACTATCACCTGTGGACTCTACAATCTGTGGTGAGCAGGTTGGACTGAGAGAAGAGTGAATACAGAGGTAGTGAGTATTGAATAGCTAGTTAGCATAACATAGTTTGTTCTTTGTAGATTTTATAGTATAGACTGGGCATGTTTTAACTGCTCCAGAAGCCCCGCCCATAATCAAGGCATACTTTGAATTTCCTCCTCTAGTGGCAGGTCAGCAAAAACATGATGGTTTTTTAGTCTTTAAAATGTGTTTTAACAGTCATTCATTTGAAACAATAGCTGCAACTTATGAACTCGACCAAAAACCATTTTTTTTAAAAACTAATAACTAGCTACCTTATGCAACATGCAGAGGTGAATGAGTTGACAAAATAATGATTCAGGTTTTTGGTCCAAAACAGAAAGAAAGCTAAAGGTAATATCTCTTATGATTATAAAATATTACAAAAGCAATGTTTAACTGAAAATAAGGTAAGAGAAAAATGGGAAAAATAATTAGCATTGAGGTAGAGGAATGGAAAAAAGTCTTGCATGGAAACCATAAGATGACTTTCTCCAAATACTGGAGAGAATTTACATGAAAAGTGGGCATGAGGTAGTTTATCACATCTACTAATGTGAAAAATACTCTGCTCAAGGAACTCAATGTTGGAGAGGAAAAGGCAAACTATATACAGTACATATGCTTCTTAAATGCCAGACTCTGAGCAATTTCTGGAAAGAGGCTGAGAAGGTACTGACTTGAAATAAATCAAAACCTGAAATTAGAAAACCTCTTGGGAATACATTCATTATTAATTATAAACAAGATATCATTCCATCATTGTGCTTTATTGTTGTATTTTTATTTATTTATTTATTATTATTTTGCGCAAAAAGCTGTAACTGTAAAAAGATGGTACTTGGACTCAGAAGTACTTGAGCTAAACAAGTTTGAAAACCACTGATGTAGAAGGTTTCCAACAATGCAATTTATCTCGAGTTCCAAAGAAAACCCAACCATTAAACATTAAATTTAATGATTCAAAACATTTTGCAACAAATGAAGTTGTTTAAATAATATCCTGTAACTCTGAACAGGACGAGCAACTCTAGAAGAAATAAAATAATTTGGTGGATTTACGACAATTAGGACGATTGATAGATTGATTAAAACTGCTTTGCAGACCTACATTAAAACCAAAATAAATAAATAAATAAGAAAAATCTGTTTAAAGCACTTTTGCTCTGAGCCTTGCCTCCTCCTCTTCATTTGAAGCAAACATAATTAGAGAGAGCATTTGAGAGAGGTTAGAGAAGGATCAGACAAATGAGATGCTGAAGTGAGACAGAGATCGATGGGAAATCAGCCCCAGGAAGAGCCAGAGAGAGATAAGGGAATAGGGAAGTGCATGAGAGCAGAGCAGAGGGATGGGAGCACTGGGAAGAGTAGGGACCAGTTTGTCTGACACATAGAGAGGAAACGTGGAAGAATGAGATGAGCAAAGATAAAACTGGTGCTTGGATGTTATCAGGTCTCACTCTCCGTCCCGCATCACTGAGCAAAATATGATTCAGTGAGCCTGGACAATCTGGATCCTTTAGTCTGTGCACACACTGTGACTGAGATATTGAGATAATGGTTTCAATTGACTGATGCAGCATGAATCACACTTTTACAGAAATAATGGTTTGTTCTCCCAGTGGGAACCTTTCATCTGTTTCTCTGCAAACAATGATCCACTCAGGAGGGAAGTGAATAATGCAGCTACGACACAAAACAGAACTACCCCCCACACTCCCCCTTTAAAAATCAAGATAATTGCACGATATATGTATCAACATATCCTCTAGCTTTTAGATTAGAAGGCATTTTGCTACAGAAACTACCCTAAGAAATTTTGGTGGAGTTGATCCATTCAAGTGACTGTGTAGCAGTATCAGCATGAAAAATGTTTGAATTCATTTTTTTTTTTTTTGCCTTTTTCTGGGAATCAGGATAATCCATTTAGCGTGTTTCCCTCTAATTGATATGTAAAGTAGGTGGATCTCAGAAGGGGCACAAAAAAATGGTAGGGGGACAAGCTGAAATTAATGCAGTGGACACAATGCAATTCATCAAATCTGGAACAGTTTGAGGCAAATGTTTTCTGCGTCAAAAATTGTACGACTCACAGGCAAGTGCAAACTCTGTTAAAGAAATTATATTCATGCCTAGGAATGGGAATCGAAAACCAATTCTTTCCGAGAACCGGTTCCCAGTAATCCAATTCCAAGGAATCTTTTGTTGCTTGCCTGATGATTCCGCTTATCGGTTGCAAATGTCGCAAATATGTAACGATAAACTTCTCCAGGTCCTGTATATTGTGTTTATGCTAGCACCAAGTGAAGCTCCTTCATCATATAGTTGTTTGCTCTCCACCGCGGAGAATCCACCTCCTCCATCCACAGCTGTGCTGTCCTCCGTGCTCTGTTTGTAGCGTCTCTGTTGCTACGCTACTCACTTCGGGTTCTGTACATTTGCGCTTAAAGTTAAAAAAACTTCAGCAAGAACACATGCCTCGTCATCAGTTTATGTCCTCATAACAAGTAATCAGATACGGGAGACAGACTGGTACTGATCGTTGTCTTTAGTTTGCTCAATACACACACACACACACACGCGCGCGCGGCTGATGACGTCACATGTAACAACGGGGACGGCGTCTCTGAAGGTCCATTTATAGAAATGTAAACAAAGGCTAAACTAAAGCATTATCGTTTAAATACATAACAATAAGTGCAGCTGTACTTTTGGTTAATAAGTTATTTTTTATTGAATAATTATTTGATTTATGTGTGAATTAATTTTGGATCAAGTTGTTCAAGTTCAAAAGGAGCTATGTAAATATTATCAAATGTTTGTAGCCAAAATGTGTCATATGTTATAATAATAATAATAATAATAATAATAATAATAATAATAATAATAATAATAATAATAATAATAATAATAATAATAACAATAAATACATTTTATATAGTGCTTTTGTATGTATTATTATCCAGTGAAAATAATCAATACCTGGTGGATTAAAAAAGAGCTGATATCCCTGCAGGAAATTAAATATTCAATAGACAAAGATAATATAATAGAGAGTTAAAGCAAAAAAAATCCATTTATATTATTTCATTCCCTCACTCAATGAGAATTGATTAGAGAATCGGTAAGTTATCAAATCGATAAGCAGTATCGATAATGGAATCGGAATTGCTAAATTCTTATCAATTCCCATCTCTATTCCTGCATACACATGTATTACTTTATGATAATTAGTTGTCTTTGATATAGTTAATCTCAGTTATTGCCTTTGAATAACACATTACTGTTTTTCACTTAAACTCAAGGTAATGTCAAGTTAAATCATTAACACACTGGGAAAGGGTTGGGCTGACATCCTTATCTAAGGTTTCTACCTTTTGCTCGCTATCAAAGGTTTTGTTAGTAGATGATTTACATCAACACCTACTTTTTACAAGTATAAAATATCTTCCATTAGTAATATTTTTCAGACAATCAGCTGACTTGTAGTGTGATTGTCTCTTTGGTTCTTGTATTAAAACCAAGTAAATTGCAAACAAAAAACATACTTCTAAGTGTTTTCTTTGTGACTTACATGGTCTGATTTTTTTTCTCATGTAACAGTTGGTCCTTCGAGCTGGATTGCTGAGCGATCATGGCTGCACTGAATGTTGACACAAAACACAACGGAGATGGAAAAAAACTGCTCCAGTTAACCTTTCTAGTATAAGAAAAATAATTTCAATAAAACAATAGTCAATATTAACATTTTCTTTCAGTTGCTGAGGATGCTGTGCACCAAGCTTCATGGATGTCGCTCTGGACGCACGGCTCCAGTGAGCTCCTGTTACTTTCTCTCCATGTTTTCACTCAAACTCTTGTGTTGCCTTGATGGCAGGAGAATCAGACCAGAATCTCGATGCAGCAATGGCACAATGTTCACAAATGAGAGTGTGCATGACACAGCACTATTCAGGAGCTCAGACCTGCTGGATAACGGTCAGTAGATCATCTACTGACTGTGTAACTCAGATCAATGGCATCAACAGATCAATAGGACGGTTTGTGACTAAATCTGCCTGTTTTCCATGGACTGATCAGCGCAAAGTTACAGGACCTGATGGAGCACCCACAATAAATAAGGAGGAAAAATAACATTAGGTTTTAAAGTTTATTAAACAACATTTTTATTTATTTAGTTTTCGACATTAATAAATGTTTGTGCAGCAGACAGAGAAGTTAATCTGCCTCCAATTTAACTTCTTCAAATGTCATTTTGTGCATCTGTGCACTCACCTCTCCACGTCAAAAATGTTCATTTAAATAGGACCGTCTGAACCGCGTCTATACGCACAATTATAAGTGTAGCAATGTTAGCAGGTGAGGAAAACAGCACCACTAAAGGATTTAGGGATGCACCAAGTTCACCACCTTTTATTTCAGATCTTAGTCTCCTAAGAGCCGATTAAACAAAGGAAGTATCAGAGATGACGTAGAGCGCACGGCATTGTGGGTGATCATTAGACCCGGCGACAGCTTAAACCAGGGCTTTAAAACCACCAAAAGAACAACAACTTTTTGCTGCGCCATTGTTTAATGTTGGTAAAGAACAAACTGAGAAGGAAGAGGTTTCTAAGCACTCTTTACTCCATTTGACAGCTTGGAATTTAAAATTTTAATTATCTGTAAAAAAAATAAATAAATAAAAAAAAGAAGAAGAAAAAAAAAGTAAGGGGGATTAATGTAATTTAAAAAGTGGGAATAATTATTGTAACTCGCAAATAATGGACATGAGAAATTGTGAATGTTGTTAAATTGGCATAAATAAGCATGAAATATAGTGAAAAGAGGTTAAAAGGGACAATAATGGCTCACCATAAGTGACATTATTGTTGAAAAGAGGTGGAAAGGGTTTATAAGAAAATGTCTTGAAAGTGGAAAATGTGCAGAAAAGGCATTAAAATTTAATCAAGAAGTGTCAGAAGTGGGAGTAATGTAGCAAAAATACATTAAAAGTGGTGAAAATGGGTTAAAATATGGCAAATGTTGTGTAGTTGCAGAAAAATGGGCTGAAATTCTTAAAAAGATATATTCTTAGGTTCTTGAATGCCTTTGGCAACCCCCAAAATTGGGGTTAGACTCCAAGGTTGAGAACCCCTTCCATAAGGGACTATATGGGTTTGTCAGTGGCTGATTGACAGCGTTGCCAGATTCTTACATTTGGACACTCAGCTCTGTGATTGGGGTCCGACTGAGTGCTCATGCAGAGCTTTTCATGTTGAACACAGACATAAAAACAGCAGTCCCATGATATCTGAAACACTGCACAGTCTTAGCTTTGTCTTTGTGCAAACTTTAGTGCCTCGGCATGCAGAGCATCCACTGCTGTTTTTAATTAAAAGGGATTTATCTCACCTTTTACTAAAACAGCCACGTTTCTGCACCGCCCCTTCAAAATCTCACAATAACTGTCTCGCTACCGTTTAGCCTCATAAATAGAGGATACAGTGCCTTTGTCTAAGACCACCCACATCCGTCACCCATTCATGTGTTAATGTGATATTTGATCCCTGTCACACAGCAGTCATTCTGGTTGCTTCAGTGGAACCAATGAAAATATATACTGTTGACATCAAATATTTACACTACATATTCAAAATGTAACCTTTTTGGTCACATGTAGTAAATAAGTAGAGACCAGTGGATTTCTGAGTGTATTCAAACGACTATTAACAATACTATATATAACTAATATAAGGTAAGAATGTTGTGCTTTTTAAGATGTGAGGCTGTAGTCTTCCTTTCCTGCAGGTTGACACTTTGTTTAATCCACTACCACGGTGAAAGTAATGGATGTACTCTTTTATTATATTTCTAAATCAGTAATTTTACTGTTTTAAATAAGTAAAGTAATACTTACATTTCTACACCCAACCATTACTGAGTAAAGTTACTGTTACCCACATGGCCCTTTTGACATGGCACTGTTTTATAAATTCATAAAGTTAATAAATGTATCGATACCTAAACCTGATAATTATTTTTATTTTAATTGAATCGATTGATTTTATTTTATTTTAAAATAAATTGTACATTTTGACAAACCTTTTATTTTATACAGATGCCTTTGTGGAAAATAAATGAAGTGCTTGACTTTCTCTTTCTTTTTAAATGCATACATGAGATGTTTACTGTATGCAAGGGAACCGTGGCAAGATTTATTACCAAAAATAAACGTAATTAGTAACTTTTACTTTGAGTTCTTTTTAATTGAGCTACTTTTTACTTTTACTTGAGTAGTATTTCAAACAAGTCACAGTACTTCTACTTGGGTAGGATATACTGTATCTGTATTCTTTACACCTCTGCCCTCTACCCTGGGAACTTGACGGTAACATGAACATTGAACTTTGAGCCTTACATGTAAATATAAGGCTCTATTTAGAGATTCTATTGAGAAAAACTCAACACAGTGCTAATAATAAATAAATAAATTAAATGCACATTTGAGGCCTAAATACCTGTACACTGCAGTCTTTTCTTCTCCATCATGGCCTGTGGAATGATTATGCAATATGGTAAATACCTTATTTTCTTTTGCTAAGTTAAAGGCTTACTTTAAAACAGTGTTTTTAAAGTTAATAGTTCAAACAATACATGTTCAATGTTTGCACAAGCCACAAAGAATTATGCCCACAGAGATTTTTAAAGCAAATGGGGTAAAAAAAAAAAAAAAAAGCTAATGCAGCGTGTTCTGTGAACATAATTTCCCTTTTCAAGATAGAGTCTTAATTCTTGTCCATGAATACCTCCCAGTGTGGTAAAACACTGTGTGCCATATTGTTTTAACGTTAACGCACATGCAGGATTTGCTGGACTTGACAGAAGCGTGCAAAGCTAAAGTGGAAGAATCAGCACAACTGTTCTGGTGTATTTAGACAAAACCTGATACTGTCAACATAATTCTCACGTGTTCCACTTCCAAGGTAATCACATGTCAGCTGGTTTAACTATTAATCTGTGCTGTCATCATTGTTTTTGTATCTGTGGGTGGGGGAGGGGGTGGGGGCACGACCAGTTACGGAGTTTTATCTCCATTTATACAATGTCCTACTTTAGTGTGTGTAAGAAATTTAAAATAATTTGCATTGGAAACTATTAATTCAACAACAAGGTTGTTTTTGGTTCAATACATCTTGAAGAAACAGAAGAGATCAGATTTTCCATATGCTAATTAACCACCAACCAATTCAAAGATTTGTCATAAAAATAAATAAAAAACATTGTGGGATTCGATTAAAAAAAAAAATCATCAAATTAATTATAGACTTTGTAATTAATTAATCTCCTAACTATATATGACACAGTAAGCAATGTTTTCCATTTTAAATGGATTTTGACTGAATCAATGAAAACAATAATAGAGCTTAAACAATAAAATATTGTTTATTTCCATCACTGAGTGCTAACAAACTTAAATTTAACTCAAATATATTCATGTTTTTCAGGATTTTTGTAAACTTTCTAAAACAAATATGTTTTTGCATTAAAATTAGAAAATAAACATCACAGTAGTAGTCCTGAATACTTCAGAGAGGTATAAACTGAACAATGTAAAATAGTTAGAATATCTGTGAATATCATGAAATAAACAGAACAACTGATGAAGCTGATGATTTTAGTTTTGAAATAGTTTTTCTACATAACAGTTGATAAGTTGGGTCGGACAATGCTATCTGTAGCAGCGCATCTAGCCCCGCCCACATCCTCTACCACAGAGTGGTCGACTGTCACTACAATCATTTATCACTGACTTTGTTCATTTTTCACTCATGAATTTATTCATTTTGGTTCTGAACCCTGTCTGAGTGTCAGTGTGGATTGGAGACACTGTCTGCTCCACTAGGACCATTGTCCCTGCTAGCTGCTACATGTTAGCATTGAGGTGCTAGCTGCTACATGTTTAGCATTGCGGTACTAGCTGCTACATGTTTGCATTGAGCTGCTAGCTGCTACATGTTTAACATTGAGGTGTTAGCTGCTACATATTTAGCATTGAGGTGCTAGCTGCTACATGTTTAACATTGAGCTGCGAGCTGCTACATGTTTAGCTTTGAGGTGCTAGCTGATACATGTTTAACATTGAGCTGCAAGCTGCTACATGTTTAATATTGAGGTGCTAGCTGCTACATATTTAGCATTGAGGTGCTAGCTGCTACATGTTTAGCTTTGAGGTGCTAGCTGCTACATGTTTAACATTGAGGTGCTAGCTGCTACATGTTTAGCTTTGAGGTGCTAGCTGCTACATGTTTAGCATTGAGCTGCAAGCTGCTCACCCTGACATGTGGCAATGTTGCCCATGGTGCATGTTGTACCACAGCACCATGGGCCACCTTTGTGTTTGGTGCTTGCAGGTGTTGGTGCTAACCATTTGGTCCATGGTGTCTTCACCTCCTTTGGACTTGTTGTAGAATGTGATCACTTCTGTTTTTATTTCTTTCTGATATTTTCATCCACCATTTTGTGATGATGCAACGTGCTCAGGAGCACAACAGCCATTCCTTTCTTTCTGACATAGCTGACCATGGTAAGGTGGCCATTACATCCACATGCACACACATGAATGAGCAAGTATGTTGTTGAAATTGAACATCATTGTTGAAAGATGATAATACTTACATGTGAAGTGTGTGGTTCTAAATAAATAGATTTCTCACAGCCACAGTTGGTTAGAATCAAATGATCTAATGAGATTCAATAGGAAATGCATGCGGGTCATTTTTGACCCACTTATGGAAGCTTAGGGTAGTAATACAAAATTATTATTTTTTTAAATTCATAAAAGGTATATGAAAATTTTCAATGGCATCATATCAAAAACATGTTTTTTGAGGAATACCTGGAATAAGAAATGATAACAACAATGTCATCGGGTCATTTTTTACCCACTTATGCATCTAAGTGATAATAAACCAATCAGAAGCAATGTAATGTGGGTCTCACACAACACGCACTGACTCGACAGAAAGAAAGTGTGTCTAGTGGACTGACGTCATCTGAGAGAGTATGTTACTACCACATTTTGTTTACTGTTTATGTTGTTGTGTGTGTGTGTGTGTGTGTGTTATAGTGTTAGTTTACTCGTCTAAAAAAACTAACATTTTGTGTGTGTCTCTCTTTCTCACTCACGTGTTTATAAGGGTGTGCGATCTGACGATATTTGATTGATGAGGTTGTAGAACCGTCTGTAGTTCACATTTTAACCCTTGTGGTGCCGTGTCTGCGTCATATGTCTGTGGTCCATACACAGCACATCCAAATGTTTTTTAACTGTCTGTCAGAGGCTCAGTGCACATGTCTGTCTGTCCTTTAAAACTCTATCAGTTCTGAGTGTTGAAGCACTGAGAGATGTTTGAGGAAACACTGCATGTGTTTCTCTTCTCTAACTAACTTTCTCTGTAGCAGAGGTGCTGCTGAGGCATTCTTAAAGAGACAGTGTCCTGAATGTGATTTACTTTAAAAACTACTTTCAACAACTCAGAGCTGCAACACTGCAACAAAGCAACACTACATAATTTTATCACATTTCAGCCTTAATGAAGGAAAAAGTCAAAAGTGACACAAAATGTAGTTATTGTGCTGCTAGTGATTAATTAAAGGGTCTTTGTGGCTCCACTGACTTTGACCTATTATTGTTTTTCTTATAAAACTATTGGTAAAAAATAAATGGTTTATATTGCCTATTGCTATTTTGAGGAAAAATATAGAGATATGAATATTGGTCCATATCACCCAGGCCTAATGTAACCAAAGCAGTAACGTTTTATCTTGTAAAGGATATTATTGTCTATACTGTGTGAAATGAGGCGTTCAAACACTGCTTAAAGTAGGATTTTATTAATATGAGTGTGTTACCTCAATAACAAATAGAAATCACTAGACTGATATGATGCCTTGTTATGTAGCAAGTGATGCTAATGCTAATGCTACACCACTTTAGTTAAACAAAGTAAAAAGACTGTGTGACTAAAATAACACGTCAGCCTTTTTGTTTAATGTTAATTGTACTTGGAGCCAGTTTGATAAAATGCTTACACACAATTTGAAAAAAATATTTGAAAATTACCTTGTCTTAAATGAACTTTTATTCATTTTTTCCATTTAGGGCGATGAATTTATGTAAGTGAATTGGTTTGTTTCATTTGTAAATAACTTTAAAATAGTCTAAATGATTTGAATGAAAAAAATCGTATTGTGATCGTGATTTTACAAGGAATAAATTGTGATGTGATTTTTTTTCCCCCACATCGCCCACTCCTACGTGTGTGTGTCTGTGCTAGACATTAACTTAAATTCATTAAAACTTTTGTTCAGCTACACAAGACATTCATTCAATCAAAAATCACTTGATGTTTTAATGTTTTTTACATGATTATCTTTTTAATGACCTTCTGTTGCAGACAAGGAGAGCTGAGGTAAAGGTAGCACTGCCTTGGGCCACAGTGTTTTAAGTGGGAGCCCCCTGCCTCTGTCATCATCAACATCTGTGAAAACCCCTACAACATGAGACATGTCCCCAGATAAATGATGGAGAGTTGGTTGAAATGATATATTGACAAATACATGTATTTTGTCAAAATTCTTGTTAGTTTTCATTTCTAATTTCTGGTTGATTAAAACTAGCATTATGAGGCCACAGTGCAGGAAGAGCTGCTGGCATGGAGGTGATGACATCAGTCTGAAGGTAGAAATCAACGTTAAAACAGGACAAAGCCATGTTTAAAAAAGGACACTTTTTTTTTTTTTGCTCGAACGTATCATGTCACTAAAAAGTCTCACTCTTGTCATTTTCTGAAACTTGGCAGCCATGCTACATGTTTAGCATTGAGGTGCTAGCTGCTACATGTTCAGCATTGAGTTGCTAGCTGCTACATGTTTGGCATTGAGGTGCTAGCTGTTACATGTTTAGCATTGAGGTGCTAGCTGAGACTAGCAGAGCTCCATTGATTCATTCAATCCAGTGTTTTTATTTAAAATAAAATTAACTCCCATGAAGGACAGCAAAAACTTCTCTGGTTCTCCTGTTTCTAGTGTTGTGGTCAGTACATCAGTATTATGGGTATACTGGGAAATGATAAAGGTTCCCCGCTGTTTTGAGTGCAAAAACACTATGAAATATTTTTATTGCAATATTTTTCTGTAATTAATTAATCACAATTAATGGGATAAAGTTCCAGCACTAGCAAAGACAAAACAATTTCATAGCACACTACGAGAATGGAAAACAAAGACAGAACAAATGAAGTACAATAAAATGATGTTGTGCACGTCGAACAAGTGAGTCCTTTTGTGTTCACTGTAGCTTGTTCTCTGAGTGCCTGTGTGGGGGTTAAGATATAGATGACAGCCTAATTGATAGCTTTAAATTGCCAGGAGGTGTGATTGTCTTTGTGATGGAGTGGCAGGAAGCCAGCAAGTATTATTTTGCCTTGCTGGCTTGAAAAATAGGACATACGGGATTAGAATCTGGATGGGTAAGAGTGATGATACGCCACAGACACAATACAGAACAATTGGGAATGATGACAATGACACATCGAAAAGAGCAGAAATAAGCACCATAGATACAGCCAGGCAACAATCTGATGCTACATATCCTGAACTGCTCAAACATAAACATGTATTTGGTAAAGTGATGTGATCAATCTGGAATTACAAAAAAATTGTCATATTGAATTAAGTGACTCAAAAAAGGAGAAGAAAATTGCTGAAAACGTGCAATCGACCAACAGTTCTCCATAAGTAAAGTTTTGTTTTGACACCAAAATGGATCAAAAAGTGTCCAGTTTTTTTTTTTTTTTACAGCTGTTATTGCTGTTATTGTAATTGAAGAAGCTGCTGTGGCCCATCACACGTTTACACTGACATGTTGTCAGAGAACAATCACCACAATTACTGTGTCAACATCTGAAGAGTACACCCATCTTACATCCAATCAAAGTTCAGGAGCAACATCAGTGATGCTGAAACAGTACAAGATGGTATATATATATATATATATATTTTTTTAATCTTTGTTTGTAGGAGCATTTCACATTGTAAGTACCTCACTTTTGTCCAGAAACGACAGCTTTTAAAAGATGGGAGACCAACACCTTGTTGTCATTTACTCCGTGTTTCTGTGTTTCCAATACAAACAACTAATGCGCTGCTGTGTCATGAGATATATCTTGTTGGGAGAGTATGGAGGCTATATTAAATGACTGTGAAACACCATTAAAGAAACAAACAATGCTCATTTTGTTAGATTATCACTTGCCAGCTGAAACATATGGAATTTTCATTGAATTGTCATTGGTGTCGACATTAGTGGTCTTGATCTGCAACGCCCTGCCTACCCAACCCTATTGCTCACGGCACATTACTGGTCATACCTATTAGCCTAGCATACCTAGCTAAAGTAATATTTGTAAATGTTTTCAGTTGGTAGACAATGTTTATGATGTGTTTCAGTCATTTTAGATGCTAACTAAGATCTAGACGCTATCTCATTAGCTATCACATCCGATCTGTATTTCATGTACAAACTATATAAGAAATGTTATATGTGATATGTTTGTTGCACAGTATTGTAGGTATTTTTTGTATCGTTACCATTTACTTGCTTGGATAATTAGTATGGATGACGACTGAGGCCAAGACAGCTGCTTTTATTGTACAGATGTGACTATTTGTGGAATACATCCAATAGAACATCACATTGAAAGTATGACATTTCCATTAAAAGATAATGTTATAGCGCTTAATAACCACCAAAGTAGTCCCAAAGCTTTAGAATGTCAGCTCATTCACATACCAATGGGACAGAGCTGTCATGCATGGCTCGGAGCAAGTTAGGGTTCAATTTATTTATTTTTTTTAATTTATTTATTTGATAGGGACATTGCACATTAATGAACATCAGTGTAAAACAAATGTAAATATGCCGGATTATAGCTACAAGGCTAGTTTTCATCCGTAGTCCCTAGGCAGGCAAATACATAAGAAATGACAACATACTATAGAATACAATACAATACAACATAAAACAACACAATACAATACAATACAGGCAGCACAGGGAAATGTTCAGAGTCCAGTGGTCACATGACTGGTTTCTTTTCAGCCGTAGTTTGATTTGGGTTTTAAAGCTGACCAGTGTAGGACTCTCGTATGTGCAGAGGGAGACTGTTCCAGATGTTAGTGGCCCTCACAGAGAGAGAGTTCTGTCAATGACTTAGGTCACTTTGACACATAGACAGTTAGAGTACTTTTTGACAGGGTGTATCTGTACATTAATTACACTCAAAAACGCAAGTACTCTGGACAATATCAAAAAATTGGCAAAAAAGGCACACAAAAAAAACCTCCTCGAGCAAAAAAGGTAAAAAAAAATGTGATGGAAGTGACCAGAAATAAAGTCAAGGCTCTTTTCCTAATTGCAGATGAATAACTTTCCCAACCAATGATTTATGCAGAAATTCCAATAGTGATAGAGTACAGCTATGAAGATCTCACAATTTATTCTAGCAAACGACGTGTAATGTACTGTTGAAAATGTTTTCTATTGGTGAAACACTGCCCTCTCTTTAATTTATTCTATTTTTCATCCATCTCCATTTGTTCTAAGAACCCCAAAAACACAGTATTTGAGGTTTATTTTCCCAAACTTGCCTGTTTTCTTGAGTTGTAGCGTCCAAAAACAAGCTGTTTTGGGGCATTCATGCATATTCATGAGTGGGCGTGTCGATAGACGCAGAGTTCATGCCTCGCTCTTGCGAGGGTGATCAGTGATCACCAAAGCGATTTTCTTTTTGGTATCCACATGCTCTTGTTATTGTTTTAAGCCAAAAAACTGCACATTACAGTAAAACACATGGATATTCAAGCGGCTATTGTGATTGTGAGTCCATCTCAGCGCTTCAGGCTGTGTGTTTATTACAGCAGCAGTGGAGTCATCCAGCTGCGTCAAACACTTACCTGAGTGTTAAGCTGCTTGGTCACTTTCTTCTCCTCCTCATTTCTATTAACTACAGGAATAGTTCATTTAAAGTGATAATTTGTTTTGTCCAACCGCTGCGTCGCATTGCGTCACAAACATGTCAGATCAAGTCAAAGGAGATATGAGGTGATATAACTGATTGTAACTGCTCTCTGGGTTCTACTCCATTGCTACCCACCGCTCCTCAGGGAGGGGTTAAACGCAGAGAACACATTTGGTGTATGTTGCTTTACATACAGTATATAACAATAAAGTATGATGTATATTAAACCGCAGTGTTCACTTTAGCTGTGAAGTAGTTTGAGAGGAAGGAGCTTACATTCTTATAAGGTAGGAGGAACCAGCATTGTCAGGAGATGACTTTATTAGTAAGCATAGTTTACTTCAAGATAGTCAATACGGTTTTAGAAATAATAGATCAACTGCTCTTGCATTGATTGATCTAATAAAATATTTGTGTAATAAAATAGACAGAAAAGTGTACTCCGTACAGAAGAAATATCCATAGATCGGCAAAAAGCGTTCAATACTATAGACCATGAAACACTTTTAAAGAAACTACAACAAACTGGGATAAGAGGAATTGCATATAACTGGGAGAAGTCTTTTTTAACTCATAGACAGCAATTTGTTCGGGTGGGTGAGCAAAGGTCAAGATGGAGGAGCATCACTAGTAGAGTCCCTCAAGGTTCGGTATTGGGACCAATATTGTTCCTGTTGTACATTAACTCACTCAGTGCCCCCGACGACATATCTCGTCATTTCAAATCCAAACGCTCAGCACCATTGACGAGAAACTCGTCATTTGCGTTTTTTCACGGGGATTACTAGAAAACACCCTGGCGGAGGTCCCTCATCAATATCTAAGCTGTGGGGTGTTGTAGTAACCAACTGTGCCCTGACGATGTCAAATTGTCTTCTATGGGAACACTTTGGGTTTGATGATGAAGACCTAGAACAAAGACACATCACGTGCAAGAAGTGATTTTGTTTTTTTGTACAAAAAATAGATAACTTTTTGGTTGGCAAACAATCGTTTGAAGAATCGTGATTTCAATTATGGCTAAAATAATCGTGATTATTATTTTTTCTATAATCGAGCAGCCCTAACTCTGGTTGGACGACTGTGAAGTCACGAGACAGAGGAGTTTTCACGATATTTATATAATCGCACGAGAACGCAGTTAAATGTATGTGTTAATAAACAGGTCAGTGTTCCTAATGAAGGAGAGCAAGAAGGTTGGACTCTCAGGATTTGTCATAGCCACATATTTTATCAACAGCCAACAGAGAAGAGATAAAACTGCACCAGTAAAACATGAACTAAATCAAAGTTGCTGCAGTTTACAGTGAGTTACAGTATGAGAGGAAACAATATTTTTGTTTTTACACATTATGACGTTTTGGTGATGGAGTTACTTGAAATATAATCTGAAGTGTTTTATTTTGAAAAGTAACTGGATATTTCATTACAGGGTACGTGTTTAACTTCCTGTTTAGCTTCATTTGCTCTGTGCTGATTGATGCGTCATGCTCCGCCAGAAATAGAAGCCCTGCGTATATCTGGTGGAGGGCACTGGACTACCGCAGCTGGGAAGGAGCTGACACGGTGGAAATTAACACATCGGCTAAAATGGAAACCTATCAGCTTTGGTGGCGCGGTGGAGACATAACGCAGTGGAGCCGCATCCAGTGGAAATTGGGGGTAACATACTGACTTTTCATATTGTTACTCAATCAATACATGAAGCATTTTTGTATTCCTGCTTACTATGGTTTAACAATATGCAGTATGCTGTTTAATGTTATCCTTCATGACATAACTCAATGTACGGTAATCTTCATAAGCCTGTGACAATAAACGTTTGATGTGGAATGTAGCTATAAGCTCTTACCATGTCAGGTCTATGTTATTGATTGTATGGTTGAAAATGCAATTGTAAAAGGAAAACTCATAAACATGTACATGCTTGTGGTTGTGTGTGCCTGGGTATGAAAATGGTATATTTGAACTTTTATGGTCACTTTACCAATGTAATGTATATTGTAAGATGCAGTTGTTATTAGTTGAGTTCCCAATGGGAATACAAATGTGAAATGCACGAGTACTGAGAATATGAATATGGGATAGACGCACATAAGCTTCTTTGCTTCAGCCTACTCCTTTTGAGCCTCCATTACTGTGTAATGATGTGATTTATGTAAGTAAATGAATGTAAACAAAAAAAAAACAGCCTTTTACACGTTAATTTGTTTATGATGTGAATTCTAAAACTAAATAAAGTATTGTCAAGTCAATCTCAATTTTGTGTTTTGTGTTGTTCCTGACCTAAATAACTTTTCTTTACTGGATGTTGTTTCCTGGACTTCACTCAAAGAACCAGACCTTCAGTTACTTCTTTCTTTTTAGGCCGTGGCTATGGATGCGTTAAACGTATCCATAGACTGCCACTCTATGCATACGCAGTGCCCCTCATTGGCCGCTTTAGGTCACGTGATAGGTGCACTATGTGACTTAAAGTTCCGTCAGTTTTATTTTAGCTCATATTTATTTTTAGTTACCCCGTTAACCCTTTTATTTTAGCTATATCCCTAATCCTAACCCTATCCTTATTCCAGGAAATACCCTAAAATGTTTGTTTTTGTTGAATATGTATTTTTGAAGATGGAATATGCCATATTAAATATATTAAAATGAAAAAAATGTATATGTCAAAAGCGTTATTCAAACCCATGGCAGCAGAAGGAAGAATCCTTAAGTGTGGCGTCTTAGACCACTCGGCCATCCTGACACAGTGAAAACACAGGCACATTACGCTTATGTAGAAAAGGTTCCTGAAACATACCCATAGTCCTGGAGGCTATGGCTAAGTTTAACGTATCTCGTTTAACGCCAAATCCAGCCCGTGCGGACCAGTGACACTAATAACCTGCCGTATGGTAAAAAAAAGTGTGTTTTGGTTCTTTTTTGACATCGTCCCACACCGAGCCTTAAAAGTGGATTAATTTAAATTATCATCTCCTCCTTTATATTATCCACAGGTTTGTATTCAGTGAACTTTACTACAGACGTCAGTAGATGTTTTAATGCAGATCAACCTCAGTGTCTGTCACCTAATGATCTGTATCCACAATGTTAGAAAGAAAACTACTGTTTTCACACAAAAAAAAAAATAAAAAAAATATAAATCAACACAACATTAGTAATGATGTGAACACGTCTGTGGTGTGTGATGTTACTAATGTGTTTCAGAGAAAAGTGTTAAGGTTAATTAAAAGGTTCAGAAACGGTGTTCAGGTGGGCGGAGCCACGTAGAAACCCAGGGTTTCTTTGATAAAACCTGCCAGCAACCAGGTTTAGTTCACAACAATGTTGCCATGGAAACATACTCAGAGAAGAACATACCCCGCGTTTAGGAACGGGATACTCAGAGTTTCCCTCATTTGAGCCTGAACATACTCAGAGTTTGAACATAACCTGCTTTATGGAACACCACTCTGATGTGCTCCAGTCTGACTGTTTTCACACAGTGTCACTTTGCTCTTCTTTAGATGAATGTGGTTGTAGAAATGCTGCTGACAGCCATCTGTGAGTAAAGCTGAAAGCCTTTTGGACATTTTGCTGAGCGGTACACTGTTTAACAATCAGCATTAATGTTAGTGATATTGGTATGCAGAAATGTTCCAGGTCTGTGTATCTTTGCCTGAGGATATTCTTCTTGTTTTCTTCTTGTGCACCACTTGCTGTTGTTTTTTGTTGATCAAACTGGTCAAATTATGTTGATCAAAATATTCTCCAGGGGCATTTAAATGTTTTTTTTTCTCTTGTCTGTCCCTCATAACAGGCTATGACTACTACTGTATCTGCTACTACAACCAACGACCACTACTAATTATTACAATAATACTACTTCTAATAATAGCAACATCTGCATATAAAACAATGTTTACTGATCCAATGAAAAAAAAAAAAAAAAAAAACATAATAATGGACATAATTTGGCCCTCAGTGAGAACTAATTGGGGAACCTTCTCTAGACCCTAACCCTCTCACCCTTCTTTTTATTCAAAGTATTGTTTGTAGGTACATTAGCTTAGGTGAAAAACCTCAAAAGGAAAATACACAGCACAGAACAATCAGACAACCATTTATTCATTGAAATCAAATTTAGTTTTTCAACTTTGTACATTTTTCCAAGTGTTTCATTTAGTTTTTTTTACAGTTTTAAATCAGTAGCGTTTTTTCTAAACAAGGTTTCCACTTCTAATCTTAATCAATTATTTAAAATTATTGTTATGTTAACTAGCATTTAACAACCACATTTTAACACTATTTAACATGTGTATAGTATGTATTTGCCCAGTCTTAAAGATTAAAATCAAATATTTATAATTATCATTCTTTTTAACAACACATTTTTTAACAAAAATCAGATTGATAAAAGTAAGTAAACTTAATACTTAAACTCAGTTATTTTTTTTTTACCAGTTTTATACCACAGCATTTTAAGCAATGTAGGTTTATTCTAAACTACTACTAAAACTACTTTTACCCATTGTATCTTAACTTATTTGTATTTCACATGAACCAAATCTAGTTTTTTCTACACAGTTAACATGGCACCTGAGATAAACATAATCAATCTTTAAATGAAACAAGTACATAAACTCAAACATTTCTTGAATTGCTGATTAAATTAACAATTTGCCAAACTTTACGAATAATTGAACAAGAAATGCATTCACCTTAATTGTCTATACGCAACAATGTTTAAGTCCAAGTTTCTCAAGTTTTACTTTTGAACGAATTGTCCAAGGAACAGAAGTTTCTATGAAACCTGTGGTTATTTGGAGGTGCTAACCATCTAAACATGTAAACATTCAAGTTTGAGGGGAATGAACCCTTTCCTCTGTTAAGCATGCACTGCCATTGTCCCACTTCACCCACAGTGTCATTAAAAGAACCAGGTGTGCACGTTCACAAGTGGGAGGGGCTTCCACCTGGCCCCTCCCCTGCTTAGCAGGAGGGAGGGAGGCAGCTCACAGGCAGTTTGGCAGAACAGGAACAATAATAACCAGTATTAAGTTGTTTCTGATATGATGCTGAACAGAAACAGCTCATATAAACCTTTGTTGTTAGTTTCTTATACAAAGCCTGTGAAAAACTAATAACATTGAACTTTGTCTAGGCAATAAACAAAGGTCAAACTATGTTACTTGTAATGAATGTCCATGTATGGAGCTTTTGTTTTCTTGGGCTTTGGGGAAACTTTGATGGTTTCTAACATAACTTGTTTGTAGCACTGGACAATGGATGAATATAGAAATACATGTTAAAAAGCCCATATTTTATTCTTAATGCATGCTTAAAAAAAAAGAAGAAAAAACTCAACTGAAAGCTTATGAAAAATTCACCAAAGTTGAAGAAATGAACCTCTTTTATGTGACTTTAATGCTCAGACTGTCACTGTGAGGAAAACTACAATGGCTGACCTCCTGCTGTGTGTTTTTGAAAAGCAATGAAAACTTTCAACTTGTAATACATTCCTAAAAATAGTTATCTTATATATAATACATACTGTAGCTTTATATGTGTGGCCCAAGGCCTGGGAACACTAACTGAACCAAGCAGATTGTTTGGTGCATCTGTAATCTGTCACCACACACTGACATTACAGGGTTAATAGGGTTCAGCTGTGCGTCATGGCCCAGATGTTCAGCTTTGGGCTCAGTCCGCCTTCTCACCATCACACGTCACTTTCAGGATGATGCAGAATTGTCTTAATACCACCTGCCCAATGATCCCATCGCTACGTGACTAAAGGAGAGCAGACGGAGGGTGAGGTTCTGAAGCTACGACACATCATCCAGGCCTTGATCCAAAGTAAAGTCCAGCTGGTTTCAAACACTGCGAGCCCCGCAGGTCAGCACATGTTGGTGTTATAACAAACTTTTTCAGTAGTTCTTTATAATACAACCTGTGTCTTAGCGGGTAAGTGTATTACAGTGAAACGTCTTCTATAGTGGCAGTAGTGGTCAGTTTAGATTGTTCTGGGTTCAAAACTAGGAGTGAGTACTAAGTGTGTAAGGAAAAAAATGATTCTGCGGTATATTGCAATATTTCACCGTGCGATTATCGTATCAGTCCACAAAATTTAAGAATTCATTTTTTAAATAATGTTTATTAACAAAAAAAAAAAAAAAAAAGAAACGAATTGTGCTAATATCTGCATAGCACGTAAACGCCAGGTCACTATTTGTCAGTGAACCACATCAGACCTTGTTCAACGACCGCACTCCTCAATGCGTTTCATCTGGAAGTTAATTGCACTTTATTTTCAACATACGAGGCACTTTGACGGATGTATGTGGTCACTTTGTTTTTCAGAATTTAAGAACTTAACAAAACCAGAATCTGTTGTCAAAGCAAAAGTTCAACTTTTTTGAAAAATGTAATTTGACAGTTTGAAAAACATATCACTTGTTTTTGATATTGGCATTTACAATTGACTTGTTCTGTAAGTATTTATTTATTTTTTTCAAATAAATTGTACGTCATACCGTTTTGTACTTTCAAAGGTGAAATCTGAAATTATTGATATCACGATAAATTGCGATGTATACTGTTGTTGTTTAGTATCAAGATAGATTGTATCGTGACATGCAAATTGTATTGTATCAGATTATGGTAATGTACACCCCTAATAGGCATGATCCATAACTAGTAAAGGTCCCTAAGAAATCCCCAAAGTTCATATACACTTTTTTTTTAAACAAGAGATCCAAGAAACAAAACAAAAATAATAATTATTTATATATAAATATTCTGTTGTTTTTTTTTATTGCCATCAAATGTAATCATGAAATATAATCAGAATCAAAATTATATTAATTTATATTACATTATTGTCTTTATACATTAGTATAACTAGTTAAATTCAAACTCATACAGTTTCACTGCAAGAATTTAAATTTATAGCAGATCAACAACAAATAAAATAAAATGACAAGGTAATAACTGCTTCGTATTTACATTTTAAAAATATAAATTGACATAAAAAAGTGCAATGCCCATAGGAAGTATGTGTTGCTATAGAAAAGTGGGAGGTTCAGTAGCTTTTTCATGGATGGACATGTGAGGTTGTGTTTGAAGGTGGGACGTCAGGGACATTTAGGTTTGTTGTGAAATGTGTAGAGTAATAACTATTGTTTTCATAATTTTAGGCTTTTAACAAGGACACAGTAGGGAGTTGAACCTCATCTATTCTGATTCCAGTTTGTTGTACTCGCAGATCCGGATCTCCTAAGACCGGAACAGACTCGGTCTGGACTCGATTATTGTCATTAATCCACAACAGTCAGTAAAAATAATGTATTAGTCAATCACTGCACACCATAGCCACGTGTGCGCCAGAGCCAATCACTGGACAGCCCACCCCATGCCCCACCCATTTTGGAACATCAGAATATTAGAACATTGTGTGTGTGTGTGTATGCGTGTATGTGTGTGTATGTTTGTGTGTGTGTGTATGTGTGTATGCGTGTATGTGTGTGTGTGTGTGTGCGTGTGTGTGTATGTGCGTATGCGTGTATGTGTGTGTGTATGTGTGTATGCCTGTATGTGGGTCAGGGAGATATTTGCCCAACACACACACACACACAGACATTTCTGTCATTATAGTATAGATCAGGGGTCACCAACGCGGTGCCCGCAGGCACCAGGTCGCCCGTAAGGACCAGATGAGTCGCCCGCTGGCCTGTTCTAAAAATAGCTCAAATAGCAGCACTTACCAGTGAGCTTTTATATATATAGATTTATTTATTTAGCTATTCTTGTTTAAATCACACTGACATGTAACTTAGAAATGACAATACATATATATAAACACTTAAAATGTAAAGTGTTTTTTGTGTTTAATACATACTTGCCAACCCTCCCGATTTTCCCGGGAAACTCCCGAATTTCAGTGTACCTCCCGAAAATCTCCCGGGGCCACCATTCTCCCGATTTTCTCCTGATTTCTGCCCGACATTGTCCGGGCGGACCATCCTTCACTGAGCGTCGTTTCCAGCTGGACAATAATAACGATTACACCGCATAAGAAGAGGAAGAAGACTCTTCTTCCTCTTCTTATGCGGTGTAATTATATTATTGTAATAATAATATTGTTGTATTAATAATAACGATTACACCGCATAAGAAGAGGTGTAATCGTTATTATTGTCCGGCCGGAAACGACGCTCAGTGAAGGATGGTCCGCCCGGACAATGTCAGTGAGGAAATCGGGAGAAAATCAAATCCAACCATGTGTAGGGAAGTGTTTCTGTTATGGTTATAGCCGTTGTTGTATAGGCTATGTTTAATTTTCCTTTTGTTGATTATTTTTATTTCAAGCATACATTGCATAGATTGATGGATAATTTGTGCAATGTATGCCTTTTTTGTTTAATTTTATGTTATTTATTTTATTTATTCTACTACTACCACCATTTACCATTTGCACGGGTACTGTGGAATTTGTTCTTTACTTTATATGTGTTTTTCAAATAAAAGAACACTGTGAAATTGAATTATTTCATTTTCTCTTTAAAAAGCAAACTCCCCCCCCCGCTTTATTTATTTAAGTGTGTATCAAACTGGTAGCCCTTCGCATTAATCAGTACCCAAGAAGTAGCTCTTGGTTTCAAAAAGGTTGGTGACCCCTGGTATAGATGTTTATCCATCCATCCATCCATTCATCCATGGATGGATGGATGAATGCATTTAAAATCAGGCTTTAACCTTTTGTTTTATTTATTTATCTTCCATTACAGGGGGTTCACATACATTTTTAAGTTTACCCTCAAGATTAAAATGGTTAATTAGAGTTGATGTTTGATGCTGAGGAGCATTGAGACGGTAGATGAGCAATTAGTAAACTATGGTTATCATCTTCATAGAGGGAAAATGTAATTCATTTGGTGTATAATAATACGGTATCTGATTTTTTGTGTTCCTTAACCTTCCATAGTTGGCAGAGTGGGGCCCCCAAAAGGTATCCCGCTTAGGTCCAGCCATGGTCAGGAGGATGGATCTGATACTGTGGAAAGAATCACGGTACAGGACTTGCACAATGCTTCCTGCACTCTGCAGGTGTGAAAGGATTGCGTGGGTAAGAATGATGACGGTATTGTCCACACCAAGGTTCAGCTGGCACTGGATCAGTGTCTCCCACAGCTGAGGCATCTTCCTCAGTCACAGGAAGAGATTAAAGAGAGACAATGCACTAGCACAACAAAGTGTGTAAACTCTCACGATACAAGGACTCACAACACATGCTCTGTCATCTTGACTATTTAAAATAGTTAAATATAGTTTAACATCCAGGAATACAGATCGCCATCCAGTCATAAACCTAAATCTTTTTTTAAATTTCATATCAGATAAACCTTGCTTTTCTAACATTCTGTCACTTTTAAGTTATAAATACAAGTCTGTGATTTGAAGAAATCAATGGAGGAACACCCCACTGTGGGAAAAGTGAATCACTTTCAGAAAACCAAATGTCACAACTAATCAAAGCATGTCATTCATGATGAAGAGCACCAAAACTGGCCCTCCCAACAATGCTGAGCCTCCAGGACACAAACCAGTGGAAGGACTTCATCCGTAAGTTTGGACCGTTTTCAAATCACAACCAAGAAACGCCCTCAGGTCGACAAACTGAGCCAGAACACATGTGACAGAAGGCAACGGTAGCAATTCAGCCAAATTCTGCTGTCATCAACTTTATTTGAACTGACAGAAGTGTGAAGCTTTTCAATTGAGCCATTTCCATGACAACCGAGCAGAGACTCTGATGTGGATAAAAGCTGTGGAAAAGTGATCATTTATAAGTCCATTTGTTAGGCATTAAACATTCTGACATCTGAAAACATTTAAAACTACTTCAGCATCACTACATGCTACATGCTAAGAGAGCTACATTTTATTTGTCTAAAAAAAAGCTAGAGAGTGATGTGTGCATTCATGTCTCTGAAACAAGGGTGTCACACTTACTTTAGTTCAGGGGCCAAACACAGACCAGTATGATCAGAAGTGGGCCACAGATGTTAGGTGGGAAGAAGAAGAAGCAATTTCAACATTTTTATATACTGGTTGGCTCTTCTACCTAATATACAACTTCAATTTATTTTCCATTTGCAGTGAAAAATAAACTACATTGGAATATTTGTGCAAAAATACACCAGTATGCACCAGAGAGGGCAACAACAAACACCAAAATAGACAAGATTTGGAATTGAAAGGGAAGGAGGAGAGTAATGATGGAAGTAGTAAAAAATCACGGTGGAACGATTAATAGACGTTAAAAAAAGAATACAGGTATGGTGAAAAAGTTGACAAACATCGACCTTGTGGGGTTAGAGAGGGTGAGGCAGGAGGCAGAATTTTAGCGGATGAAGCTGAAAATGTTTTACTGAGCAAAACCATAGAGCCTGAGCATAAAAGGCTTCTTCTGAGCGCAATAAGGGGAGGATTCACAAAAGGTTTAGTGGTATTAAAACGTCACTGCACGCTAATAAGGAGTACAAATCCCAAAGAATCAGTATTGCCTGTCAGAATGTGCCCTCATTCCATTTAGCGCGTTTCCCTCTAATGAATATGCATAGTAGGCGGATCTCCCAGGGGAAGCAAAAATATGAGAGGAGGAAATGATTTGCGATTTGCTTTGGCTATCCACACAGTCTTGTTATTGTTTTCAGCCAAAAAACTGCATATTACAGTAAAACACATTGTTATTTAAGCGGCTATTGTGATTGTGAGTCAGGCAAACACTGTTTCAGGGTGTGTATGTGGCAGGGTGTTAATGTGACAGTAACTGGTACTCTAACGCAGTGTTTTTTAAAGAAATAACGCAGTTACCGTTACAATAGTGTGCGTTTGTCTGTTATTTTTCTAGCTGCAGTATACTTCCTGTTTACAGTGTTTACATTATTTTGCGAGATGCCGTGCCAACCTCCGTAAAACAGAAGAAGAAGAAGAAGAAGAAGAAGAAGAAGAAGAAGAAGAAGAAGCATTGTTGGCGTGTCTCTGTTTACATCACGTGCGTTAATCATAGTGAGTCAATGCGAGAGCAGGACGAGTTTCTCAGAGTGGAAATACGCACATTACCATTTTACCATTCTACCTCCAAAAGATGTATCAGTGAAGATCTGAACAAACGCTACGTTGGTAGATGTTGCTGCACCGAAACAACAGCGGATGGATTTTAACTGTTATCCAGAGACAGATCAGCAAAGCTATTGCTATTATATTGTTGTAAATACGCAGCCTGTTTCTACTGTGGAGTCACTGCTTTCAGCAGGTCGTTAGCCTGATATGTTTAGCATTGTGTAGCTGAGAAAAATGCTGTGAATTTGTTTTTCCACATGTGGAGAGGAGGAGGCTCAGCTGAAGAGAGGTGTGGGCCATGGAAGCACAGAGTAGGGCTACTTATGACGTCCTTCCAACACCTGCCAATCTCCATCAGTGGTTTGGGGAGGATCCAGCTTGTACCCTTTGCTCCAGGCCAGCCTGTATCTGGCACATTGGAACAGGGTGTAAGGCATACCTGTCAAGTATCCCGTTTTGGTACCCCTCATTCCTGCCAACTTCCCGTATTAGTATTTTCCCGTAAATATCCCGTATTTCACTGTAGTAATAATTAAAAGATGCCTTACTAAACTGAACGCCATCACTAGCCTCGCGAGAACCACCACCTGAAATGGCCTGGCCTGAGTGGCAGTTCTCACAAGATTAGTGCTGACATCAGCAACAAACAGAAACAACAGAACAGAGATGATGAATGAAGACGTTCTAGTGAAAAAAACAAAGAACTGGTGTAAATACGTTGTAAAATGTGACAGAGTTTATCTTCCCAAAGACCATCAGGATGTGACACAGTTACACGTTCTGTTAGATTAATAACTGATATTTTAACGTCTACCACAGAGGAAGGAACCACGTAAGTCACCATGAAAAATCATCCAATCACAAGCTCCACAAATATACACTGTTTATAAAGTGTTAAAGAATGTAAAGTCTGTAATAAATGTGTCTAATAAGTCATTAGTGAATACCAGAGAACCACATGAGTGATCATGAAAAATTATAAGAAAATGTGTAATAAAATAAAATGTTAATGTCTAACTTAAAGACAAACAATGTGAAATTAACAGTAAATATACAACGTGTTGACTTGTATATAAACTGTAAGTATATTAAATAAACACGTGCTTCATATACACATTTATGTTTTAAGAATTAGAGCTTGGCGATATATATATATCAACCGTGGCTCAGGTGGTAGAGGGTCGTCTTCTGATCGAGAGGTTGGGGGTTCGATCCCAGTACCTGACTATGTGTCGAAGTGTCCTTGGGCAAGACACTGAACCTTAAGTTGCTCCCAGTGGTCGACTAGCGCCTTGCATGGCAGTCCTGTCCCACTGGTGTGTGAGTGATTGGGTGAATGAGCTGATATGTAAAGCGCTTTGGGACTGCTTCAGTGTGGTGATAAAGCGCTATATATAAATCAAGTCCATTTACCATTTATTATGTATTAAAATACCTGTTCTAGGAGTCGCTGCTTTTACTTCTCAGAACAACATGTAAAGCTCAGTTAGATGATTAATGAGTGTCACATATTGATCAGCTGTTTGTTAATAAATGTCCCTGTGTGGCATTTAGCATCAGCAAATTTAACCTAGAATTGTTTTTCTGGTCAGACTTTATTTGATGAAATTATCTAGATCATCATTTTGAGAAAAAATATTGAGATATGAGTTTTGGTCCATATCACCAGCCCTGGTAGGAATGTTCACAGCATTTTAATGTTAATAAAGGTCAACCTGCCAGATTCTAATCACATAATTGTGTTTAGTAAGTGGTTGACAAGTGGATATTTTAGATTTCTTGTACACCTATATTAAAATATAAGGAATACTGGAGCTTGGTTGAGCAGGTGGGATGGCTCGTAGTGGGTGGCAGAAAATGTTTCTTATTTTCAAATCCAAAACTTGACAGGTATGGTGTAAGGCCAGTGTCACCCAAGGGCAGTCCGTTTGGCGCCACAACCGAGTTCTAAAAAGCCTTGCGGCCGCCTTGGAGAGCTACAGATCTGCCTTCAACTCCCTACCACCGCCAATATCCAACCTCTCATGGACAACTGCTTTTGTCGGTGAAGGGGTTAAAGCAACCAGGAGCAGCTCTGCACTGTCTGAGAGAGGCCAACTGTGCTGTAGCACGTGACTGGGCAATGCTGGTAGAAATTGGCCAACAACTGGTGTTTTCTGCAGAGATCGCCACCACCACCTTAAGACATGATCTGGTGCTCTGGTCCCGCTCCCTAAAGAAGGTGTACATCATTGAGATCACTGTACCCTGGGAGGATTCTGTATATAAGGCATATGAGCGAAAAAACCTGCGCTATGCCGAATTAGCTGCAGAAGCACAACATCGCAGCTGGAATACAGAAGTCCGCCCAGTGGAGGTTGGATGCAGAGGGTTTGTGGCAACATCCACCACCACACTACTCAGAGACCTGGGAGTCAGGGGCCAGAGCCAGCATGCAGCCATCAAAGCTGCATCAGAGTCAGCAGAGAGAAGCAGCCAGTGGCCCTGGCTGAAGAGGAACGACACCTGTTGGGTCTCCAAATAGCCGGTTAGGGGTATGCGGTCAGCTCAGGCTTGGATCGGGGGGCAGGGCGCCCATGCCTTGCGATGGCCTGGGATGCAAGCTATGGGCTGATCACCTTGTGGCTAGCCGCCTCAGGGGAGGGCGTATAGTGAATGGCCGAAACACCCTATGATCCAGAGGAACACTACTGATGAGGCGTCCTAGGCCCTTGCTTGCCCTGTGGGGGTGGGGGTGTCCTGTTCCCTGGGTCGGGCCCTTTCATCAACTTTTGTACGTGCTCGCACAAAAAGGATATTAACATCTTGTCCTGTGTTTTGGAATCTGCAAAGAGAGAAAAATTGCAGTTTTAATTTTTGAGCAGGTCTTTTGTTATATGCACATAATTTATGGTTGTTTTATAGCAGTTTTTGTAAAGCAGAGTTGGTCAAATGTTAATTCAGATTGCTTTCATTTTTTTTATTTTAGAAGGTTTTTTGTGTTTATGTTGTACATTGTTGCTAGTTTTTGTACTTAAGCTGTATGGGGACATTCTAAGGGCTAAACACAACTGTTTTTATGATGGTAAAGCCACTTTAATTATTGATTTTTTTTTTAATCGTGGATAATAGTCAGGTTGTTTTGTGTTATTTATTTCACAATTCCTTGTGACATTTTCAGTTTCTGCTGATCTCAGGTAAATCAACTGGCATTGAAAGAATACTAAGTGTTTTAGTCAGACTGGTGTTTGTAAAGAGTAATACTGAGCAGAGTTTAATACGGTGAATGTAAATGATTATAAACTGTAGGGTTGGATACAATAACATTTCATTTATCAGAGGCTTTTATCCAAAACAATGTTAATACAGAAGCAGTAGGGGTAGGAGGGATTAAAACCACTGACCCTCTGATTACAAGCCAGCTTCCTTAACCACTATTCCTCCACCTCACAGTTCAGATCAACAGTGGATTATTTTCTGATACAGCACTGATATGACGCTGTACGGACACAAATGATCCAAAAAAAATACATTTCTTAAATTCTAAGTAACTCAAAAGTTACTTTTTCCAGTAACACATTACTTTTTGGTGTAAGTGATCAAAATAGTAACTGAGTTACTTTGTGAATGGAGTAACGGTATCTTAGTTACTTTTTTCAGTAACTAGCACAACACTGCTTATTACAGGAATAGTGCATAAGGTGGTATAACGGGTATTAAATATGGAACTGCTCCAGGTGCTACACCATTGCTGCCCACTGCTCCTCAGGGAGGGGTTAAATGCAGAGAACATATTTGGTGTATGTAGCTTTACGTATAAGACAATAAAGTATAATGTATATTCTATATTATCTCACTCAGTGCCCAGATATCTCGTCATTTCAAATCCAAACGCTTAGCGCCATTGACGAGAAACTCGTCATTTGCGTTTTTTCACGGGGATTACTAGAAAACACCCTGGCGGAGATCCCTCATCAATATCTAAGCTGTGGGGTGTTGTAGTGACCAACTGTGCCCTGACGATGGCAGCGGTGCACCTTCAGATGAGAGATTAGCCACTGATGCTACCATTAGCTGGAGAGGAGAAACAGGAACAAGTGAGATTATGTCGCTATGAAGTGATATTGTGACGTATCCAGCAGCTCACAGCACCACATACCAACACAGAACATGTGTAGACCTGAGTGGATTATTGATAATGTTGTGATCATGAGATAAAACCATCAACTAACCGGGCTAAACGGGTCATTTCTGCGTGTCGGTAGGAAGAGGAAGTTACGTCTGTGTGCAGACTGATGGGAGGGAATGTTGGAGGAATGCCAAAATACAGTAAGAAATCCATTCAACTCTGACATAGACGGCATAATAATAATAATAATATTGCCATCAAAAGCCAGTGTTTTTTTTTTTATATGTTTTATATAAGGAAACGATGTTCAGATGTTAGAGTTGTCACTAAAGCAAAAAAAAAAAAAAAGCTTTAAAGTCACTGACAGGGTTTTTTTTTTACAAAAAGGCTTTTTTCTCAGCTTTTTGCTCTGAAACTGAAGATTTGTGTAAAACTTGCTCTATTCAATGGCTGATTACAAAAGAACGCCAGAAACAAATGGGTTTTTTTTTCATGACAGTAGAGGCTTCAAAATATTCTGTGGGTCTTTAAAATCGGTCAAAACACTCAAAAATGGCTGGCACTGAGGGGGGTAGAAAATTTGAAAATGGCTGGAGTTAAACCACAGTGTTTTTTTAGTTGTGAGGTAGTTTGAGAGGGAGGGGCTCACATTCTTATAGGGTACAAGGAGCCAGGATTATCAGGAGGAGTTTCCGCTGGGTCACGTCAAGTAGCGAGAAAAATCCAGCTGGCCCGTTCGGAGCTGACTTTTTACAAAATGTGGAATAACAAGAGAGGGAGGTTTCTCAACTTTGCCCACTGAATGAGGCTAAAGGAATGTATATCACTGTAGCAAAACCATTATAAAGTGATTTTTTTTTTGTAATACTGTCCCGTTTAGGCAAGCTGCATGGTAGTATAAAACTGACTGCTTTTTAGCAGCAAATAAAATTAATCTTCAAAATCTTTGAAATGTGTGAATGGGTATTAGTGAGTTTTATGTATCAAATGTGCACATGTTGATATTCTACTTGGTCAATTTCCCACTTAAAAGATTTTCAGAACTTTTAAAGGTGGAGAATCAACAGAGATAATTAGTCTCATGGTGATTCAGGTTTTTGTCCTTAGAGGTTCCAAATGCATCTTGGGAAACTTGGAAGTATACTTCAATGGGAATGCTCATCATCCTAATCACATTTATACTATATAGTAGACAGTATATACTCATTGTGGGATTAGTGGTCTCGTGGTTAAGGAAAGAGGATTGCAACCGAAGGATTACTGGTTCAAATTTCACCATGGGCCATCACTGTGGGCACCTGAGCAACACCGTTAACCTCCAACTGCTCCCCAGGCGCCACACCATGGCTGCCCACTGTTCCACAGGGATAGGTCAAATGCAGAGAACAAATTTCATATATATGTAAACACAGCTTTAGAGCTGTGCAATAAACTGATTACACACAAAGAAGATTGCTCCAATGTGGGAACTTGTTGGGTGTTATGCAAGATATATTAATAATTCAACGAAGTGTAAAATCTATTAAGTTATATTAAACAAAAGATGAAAATGGAATGCAATGTGTAACTATAAAATAAAACAATGGATTGTTGTTTCTTGACCCAATGGTCATCAAAAGGTGAGACTTCCTAACAGTTAATTGGAAGTGTTGACCTGTCATCCCATGGGCTCCTGTGGGGCTTTATGTGCACTGAGACAGAGTTGAAGATGCTTACAGGAGTATGTGCCATGAAAGGGTTTCAGGACTTTCCATGGAGACACTGAGGTCGTTGGGTGGCTTTGTATTGGCTTTTACCAACTATCTGGATCTCTTCCTGTTCCCCTTCCACCGCCTGCTGGCTCCGGGAGCTGTTTTGGCACCACCAGATGCAGTTTAAGAACCAAACACTCGTTAACCTGTTGTACGCCAGCCTCCAGTTTGGGGCATCTTGGTCGGGGACACTTGTCTCGCCTAAGTTACATGGGAACAGATCCGCAAGTGGTCCAGGCCAAGCCCATCATGGATGCCTGGGTGCAGACTTACCTCAACCAGCAGGGGAATCAGCAATAACTGTACTCTCAGGCTCTGGGATGTCCCGCCGCTGACCAGGATGTGATCGCGATCAAAGCCATATCTGAGATGAGCTCAAGCCCGACAGGAGAATCAACTATTCTAGTACATAGTACTGTTGCTCTGATTATGGACATGACCCTTGTTTTATTTTTTGAGCATTATTTTTCTTCACTGGTTGCAGTTTCATATCTATGCAAAGTGAAGATCTCCTTTTTGTCCGTGGTTTTAGTTTGTCACCACAAGGAAAAGTATAGAAATCAAAGTTAAAAAAAATATAGGAAGTAAAAAAAAGATAGAAAAGATGTCTCGTGGCTTAAACTAAAACATGTATTTGTCAAGCATGTTCTCCCTGTGGTCAGTCATGTAGTGAAATTGTAATAAATGATGTAACCATGTGAAAGAGTCTACTACTTGAACTACTTCAGTTCAACTTTGATACAAATAAAACAAGACAACAATGACACCAGATATGAAACAAGAGATAAAGGGAGCAGAGAGTCCTGCAGAAATAATAACAAATACACACGAGCTCTAATGCACTGATAAAAGACAAAGAAAACAAAGTAAGAGGATGAAAGAAGTGAGATGGAGGCTGGATCCAGAGAAGAGGAGCATGGCAATACTTGTGATCTTCAATAATTTGTTAATAATCTTTCTGCATTATTACAAATGACTTTTAAATCTGCTGATCAGCTGATTGTTTGAACACCATTGTTTGTCCTCAGTTCATCACAGAGCAGGAAATGAGACTCAGAAGTAAATAGAGTGGCAAGAGAAGGAAAACATAAAAGACAATTGATAAGTGAGTAGAGGTAAAGAAATGGCAGCATTAGTGTTGTCTCTATATGTTTTCTTTTATCTTGACTTTCTGCAAACACAACCCATGAAAGGAGAGCAAGAGAGAAAGAACAAATATTTTCTGCAAGTTCTCTGCCAACAAGCCATTTACTTCTTATTTTCTGATAATTTAAGAATTAATTATGCTTTTTGATTGAATTCAATTCCAACACTAGCTTTAGCTCAGTGTCACATTAAAAGCTAAAAAAGGGTGACAACAGTATATCAACGTGTGAGATCAGCTTGCCAGAAGTAAAAGCTCCAGCAATGATGGACACACGTTCCCCTGGTTTGACGAGTTGGATAATATTTTAGAGAGTAAACCAGTTGTTGAACCAGTAGACATCATCGACTTCAGTGATGCTACGTCACCTAGCTCCTGCCGATACTGATAATGTATTTTTAGGAATTGTTTTCCTTTTTAAACTTAGTGTGTCGAAATATGCAACAAGATAGTTCATAAAGCAGGGTATAGAGACCATACAAAAACTTTATTTATACAGTTAAGACAACTTGAATATTATGATATTAATTTTCAGACCATCAAAGTTATGTTCAAAGCATACAATAACTTACTACCAGTTAATATTAAAAATTGTTTCACCCCCCTTGGGCATTGCCCTGCGGTGCTCGGGTCTCCGGCTCCGCCACCTTGGTGCTCCACACGCCGCATACCTGTAGGGTGACTTGTGACATCTTCCAGGTGTCCAGGGCAGCCGGGGGTGCCGTCCTCCTGGGGTGGGCTACTGCCAACTGCTCTTGTAAAACTTGAATTTCCATATTAAGGACAACATTTAATTCCCTACACGAAGGCGCAGCATAATATAAGGTTGAATCATCTGCATCAAACACAATTTTAGCTTCTTTGGCATCCAATATCTTTTAAACATTGTTAGCAGTGCAGCTTAACAATGGTAAAACAGCATTCACACAGCACTCTGGCAACATGCATTTTAGCTCTATTTGTCCTCCCCCAACCCAGATGGACCACTTGCCTTAATTGGTTAGACACAAAGGAAAACCAGGAATAACATAAATTACACATCTCCTTAAAGTATATATTTAAGTTAAGCATTTTAAATAAAACATGAACAAAGATCCCAAAATAAATACACCATATTTAATAAATATAACTAAGTCAAGTGTGCTGACCTGGAAGTTTATCAATTCTGACATGATCATACGCTACGATCAGATCTCACGTCAGGTCTGAACTCGTGTGAACTTGAGTGTGTAAAATTGTGCTGCAGAACATTAAAATCTGACCGAGTCTGAAAATAAAGTATTAAACAAACCTCAGTTGTCATTTAAGCAAAAACAGAAACACATTAAGGAGAGAGCCCACGTGACTACTTTTAGTATCGCGCTCACCAGACTGACTGGTCCAAATGTGAAGAATTGTCTTGATTAAATAGAGCATGGATTTACACTTTTAGGCTGTGGATGAGTAACATTTAATTTACACAAATATTTGCCATTATTGACTTTGGTGGACTCAATGCTGTTCAAATTTTCATTTGGTCTGGTCTGCTTCTATTTGCCAAGCGACCCAAACTTTCTGAACAATGTCACGCAGGCAAAACGGTCAGTTGCCTATTGGAAAGAATACTTCAGCCTCCATAGACGAAAACAACACTTCTGTCAGAAAAATGCATTTTCCAAAGGAAATCCTCAAACAACCCGCCAGAAACGTAATTAACTCACTCAGTGCCATTGACGAGATAACTCATCATTTCAAATCCAAACGCTCAGTGCCATTGACGAGATAACTCATCATTTCCGTTTTTTTCACGGTGATTACTAGAAAACACCCTGGCGGAGGTCCCTCATCAATATCTAAGCTGTGGGGTGATGTAATAACCAACTGTGCCCTGAAGGTGGCAGAAAGGCACCTTTTGATGTGAGATTAGCCACTGATGCTACCATTAGCTAAGGAGGAAGAAGCAGGAACGAGGGAGATTATGGCACTACGAAGTGATATTGTAAAGTATTCAGCAGCTCACAGCACCACATACTAACACAGAACATGTGTGGACCTGAGTGGATTATTCATAATGTTGCGATCGATAAAACCATCAACTAACCGAGCCAAAACGGTCATCGCTGCGTGTCGGGAGGACGAGGAAGTTACGTCTGTGTGATCGACGGAGGGTGGGTGGGCCTCAACTGTGTGTCAGATAGCAAAATAATAGGTGACATGTAGATGTTAGCAGTGCACCTTTAAATGCAGAGCACAGATGGAGAGGAAAAGAGTTTACGAGACAGAAAATGGCGCTACGAGAGATGATGTCGATGTTCCCACTAGCGCACAGCCGACCATAGCATGTGTGGGACTTTAGCGGATTATTGGAGTGTGGCGATGGTGAGATAAAACGATAAAAAAAATGGGGCAAGCAGTGAGACTCGGCATGTCCGCGAGGAGGAGGAAGTTGCGTGTGTGCAGAATGACGGGACAGAAAGTTGGAGGAACGCCAAAATACAGTAAGAAATCCATTCAACTCTGACCCAGATAACAAAATATCAACAATTTTCTCACCAAACGCCCTGTCTCAGTGTTTTTTGTTTTGTTTTATAGAAGGAAACAATGTTCAGATGTTTGAGTTGTCACTAAAGCAAAGAAAATAGCCTTAAAGTCACTGACAGGGTTTTTTTTTAGAAAAAGGCTTTTTTCTCAGCTTTTTGCTCTGAAACTGAAGATTTGTGTCAAACTTGCTCTATTCAACGGCTGATTACAAAAAAACAGAAAGTAAAAAGTAGCTCAATTAAATAGTACTCAAAGTAAAAGTTACAAGTTATTTTCACCCCCACGTTTATTTTTGGTAATAAATCTTGCCCTTGTATACAGTAAAAATCTCACGTATAAAAAATGAAGAGACACCATCTCCCACAAGTGGAACTTAGTTTATTTTCAACACAGGGATCTGTATAAAATAAAAGATTTGTTAAAATGTACAAATGTTTTTTTAAATAAAATAACAAGTTTAGCTACATTTATGAACTCGGTACATTACGTTTCATCTGGTCGGCAATGATGTGATGCATTTGATTGTTGTCTAGTCATTTAATTTTTTGTAGTTTCACAATGTCCGTTGGTCATTTTAAAACTAACAGATTATAATTCATTCAGTAATGATTGGGTGTAGAAATGTAGCAAAATTACAAGTAAAATAAAAGACAGAAAATACACTGAAAAAAGTACAAGTACCCATAAATGTAACTCAATTACAGTAACGTGAGTACTTGTAATCAGTTACGTCTGATATTAGATAACAATAGGGCTCTAATGCATCATTTTGAACAATAGAAAATCACAACACAGGTACACATCTTGACTTTCTTGAAAGAAGACACACCTTAGGTTCAGTGACGTGCAGTCAGGGTAGGCAAGGTAGTCAGTGCCTACCCAAGGGTGAATTGATAGTTTGATTAATTGTTTTAATTATAATATAATAATAAATTATTTATTCTTCATTTTCAGAGAAGCCTACAGTACCTATAAAATTGAAAGTGTCAGCATTTTTCATAGCCCAAATCACTAAACGTTTCCTAATCGCTCTAAGCCAGGAGGAGGCCACACCCCTTCTCAAAGGCACGTTGCTGCTCTGCCTCTGTTCCCATAGCGTGTTTTTATGTGTTTGTGCATGCGCAGTCAGTTTTGGGGATCATTTACGTAAAAAGGCAACATAGAGAGCTGCCTTTGGATGTAACCGTGCTATGCTAAATGCTATACGTACATAAGTTCACAGTGCATTAGTGAATTGATATCACGTGACCGCTGCTGCTACGTTCTCTAACTAGTGGGCGAGATAACACTACAGGCAGGATGATAGCGCTAGACACAATAAAGAAACTTTTTTTTTCGGGAAAAACGACAGCTTTTAAAAGATGGGAGACCAACACCTGAGCTACCAGACCTTCAGCAAAGGTAAGGTCAGAACATTGCTCATATTTACGGTGAATGAAACAAAAGGAAGGTTTGGGTTTGTGGATGCTCCTCACTGAGGCTGTTCCGAGTTGTTGTCATTTTCTCCGTGTTGCTGTGTTTCCAACACAAACAATGTATGCGCTGCCGTGTCACGAGATATATCTTGTTGGGAGAGTATGGAGGCTATATTAAATAATTTTTTATGTTTCTTTAATGGTGTTTATGATGTTTATTTTGTTAGATGGCTAAATAATGTGGATTTTGTTGGGTTTTTTCATTGGTGTTGACATTGGTGGTCTCGATTTGGAAAGCCCTGCCTACCCATCCCTAGTGCTCACGGCACGTCACTGCTTAGGATAGAATCTGAGTATTTTAGCTGAGAGGAATGATTCACGATCCAAAATATGGTGTGATATGTTGCAAAAAACGTGAGATAAAAAAAAAAAAACAAAAGTGTGTGACGGTTTTTAGTCACTCGTGCCATTTTCTTTAAAATATATTTCACCTCTCGAAGAGACATCTTCAGTTGTGAAACTAGACACTTGGGAGGCTGTAATTTGTTTTGGAGCATTGATTTCCCTGTTGTGTGTCTCATCAGTATGATAACTGTGTACTGGCATCAGGAGAATGAACAGATTGGATCATACGTGTAGGGTTATGTGTCTCAAAACTGTGCAACACTCTGGGACTGGAGAATGTAGTTCCTTTGCTTACAGCCAAGGGTGGAGCACAGATTTTAAAAGTGAGGCTGTTCTAAGTGTAGGGGAACCATTCACCCCCTATTTAGTTTACCATGCTCTAATTGAAAATGAAAGGAATTTTACTTTTCATTACAATAATATGCAAATTTATTAAAGGTAGGGTAAGTTATTTCTTCCAGACACACTTTTTAAGTTTTTGGTTAAAATGTCTTCATGTCCTGACAGAAATTTAGATCTTATGTGCTCTGAAAAAGGAACAAAAAAAATCCTAATCTGTAGCAGCTGTAAATCTGTATTAACTTCGACCAATGAAAAAAGACGAACCATTTTTTTAACCAATCACGTCTCCCTGTTTGTTCCCGACCCCTCACGTGCACGACCCCTCAAAGTTAAAACAGAGTTTTTAGTCACGTTTTTTAACATGTATAATGATAAAGTTTAGTGTTTACTTATTGCTGAATGAGACATGAGACGACGTAGTTTCTACACAATACAAGCGATGAGTTGAGGTCTGCTATTGGAGCAGCAGTGCTCATGCATGTAAGTGAGGGGCGTGGTTTTAGAGGAGACACAGAGGAGTCGGGGCCGGTAAAAGTGCAGCACTCGAGGGATGCTACAGTACAAGGTAGGCACTGCCTACCCAAGGGTGAATTGATATTTTGATTATTTGTTTTAATTATAATGTAATTATAAATTATTTATTTTTCCATTTCCAATAGCCTACAGTACCTATATATACCTAGTTTGAAAGTGTCTGTATTTTGTGCATTTCATAGCCCAAATTACTAAACAGCGCTATTTCCTGGAACAGCTGCACAGTCTCACTCCACTGTAAGGCAGAGGGAGGCCACGCCCCCTCCCAAAGGCACGTTGCTGCTCTGCCTCCGTTCCCATTGAGTGTTTTTACGTGTTTGCGCATGTGCAGTCAGGTCCCCAAGATGACAACCATTTACATCCAAAGGCAGCGTAGAGAGCTGCCTTTGGACGTAACCGTGCTATGCTAAATGCTATACGTAAGTTCACAGTACATTAGTGAATTGATGCCATGTGACTGCTGCTGCTACGTTCTCTCGCTAGTGGGCGGGATAACACTACAGGCAGGGTGACAGTGCCAGAGATGATAGAGAAACTTTTTTTGAGGAAAAACAACAGCTTTTAAAAGATGGGAGACCAACACTTGAGCTACCAGACCTTCAGCAAATGTAAGTTCAGAAAATGTTTCATACTTTCCACAATGGTACAAAAGAAAGGATTGACTTTGTGGATGCTCCTCACTGAGGCTGTTCTGAGTTGTTGTTGTTGTCTTTTTCTCCATGTTTCTCTGTTTCCAACACAAACAACGGATGCGCTGCGATATATTTTGTTGGGAGAGTATGGAGGATATATTAAATAATTGTTTATGTTTCTTTAATGGTGTTTATGATATTGATTTTGTTAGATGGCTAAATGCTTGTTCATGTGGATCTTGTTGGGTTTTTCTTTCTCATTATGAATTTTATATTTTGATAAGTGCATTGAGATGACTTTGTTGTAAATTGCTTTATACAAATAAAGTTGATTTGAATTGAATTAACACTTGCCAGCAGAACCATATGAAATTGTCATTGGTGGTCTCGATTTGCAAAGTGCCTACCCAACCCTAGTGGTCACGGCACGTCACTGCTCTCTTCCGTATTGACTCCCACATCATTCATTTATTTCACTTCTCTCTCTTCCCCAAACTGTTCACAGGGTCAGCGATGGCTGCACACCTGACTGCTCTATGTTTCACCTGCTCATACATTCACATCTTCACACATATATATCCTTACCGGTAGATTACGGGTGTCATGACGCTTCTCATCACTGTGAGATGGAGATGCATCAGCTGTGTTTATGTAGCGCATTAGCGCAGGTTGTGGGATCGTGTGATTGTGGGTTATTTTGAATTATTATTAATTACATTTCTGCAGGGTTTGATTCAGGATTTCCTTTGGAAAATATAGGAAGAGAGACCAAATATAGGACGTGATGGCGTGACTATCACTGACAGGGCACTGAACACACAAACTCACACACCCAGCGCTCCTCCACACATACATATCACAAACATTTCCACACTCATTGTGTTCATGGGTCATTTTTAATCATTATTAACTACGTTTCTGAGGGATTTTTTTAAGGATTTCTTTTGGAAAATTTTTGAATTTTTCTGGCAGAAGTGTTGTTTTTGTCTATGAAGGTATTCTGTCCAATAGGCTACCGACCATTTTGCCTGTGTGATGTTGTTCAGAAAGTTAGGTGCGCTTGGCAAATAGAATGTGTGAATGCAGACTGGACCAAATTAAAATGCAACAATGTTGCAGATCCACCACCTGAGTCCACCAAACTATTTGTGTGAAAGCACCCTAACATGTAGAACGACACTCTTCACGCCAACATTCTTCAACACATTCTTGTACCGTTATTGTGGAATTTTTTAAGGAAAAAAACATGTCCATTTTAAATCAGTCAACTCAAAACCAGTCTCAGAAAAAGAAAACAAAAGTTTTCTTTTTTTTTCTTTTTTTTTACAAAAGAGCTTTTTATCAATTCCTGCAAAACAAGTGAATAAACAATCTAATAACTCTACCAGCAATTCATACCTTTTCTCTTTTTTTTTTTAGAATATAAGCATTCTAGATTGTGGCAGTATTGAAAACATATATTATTAGAACAATAATTGTTATAGATAGTAATAATTAAAACAAATGACATTTGAACCAAATGTTTGACTCCAATAGAAAACAATGGAAAATCCCTAAATTTCAAGAGGAACACAGGCTCTAAAACTGTTAAGTAGTCCCATTTTTAAAAGGCAGTTAAATGAATATGGTGCATAATAATGTGTTTTGTTAGATCTATTAATAAGTACAGTTTTAAAGATTTTAGAACAAACTTGTAAAAATAGTAGAGGATCCATTTGATGTTATTCTTTTCTTTAGCCAAAAACAAAAGTCGAATCAGACTCTTCCAGAAACATCCATCCATCCATTTTCAGACCCACTTATTCCCGTTTATTAGGGTCTGCCGGTGCCAATCTCCGGCTCTCATTGGGCGCTGGGTGGGGGTACACCCTGGACAGGGCGCTAGTCCATCGCAGTTCCAGAAACACATCAAATATTTATTTATACTGAACATGAAAGTTGACTACACACATGATTACCTCATGTTTGCTTCTGGCTTATTCTGTTTGCTTGTGGAAACAAACTGTCAGCAGGAAATCTTTTTTTTTTCTTCAGATGACATGAATGTAAACCTTTGGCAATAAATTAGGGATTGCTCCATTTGTTTCTTCCGCTCCGAAGCTTGTGTGACACAGTAAGTCGTTCCCTGCAGACATGGAGCTGCACTCATTGATCCGTCTCTCTGCTGCTGTCATTGTGTCGTTGTTTGGACAGCGTGACATGTTCTATGTCAAGCTGCTGCTGGTAATTGGTTTGTCTATTTAGACGCTACACAGGTGGATATGTGGTGAAAACAAGTCTCAAGATGCAGAAATCAAGTGCCACAAAGCATTAGAATATAAAATTACTGTTTTAAAGCCCATCAGGCTGATATCCTTTATTGAGGCCAACTCTCTTTTATAATCCGCAAAGAAGTTGTTCCTCTGTATCTGCAGGAGGAAGTTCTTCTTCTGCTGCCCTCTGTGGGATTTGTTTATGTATTTGTTTTATTTATTCAACTGACAATGCATATTAATATAAATGTAGCTACACACTACATTTAATGCAACACATCACCAACATCCAACTCACTCACATTGTTACGGCTGGTGCCTCCTGGCCTCTCAGCCTGCCCTTCCTCTCCTCTCCTAACACACCTGGCTCACATCAGTAATCAGGTAGGACAGGGAGGAGGAGCTTATAAAGGGCTGAGAGGACCAGTAAGAGGGAGGCACAACAACTGACCAGCAGCAGACATGTGGGGAGAATTCTTCAGCTCCCCACTGGACATCTTTGTTATTTTAGTTTGGATTGGAGATTTCTGGTAGTCCTGTTTTCATGTTCCGGTAGTTTTAGTCTTTTGTATATTTTGTAGTTTAGAGGGTGGACGCTGGGACGACTGCCCTGTATAGGGTTGGCCCAGTATCCTCCCTACTTTTGTTCAGTTTGGCCAGGGTCTCCAGTCCCTTATATGTTGATACTTTTAGAGTAGATAACTTTTGATAACCTTTGATTTCTCTGTGTGGCGTCTTGTTTATGTTGTGGCCCCTCAAAACTTGACCTCACATCCTAGAGGGGGTCGTAACACACATATACTCTTAAGCGTTGGTATCCAACTTTAAAATGACAAGCATATTTATTTATATTCACTGACACTACACAAATACTGCGTACTCACACAATATACAAATAATCTATTTAAACATCTAAAATAACAATATAATTGCAGTTCCTGGGTCTTGTGCAAAAGTGCAGTCACATGGGAGCGCGTTAAGGTGGCTGTTCATGTGCATTCACTGTCATGAACAAAAATCCAAAACGTGAAATGATTCGTAGTTTATGACTTCATAAATAAGGGTCATTCCATGTTGTTTAAACTAAGGACATCCCAGGCACTACTGTCTAAAATGAATCTGTATTACTATCAGAGGTGTAAAGTGTTCTGATATATTCTACTCAAGTAAAAGTACTATTACTTGATTGAAATTTTACTCAAGTACAAGTAAGTCATCTATCTGTAAAAGCAAGGAATGTCTGAGTGTGTATGTGTTTGTGGAGCGAATATTTCCTCGACGCGGTATCTGATTGACCTGAAACTTTGTCAACAGCCTCCAAATACCCCGAGTGTGTGTATCCGTTTTTTTTGGAGTAATTTGGACAGAGCTGAGACGGCGTGGGGGTGGGCGCTCCGGTGATTGATTAACAACATTGGAACATAGGGATGAATATTTGTACATCCAACATTCAAACACATACTCATTTGGCCATAATTGGCAACTCTAGTTAAGGTCCCACTCTATGAATACAACCCTCCGACAGGCACCGTACCAGTATATAAAATACTCAATTACAAGTAAAAAGTGTCTCAATTAAATAGTACTTAAAGTAAAAATTACTAGTTACTTTCACCCCCACGTTTATTTTTGGTAATAAAAACAGTAATAAACTTAAAAAGAAAAATGACATCTCGCACAGTTGGAACTTAATTTAGTTTCCACAAAGGCATCTGCATAAAATAAAAGATTTGTCAAAATTAACAACAAAAAAAATAACACCAATGAATTCAATTCAAAATGAAAACATTCTCAGGCTGAAATAACTGGCATTCGGCGCTGTTTTGGCACGGTGCCTTATGTTTAATCCAATTGGTCGGCTATGGTGTGATGCATTTACTTGTTGTCTGGTTATTTCATTTTTTGTAGTGTCACAATGTCTGTTGATCATTTCAAAACTAAAACATTCTAATTTACTCAGTAACGGTTGGGTGTAGAAATATAACAAATTACTTATTTTAAAACGTACTTAAGTACAAGAAAAATTACTGATTTAGCAGTATAAACAACTCAATTACAGCAATGTGAGTACTTATAAAGCATTACTTTCACCACTGATTATTATACCAAATTTCAGTTTCCTATGTGATGGAGTTCCTAGATATTGGAAGCTGAAAATGGCAGAAAAATAAGGACCCACAAAAATCTACACATACTGTCCATATCTCAAAAAGTGTTCATCCGATCAAACTAAAAATGTACCCTGTGACTATTAAATAATCATGGAACAATTGGTAAAAAAAAACCGAAGTGTTTGGGCCATTTGTTGAAATGACATGAATGACCCACAAGAGACATTTTGAGGGAAATACACTTTTAAATGTTGAATAAAGTACAACATTAACAGTTCAAACCTTTGTGAAGGACAATGAAAGCACCACAGCTGGAGTATTGCCATGTAGAGTTGCAGAAATATTAAATATGGACATTTAAATGAGTTTTAGGCAAACTAAACCATCTAGACGTTACGTTTCCCTCCTCCCACATTAGCTAAGGATTGATGGTTGGACATTGTTGCTCAGTTGTCAACAGTAAGTTGACTTTGTAGTGTTAAAAAAAATACCTTTTTCTACTTTTGTTCTAAATATTTTGTCAACGCAAAAAAAAAAAAAAGATATATATATATATATACATATATATATATATGTATGTGTATATTCGAGTTGCAACCACCACCATAATTGTTCAAAACTGTACGAGCACCTCCAAGCATTTTACGATATGAACCCTGTAATCTCCCAGAATCAGTGGTTCTCAACCTTTTCAGCCACAGAGCGGGGACCCCCACTGTAGCTGAAGGTGGTTGAACACAGACATGAACATTGAAGAACAGTCATGTGGAGACAGGACCATCTATAAGGGGGAAAAAAGGGGAGAGATTTTTGGGGTCCATCCATAAAGTCAGTAAAATGATGGTCCATTGTTCTATGAATCTGTGATAACCACATTTATTTATTCATCTGAATAATATCCACTGTTATCCAGGAACGTTTACTATTTTTATTATAGTCATCTTAAAGATGGAAATCCTTGTTTTAATCACAAATAAAATGGGTTAAAAGTGAAAAAAATGGTGGAAAAAAATTGTGAAATGGGATTTTAAAAACTACAGAAATTGGTTAAAAGTGGCAAATTAGAGTGGGCAAAAATGGAGAGAAAAAGTGACTAAAAAAAATTAAAAAAGTGTCAATTAGCCACAAAAAATGGCAGAAATTAGGGGGTTGGGTAATGTAATTTAAAAAGTAGAAACAAAGAGTTTAAACAAATGGCAAATAATGGGCATGACAAATGATGAATTTGGTTAAATTGGCAAAAATAAGCATGAAATATGGTAAAAAGAGGTCAAAAGTGACAATAATGGGTCAACATATGTGACATTAGGTGGAAAAGTGGTAAAAAGGGTTTATAAGTGCTGAAAATGTCTTAAAAACGGAAATAAATGTGCAGAAAAGGCATTGAAATTTGATGAAGTGGCAGAAATGAGAGTAATGTAGCAAAAATGCATTAAAAGGAGCAAAAATATGTCAAGAAAAAGGGATGAAAATAGGTTAAATATGGCAAGTTTGGTGTAATTTCAGAAAAATGGTAAAAATAAGCAGAAATGACTTCAAATTATTTATAGTTTCTTGAAGGAATCTGGCAACCCACTCCCAATGTTTTCTGACACCAAATGGGGTCCTGACCCCAAGATTGAGGACCGTGTCCTCAACAGTCTGCCCTTCAGGCCCTTACTGTAGACGTTTAGGTTTGTAAAAAGAATAGATATCATTCCACCTCCTCCTGTTTAGTAAATCCTAAAGCTTGGAGAAACTTTGCTTATCTAAACATCAGCAACACAGTTGAGAGTTTTGTTTTGAGGCTTTTCTCAGAGGTGTGTTATGAAATAATGTTGGATCTCCAGAGTGTTGAAGACGGAGATGTCTAAAAGCAGCTGGATTTGCAGTGTTCCACGGTTTCGACACTTTCTGCCTAAGGCGGCCGAGCTGCCACAGTGAGGCAATATATTTGTTAAGGGCTCTGCTCGTCTACTTTCACAAATGTACAAAACATACAAATACATGTTGATACATTTTTTTGGCACCATTCCAATGTGTTTGTTGTTTCCATAAAAAACTTTTCTTTCACAAGCAGCTTTTCTTTTCTCTTGACTTTTGTGTGGTTTTGTTGAGTGGATTAATGATTTAAAAGGTTGAAATAGCGCTTTGAAGTTTGTTTTGATCCCCACTGTAAACTCTCTTATTGGCATGGAACATTGCATTGTGGGATGTGGAGTCATAGAAGTGTTTTTGACTTCCAAACTACTGGAATACTGGGAACAAACTACAACAATAGATTCAATTATCTTTGATTTATTTTTCTACAAGGCTGTGTTGTAAATGTCATCCTAACGTACTACTCATACTAACGTACTACTCATACTAATGTACTACTCATACTAATGTACTACTCATACTAACGTACTACTCATACTAACATACTACTCATACTAACGTACTACTCATCCTAACGTACTACTCATACTAACGTACTACTCATACTAATGTACTACTCATACTAATGTACTACTCATCCTAACGTACTACTCATACTAACGTACTACTCATCCTAACGTACTACTCATACTAACGTACTACTCATCCTAACGTACTACTCATACTAACGTACTACTCATACTAACATACTACTCATACTAGTGTACTACTCATCCTAATGTACTACTCATACTAACATACTACTCATACTAACGTACTACTCATCCTAACGTACTACTCATACTAACATACTACTCATACTAGCATACTACTCATCCTAACGTACTACTCATACTAACATACTACTCATCCTAACGTACCACTCATACTAACGTACTACTCATACTAACGTACTACTCATACAAACGTACTACTCATACTAATGTACTACTCATCCTAACGTACTACTCATACTAACGTACTAGTCATCCTAACGTACTACTCATACAAACGTACTACTCATCCTAATGTACTACTCATACTAACGTACTACTCATACTAACGTACTAGTCATACAAACGTACTACTCAAACTAACGTACAATTAATCCTAACGTACAACTCATACTAATGTACTACTCATCCTAATGTACTACTCATACTAACGTACTACTCATACTAACGTACTACTCATACAAACGTACTACTCATACTAACGTACTACTCAAACTAACGTACAATTAATCCTAACGTACAACTCATACTAATGTACTACTCATACTAACGTACTACTCATACTAACGTACAATTCATCCTAACGTACAACTCATACTAACGTACTACTCATCCTAACGTACTACTCATACAAACGTACTACTCATCCTAACGTACTACTCATCCTAACGTACTACTCATACTAATGTACTACTCATCCTAACGTACTACTCATCCTAACGTACTACTCATACTAACGTACTACTCATCCTAACGTACTACTCATCCTAACGTACTACTCATACTAACGTACTACTCATACTAACGTACTATTCATACAAACAAACTATTCATACTAACGTACTACTCATACTAACGTACTACTCATACTAACGTACTATTCATACTAACGTACTACTCATACTAACGTACTATTCATACTAACGTACTACTCATACTAACGTACTATTCATACTAACGTACTACTCATCCTAACGTACTTCTCATACTAACCTACTACTCATATTAAGTGTAAATGATTATGTATTGCGTTCACATCTATAGTATGAAAAGATTCAGTAGGTGAGAAATACCCAGATGTATCCTATAGGCAGTGTCTATCCATATGGTTGCCTTATCAATATACCGACATTCTATCCGTATGCAGCTCCCCTATTTGGCCAGTTTAGGTCACGTAATAAGGTCAGTTTAGGTTGCGTGACATACTCTAACCCTAACCCTCAACCTAACCCTAAGACGCTACGTACGTGTACTTCGGTAACCATACCAATAGCACCAGGGGTTGTCCGTACGGCAACCATACAAATAGACACTTTCTATACAATATGGGGACATTTTTTAAGTACCGTATTTTAAGGGCTATTGAACGCATTGCTGTATTGGCCACATTCCAATAGTTTAGCAATTTTACAAGAAAAATCCACGTAAAGGCTGCTCCATGAAAAAGGCTGCACCCTATTGGCTAATAAGGGTGCCCTTCAAATGACTCGGCCAATCAGAATGGGCAGGTAGGGGGCTGCTAGACTCCTGTTAACGGAGGTTTCTGTGTATTTCCGTGTATTCTACCGATGAGTTTTCATTTCCACATTAAGTTTCCTCCTCACTGCCCTGCGTCTGCATATCAGTTCAATTATAGCTTTTTATGGTCACTTTTTACTGAAACCAGACTGATATACACCTCCCTGTGTTTATTTTATTTCTCTCTCTCTCCGTGTGTGAGTGACATGAGCTGACAGCCAGAGTCCTCTGTGCGATCGCTCCTCACAAACTTAAAGCAGTGATTTGACAACTTTATGCCGTTTATTATTAACTACTCTTAACTTACTCAGTGTCATTGACGAGGTAATTTGTCATTTCAAATCTGAAAGCTCAGTGCCATTGACAAGAAAACTCGTCAATTGCTTTTTTTCACGGAAGTTGCTGTGGCTTCTCTGTTGATGCAGTGACAACTGGTGCCCTAAAGGTGGCAGCAGCACCTTTGGATGACAGATTAGCCACTGATGCTACCATTAGCTAAGGAGGGAGAAGAAGGGACGAGGGAGATTATGGCACTATGAAGGGATATTGTGAAGTACCCAGCAGCTCACAGCACCACATACTAAGTAGGCCTGGGCATTTATATGATCGCGATTAATAATTGCGAGAAATTTCAGGTCGATTACGGTGATCAGCTGTGAACATATTTACTTGATCACAAATGGTGAAAATGTGTGTGGTTGCAAGACACATCCAGTAGATGGCGGGGTACTGCAACGCTTCAGATGTGAACTGCCATAATACTCCATAAAGTGAAACATTTGTCAGCCATGACTTGGAGTTATTCTCCAAAGATGAGGCTATTATTGAGAAGAAAAGTTATTCGTCGGTTGTGTGGCGGTGCTTTGGGTATTTCCAAAGTGACATGGAGCAAATTAAGGCGAGGTATGTCGGCGGTCAGTGCCCTCAAACACAACAAATTTGTTTAATCATTTGAAGAAGTATCACCCAAGTGAATATACGGACAGCAGGAAAATGCGAGCGGAGTCTGCACAGCCTGCCACTGCTGCTAGCACACGTAACATTAGCAGTTCAGCCACCACTAGTGGTGCAGCCACTAAACCAAAGCAGCAATCAATTGTGTCATCTTTTGGGGCCATCGCATCGTATGAGCAAAATAAAGAGGAGAAAAACGATTACACACACAATTGCTTTTTGTCTAGCAAAAGACATGATGCCTTTAAACTCAGTGGAGAAAGATGGATTTAAGCATTTAATCAAAGTGCTGGACCCGAGGCAGCAAATCCCTGGCAGAAAATGTTTTTCTCAAACTGCAATGTCACAGCTGTACGACGAATGCCAAGGAAAGCTGGAGAATGAGCTTAAAGATGTGAAAAACTTTGCAACTACCAGTGACCTTTGGTCGAGTCGTACATCTGAGCCTTATTTGACTCTCACAATACATTATATTGACGAGGAGTGGGCTCTTTAAAGCATGTGTTTGCCGACAGCGTATTTTCCAGAGGACCACACTGCCAAAATAATCAGTCAGGGGCTGGAGGATGCACTGGAATCGTAGCGAACACCAACAGGTGTGCATCACAACAGAAAACAGAGCCAACATAGTAGAAGCTGTTGCTCTCAAAGGCTGGACTCTGCTGCAGTGTTTCGGTCACCGGCTGCACTCAGCTATAGCTGAGTAAATAACAAGAAAGTTGTTCCATGTACATTTTTAGTTTTAAAAATAACAGATATTGGTTACATATTTTATTAAATCACTTTTCTGACGCTATATCTGTTTGACATTATATCAGATTTTTGGCTGTCCCCTAATAACTTTTGATAATAGTTCATGAATAACATTTGAACATATTTCAAAATAACATTTTGATTTTATTGTTATGGATTTTTGTAGTTTTTTATTTTATTTTGAAATCTAAATGTCTTTTCTAAATGCATGTGAACTGTAATGATATACTGTGTTTATGTCAGGTTCGGTTTTGATATTTAGCCCTTGTGTTTCTTTTTCAGTTATTCTGTTTTTGTTTATTCTGTTTGACTCTGGCCTCCTCTGTTTAACTCTTGTCTGTGTTTCAGGTGTTCCTGTTTGTGGCTCCGCCCCCAGTGATGCCTGTGTGCTTGATTTCTTACTGATTAGCTTCCTCATATTTCCATACTCGTGCTCCTTGGCCTCACCTGCTCCGCCTCAGGGAGGCCACCAGAGTCTGGCTCCTTAGCCTCGTCTAAGCGACGGTCCTTGTCCTGCCGCCTGGCAGACCGCCCGACCAGTTCTCTCCAGTGCTGTATGGTCTGCCGCCCGGCAGACCCCCAGACCATCATTCTCCAGTCTGGTTTTTGGGGAACACTTTGTATGGACCCTCATCCGGGCCCCCCACCACCTTCCCTGTTTTTGTGTTTTTTGAGCTTTTAGAACCCGCTCCACTGATGCCCTCTTGTGCATGGCAACGCTTGCTGATCCTCACTTCAAGATCCGATACGACAGACAATGCTGTCTCTCAAATGTTGAATGAATGAAAGACATCACAGTCTAGGGCCACTACATCAGCAGAAGCTACAACCAGTGAAAATACAGAAGAAAACACTTGGTATCTTTTTCAAAAAGCCCTACTCTGTCTCCACTTCTGGTCTAACTGACCAGCAGGCTGTTGAGGCAGAACTAAACAGTTACCTGCAAGTGCCAAATGCAGACAGCGAAAGCAATCCGTTGGCATGGCGGTACCTCTGTATTCCTGCCACCAGCTCACCCTCAGAGAGGGCTTTTAGCACAGGGGGCAATATTGTGTCCCTGCCACAGGGCAGCTTTAAAGCCAGATGCTGTAGACAGGCTAGTTTTTCTGGCAAAAAACCTCGGCCTGAGTCTTAAATAATGTGCACTAGATTCAGCATGTGTAATGTTTACAAGTTTTGCGCTTTTTATTCAGGTGGTTTGTAGTATGCAAGATGATACACATTTGAAATAAGCAGTTATGTTAGCAGGGTTTGTAGCATCTCAATTTGAAAATGATAATGTTTACACTTTAAAGGTGCCTTCATTATCCCTGAGGGGTCACTTTGTTTATTTTGCATCTTGTATTCCTCCAAAAATAGGACTGGAATCAGGACTGTAAACTAGTGCACTGTAATATTTTTCTACATTTATTGCACTGTTGAGTGAAAATTGTTCTTATATTTTTCTATATTTATTGTATTTTATTTGCTTTGTTATTTGCTTTGTATGTTAATATGTTTGATTTACTGTTTTAAATATTGACCATGAGAAATATTTTTTTTTTTCTTTTTATAAGCATTTGATTGGAGTATTTAATGCTGCTAATTTTTGTAAGGTTATATCATCTAACCATTGTTTACATTTTTTCATTATCACCACAGGGGCAATTTGTTTATTTTGGGTCTTGTATACATGCAAAAAGAGTCCAGACTGTAAACTACTTCCTGTGTTATTTTATATCTTTCTACCTTTGTTATACTATTGATTATATATATATATATATATATATATATATATATATATATATATATATATATATATATATATATATATATATAGAGAGAGAGAGAGAGAGAGAGAGAGAGAGAGAGAGAGAGAGAGAGAGAATTGTTTCTGTGTGATTGACGGTGGGAGATTCAAAATACAGTAAGCAAAACATTCAACTGTGAGCCAGATAGAACATAATAATTTTGCCATCAAAATCCTTGTCTGTGTAGTTTTTTTTTTTTTTTTTTTTGGTTTTTTTAGAAGAAAACCAATATTTAGGTGTTATAGTTTTCACTAAAGCGAAAAAATTGCTTCAAAGTCACAGAGTTTTTTTTTAAAAGAAGGCCTTTTTCACAGCTTTTTGCTATGAAAATGGTGATTTGTGTAAAACTTGATCTATTCAACTGATAATCACGAAGAACTAAACAAGCTACACTTTGTTTTGTTTTTTTTCTGTTCTGATGAAAGTAAAGGGATTGAAAGTAACAAATTACATTCACTCTCGTTACTGTAATTGAGTAGCTTTTTTTGTGTACTTCTACTTATTTGTGTACTTTCTAAAATCTGTAATTTTACTTTTACTTCAGTAAATTTTGTTTCAACAATACTTTACTACATTGATAATAGATTCCTTTGCAGAGTAAAATAAATCCAGCACGCTTGTCACACTGTTTCCGTTACATAATTTACAATATTTAATTTCAAGTAAAACTGTATTTTTCATCAGTCCCCAGGTGTTTACTGGTGAGTGTAGGACGGGGGCCTCGCAGCACCTCGTCCTGACGGGGGGTCCTGCCTATAGGTCTCTCTGGTCTCTGTAGATCCTGTACCTCCAGAGTCTCCCATGCACCTCGTCCTCCAGCAGTGCCTGGTAATCTACTGTGCATCTTTACGCATTGTGTGCGTTCATTTTTATAACAGCTACAGGTGTTGCAGCCAGATGATCAGTAGTTTTGTGCAATGATTAAACAGGAAGTTTAGTCAGTAGCAGAATAGAGGGTCTGTGAAATGTGTGCATTAAATGTGTATCCGTGAGTTTTATGAATAAAATGAGCTTTCAACTTTCAATGGTGAAGAATCAACTGAGATGTTTAGCGTAAGTGTGGTTAGGTCCTTGTGTTCCGTGGGGATGCTCAAAATCCTAATCCTACTTCTAGTATATAGTAGACAGTATATAGTTTGGAGTGGGTACACAGCCAAGGACAAACTAAAACAAAACTTTCTGTTAAAATTAAGACTGGAGAAGTGTTTAATACTCACCCATCAATCATTGTTTGACGTCTTTTATGTTTGCTTTAAGAATTTAACATACTAGTACAGTGCCCGTCAGAAGTACAGTATGAATTCATATAGTGGGAGGAGCTTAAGTCGAGGTGTCAAGTATGACCAAATAAGTATGTGTTTGAAGATTGGATGTACAAAGAGGTGTACATACTCTGGAGTGTTATAAAACGGTATATTTGCAAGCGCAAAGTAAAATAGTGTGTGTGATTTCCCTGGTTTAATTCTATGCGACATGTGCATGATAAATGTGTTTGTTTTTTTTTTTTTGTTTTTTTTTTAATAATTATATATATATATATATATATATCCATCCATCCATCTATTTTCTTCCGCTTAGCCATTTCCGGGTCGCGGGGGCAGCATCCTCAGTAGGGAGGCCCAGACTTCCCTATCCCCGGCCACTTCCTCCTTATATATATATATATATATATATATATATATATATATTGTTCTGTTGTCTTTTTGTGCATTTTGGTTAATTCTTGTTTTTTGTTGCCATTGTAGTGTGATTCTGGATTCATTTTGTGTATTTTTGAGTCATTTACATATGTTTGTTGTTGTTTGGTGTATTTTTCTGTAATATATGTTCTTTGGAGTCATTTTGTGTGTTTTTGGAGCCTTTTGTATATTTTTGTGCATTTCTGTTGTGGTTTTGTGTACTCTGTATAAATATTGTTTAGTTTTTTGTTTTACGTCATTATGTGTATTTTTGTATCTTTCAGTTGTCTCTGTGCATCTTTTGTACAATTATTGTTTTTTTGTTGCCATTGTAGAGTGATTCTGGAGTCATTTTGCGTATTTTTGTATTTTTTTTGGTGTTCATTTTCATATTTTTGTTCTGTTGTCGTTTTTTGTACTTTTTGAATAAATATTGCTTAGTTTTTTGTTTTATTTTACTCATTTAGTATATTTTTATTATAAATACCTTATGTGTGGTGAGGGCGTGTGTGTTCCGTGAAATGTTTGACACGCTGATAACCAAACTCCATAGACATTGTAGCGCCAATCAGAAAAACAACAAAACAGCGCAAAACAAAACATAAAGCTCCAAACTACATGAGTCAGTAAGTAAACTAAAGTATTATGTACAATTCAGCTGTTTTTTTAAAAACAAAAATCATTATTTACCTTCCAACCGAGTGGTCAGGTACCACAGAGAATCTGCAGTTTTCCAGATGGAGTATTGAACAACAGTGTCGTTATGAACTCGGAAGTAGCGAGAGGGCCGTAATCTTAAAATGTATGTATTGAACGTTTTGCAACACCAAATTACTACAAAATAACAGATGCACAAACTTGTTTTATTTGGAAGCCTTTGACAAAGTTTCGGGTCAAACAGGCACCGCGTCAGGGAAATATTCGCTCCACACACACAGGCACGCACACACGCGCACCCACACACACACACAGGCACGCACGCACGCACGCACGCGCGCACACACACACACACACACACACACACACACACACAGACCTTTCTTGCATTTATTAGTAGATTTAGATCAACTGAAGGCAACATCCTTCTTAAAGCTACAGTAACTGACACTAAGGATTAGGGATGAGAGAGTACGGCATTTTCTGTTTTTGTTTTAGCTGAGAAACTCCCGTATTTTACCCCTCTTTCCCGCCATCTTCCCGTATTAGTATTTTCCCATAAATATCCCATATTTTAATGTAATAATAACTAAAATATACCTTACTAAACTGAACGTCATCACTAGCCTCATGAGAACTTCCACCTGAAATGGCCTGAGTGACAGTTCTTGTGAGATTAGTGCTGACATCAGCAACAAACAGAAACAACTCAGAACAGAGATGATGAATGAAGACGTTCTAGTGAAAAAGACAAAAAACTGGTGTAAATACGTTGTAAAATGTGACAGAGTTTATCTTCATAAAGACCATCAGGATGTGACACAGTTACACGTTCTGTTAGATTAATAACTGATATTTTAACGTCTACCACAGAGGAAGGAACCACGTAAGTCACCATGAAAAATCATCCAATCACAAGCTCCACAAATATACACTGTTTATAAAGTGTTAAATAATGTAAAGTCTGTAATAAATGTGTCTAATAAGTCATTAGTGAATACCAGAGAACCACATGAGTGATGATGAGAAATTATAAGAAAATATGTAATAAAATAAAATGTTAATGTTTAACTTAAAGACAAGCAACGTGAAATTAACAGTAAATATACAACGTGTTGACTTGTATATAAACTGTAAGTATATTAAATAACCATGTGCTTCATATACACATTTATGTTTTTATTTAGGCTGTTTTATAAATTAGGAATTAGGGCTGAGCAATATATCGAGATTCAAGATGTATCGAGTTTTATATTTTGGCGATATAGAAAACTATAATATTTCATATATCATATGAATCATTATACTAGTTTTAGTTTAGGAGTCGCTGCTTTTACCTCTCAGAACAACATGTAAAGCTCAGTTAGATGATTGTACATATTGATCAGCTGTTTGTTAATAAATGTCCCTGTGTAGCATTTTGCATCAGCAAATTTAACCCAGAATAATTTTTCTGGTCAGATTTTATTTGATAAAATGATTTAGGTTTATATCATAAATCACCATTTTGAGAAAATATATTGAGATATGAGTTTTGGTCCATATCACCAGCCCTAGTAGGAATGTTTACAGCATTTCAATGTTAATAAAGGTCGACCTACCAGATTATAATCACATAATTATATTTAGTAAGTGGTTGATAAGTGAGTATTTTAGATTTCTTGTACACGCTTGGTTGGGTGGGTGGGACGGCTCGTAGCGGGCGCCAGAAAATTTCTCTTATTTTCAAATCCAAAACTTGACAGGTATGATCTGTATACCATATGAATGATCTGTAGCTGTGTCTGTACTCGCACAGATAAATCCATAATTGTTATTCCTCTTTCAGAACCATAATGCTTCATGTAAAGAATAGATGTGAATGGATCTGTGTTCATTTCATTTGTGTTGACAGTGCTGACAGATGCAGAGCGATCGAGCTCGGTGCAGTGTTTCTCTCACTATCTGATTTATTTTTCACCACCTGCCATTATTTCATATCCTCAATCATGTAAGCTCTCATTTTATAAATAAGCAGCATTCTACCAGCGTTCAAGCCTCTGGATTTACTTTAGCTTGATCCAGGCATTGTTGTGGTGGAACAGATGGAACGTGACCTACACTCTGCTCATGACTCAGCAGTGGGATCTAATCCTTAACACACAATCATCTCCAGTGTTGCTCAGTGGGTCAGGTGAACATCGACAATATGACAGTGACAATGTCTCCCAAAATTGGGAAAGGTAATGAATGGAAGTCTAGTTTAAGTTCACTTAAGAACTTTTATTCTGTGGATTTCTTTTTTAAAACCTTACACACTCAAAAATGATGGGAAGTGTTTGTGTTTCCATCAGAAAAAGACAGCGTGCCATTTCCAACACAACCAGTAACGTACTATCCACTACAAACCCATGTGTATATACTGTCTACTATATACTATAACCATAATTAGGATGATCATGTTTTCCAAGATGCATTTGGAACAAAAAGCCTGAATCACACTCAGACTGAATATCTCTGTTTATTCTCCACCTTTGAAAGTTCTGAAAACATTTGAAGTGAGAAAGTGACAGTGACGTGCCGTGACCAACAAGGTTGGGTAGGCACGTTACAAATCGAGACAATTTCATATGTTTCTGCTGGCAAGTGTTAATTAAAAAAAATTGACATAGAAAAACACCATTAAAGAAACATAAACAAGTATTTAATATAGCCTCCACACTCTCCCAACAACATATATATCTCATGACACGGCAGCACATCTGTTGATTGTGTTGGAAACACAGAAACACGGAAAAAATGACAACTTAGAACAGCGTCAGTGAGGAGCATCCACAAAGTCAATCCTTCCTTTTGTTCCATTGTGGAAAGTATGAAACACGTTCTGACCTTACCTTTGCTGATGGTCTGGTAGCTCACGTGTTGGTCTCCCATCTTTCAACAGCTGTCGTTTTTCCTCAAAAGAAAGTTTCTTTATCGTGTCCAGTGCTGTCATCCTGACTGTAGCGTTATCCCACCCACTAGCTAGAGCAGCGATTCTCAACTAGTGGGTCGGGACCCAAAAGTGGCAGAATTCAGGGCACCAAGATGAGATGATGCTTTATTGATCTCACAATGGAGAAATTCACTTGTTACATTTGGCATTCAGTAAGATCACTCAGGGTGTGCAGAATAAACAAGAAATGTGCAGACAGTTAAATAGTAAAAAGAGGTATGTTATGTACAATAAGTAAAAGCAAACATCTTAAGGGGATGGAGTTCTAACAATTAGGAAATAAGAATAAATACAAATAGAATAAAAGTTAGAACAGACTATAAAACCTAGAATATCTAGGTGCAAAGTTTACAGTTCTAGTGCAGGTTGTCAGTAAGTGACGTTGGTACAGGGAATAAAGTGGCACTGATACAGAGATTATTGTACGTAGTTTTGCAAAGGGGGGTTATTGCACATGTTACTTTAGGGTCTTGTTGTACAGTCTGACAGCAGTGGGGATGAAGGCCTTGCGGTAGCGCTCCTTGCACTGAGGGTGTCTCAGTCTGCCTGTGAAAGAGCTGCTCAGCTCCTCCACAGTCCCGTGCAGTGGGTGGGAGGTGTTGTCCATGATGGAGGTGAGCTTGGCTAATACCCTCCTGTCCCTCACCTCCTCAGAAGGTGGAGGCGACTTTGGCCCTTCTTATACAGGGCATTGGTGTTGTGGGATCAGTCCAGTTTATTGATGAGGTGAACACCCAGGTACTTGAAGCTGTCCACCACCTCGATGTCCTCCCCCTGGATGTTCAGTGGTGAGTGTGGTAGTGACTTCCTCTTGAAGTCAATCACCATCTCTTTCAAGCACAGATGGTTGCCCTCACACCAGTCCACAAAGTCTATGATCACCGACCGGTACTCCAGGTCGTTCCCTTCAGACACACAGCCCACAATGGCGGAGTCGTCTGAGAACTTCTGCAGATGACAGCTGTCCGTGTTGTATGTGAAGTCCGATGTGTAGATGGTGAAGAGAAACGGTGAAAGGACTGTCCCCTGAGGGGCCCCAGTGCTGCAGACGACCACCTCAGACTCACAGCTGCGCAGCATGACCCTCATCCCGGCGAGCTCCAGGTGGGTGAGCGCCCGCTCCAGCAGGTAGATGACAGCGGGTGGGAGGTCAGGGCGACTGGTCTGTAGTGGGCCGGTTCCCTGGCTTGCGCTGTTTTAGGAACCGGGATCACACAGGAAGTTTTCCACAGGACCTTTTCTAGGCTGAGGCTCAGGTTGTAGATGTGGCTGAGGACCTCGGAGAGCTGGTCTGCACAGGTCCTCAGCAGCCTGGGGCTGATGCCGTGTGGTCCTGCAGCTTTCCTCTGTTTCAGTCGCCTAAACTCTCTGCTCACCTGGTCCGGTGTGATGGAGAGGGGGGAGTGAGGGGGGACTAGGGTGGACTGCGGGGGATGGGGCAGGTGCTGGAGGAAGTCTGTATGGTGGGGGCTGGAGACGTGGGTGCAGGGGGGCTGGAGGCAGGTGAAGGTAATCGGGGGAGGGGGGCAGTGTCCACTGGGCTGGAGACGAGTGAAGAGGTGGGGGCAGGGAGGGGGGCAGAGGGAGTGGGGGAAGAATCATAACGGTTGAAGTGTTTGTTGAATTCATCCCCCCCGCACTGGTCTCCATCAGCTGTCCCTCTGTCACTCTGTCCATGTCCGGAGATGTTCTTCAGTCCCCTCCACACGTTCCGAGCGTTGCCCTGTGCCAGCTTCTGCTCCAGCTTCTCCCCATAGTCTTTCTTGGCCTTCCTGATCCTCCACTGGAGCTCGTGCTGGACTCTCCTCTGCTCCTCTCTGTCCCCTGAGTGGAAAGCCCTTTTCTTCTGGTTCAGGAGGGCTTTAAGCTCAGGGGTCACTCACAGGTGGTTGTTGGAGAAACACAGTAACTTCCGGGTCGGTACAGTGTTGTCCACGCAGAAGTTGATGTAGTCCGTAATGCAGTGGGTCAGTGCATCGATGTCGTCTCCATGAGAGCTGCAGATCACGTTCCAGTCTGTGGTTTGGAAACAGTCTCTCAATTTCTCATCTGCCTCTTCACTCCACACTTTCACGGACCTCTTCTGTGCTGGCTCCCTTCGCACCTTGGGTGTATATTCCAGCCGCAGTAGGACCAGATTTTGGCCTGAGCGTTAAAGCGGGAGGAGGGGTGCGGAGGTGTAAGCATTCTTCACGTTAGCATACAGTAAGTCCAGGGTCTTATTGTTCCTCGTGTGGCACTTTACATACTGTGTGAATGTGGGGATAGTGGCGGAGAGAGAGGCATGATTAAAGTCACCAGTGATGAGCAGCAGGGCGCGGAGATGACGCATCTGGATCTGGGTCACGGTGCTGTGTATGCCTTCGCAGGCTGCCGAGGGGGGACTGTACAAACACATCACGGCCATGTGCGAAAACTCCCGCGGTTGATACCTAGGCCTTATGCTGACATCTGTTCTTTGACGTGCGAGTGGCTGCTGTGGCACCATCTTTCATTGACAAACACTGCTACTCCTCTGCCTTTCTTCTTTCCACTCCCCTCCACACACCGGTCTGCACGCACAAGTTTGAATCCATCCAGGGAAACCACAGAGTCCGGTACATTCCCATTCAGCCACGTCTCCGTGAAGCACATGAGTCTACACTCCCGATAAGCCCTCTGATGGCGGGTTAGCGCAGTCAGTTCGATGGAGCGCACGTTACCCAAGATGACAGAGGATAACCATCTTCTCCGCTTGCGTCCACCTCTACAGCCTCTGTGTTTCCTGCGTATCTCGATGGGGATCACCGGCCTCTCCCCATGCAACGAAGCGGAGTCCTTGAGTCAGAGGAGCTGCTCCCGTGTGTAAACAATGGGACCTCCTGTGTCGCTGTGGGGGTTCCCCGACGTGGATCCCAAAGTGCCGAAAACATCATAACTCCAGGGAAAAGTGCAACAAAAGTAGGCTTCCCATGTGCACAAATGCACAATGTATTGTCTACTTTGAAAGAAAAAAATTAAAAACAAGTCTTAAAGTAATAGATAGGAGTAAAAAGTAGAAAACAGGTAACAAGCTGCACAGCAGGCTCTTTAAAAAAAGAGATGAAGTTGGTTATTGTAAACTTTGACCAAATATTCCTGCACCTGTGTATTTACAACTTTATTTTTGCTAAAACATGATAGCCCATGTCTGTGATCCATTGACCGATAGCAATCAGTGCATCCCTAAATGTAATATACTTATGTAAATATGTTCAAACTAAAGCAGTCAAAGAGAAGCTGCTGAAACAGTGGAATCCTGAATATATACAAAGTCAAGCAATAAATCAGTGAGCAGTGAAAGGGATGTTGTAGATAATAAAGAACTATGACACACAAATGAAATATTATAAGGGACTAATGAGTTTTTATGGCGTCCACACAGACACATTTAATCCCCATTCAATATTGTTATGAAATCAACCTTCACTAATGAGCGTATTTGTTCTGTGTGAATAAATGTGCGTGTCAGTGCCTCTCGAAGTTGGTTTCAGATAACAGTTCTGCTCTATTCATCTACATTAACCCAGGGGAAGACTTATGTAGCCTTGTTGAAAGATGAGCCTGTGTGTGTGTGTGTGTGTGTGTGTGTGTGTGTGTGTGTGTGTGTGTGTGTGTGTGTGTGTGTGTGGACATAGATACACAGGCAGATTAAAAACATTTGTGAGTTAAAATAGAAAACAAATAAAGGAAATTATTGCTTAATTTTTATTTTTCAATATTTAACCACAACCTTCCTACTAATGCTGTGCGATATGAAGATAAATATGGTGGTGCGAAATAAAAACGTCTACCGTATGATATAACCCTCTATGGTTTATACCTCTATTTTATTACTACTTTGCAGTAGCATGTTTACGTCTACGTTTCTGCACTGTTAGAGCAGCAGCTAGTCCCGGTCCACTGAAGTAGGTCTTCCTCATGTAAGCCACCATCAGCTACTGAAGCCACGCCCACTGTCAACCACCGAGATGGGCTGGTCAGATCCAGCCTAGTTCTACATAACGTGCTCGCACAAAAGCGTCGTGTTTAGTTTAGAGCCACAAAGGTGCACAAAATGGGTGGCATTTGGAGGTGAAACGCTGCGTTTTTTTACCCAGATTGGGTCCCGTGGAGTGACCAGGATCATTAATTAGTCTGTTACAAACTGTGTCATTACAGCCAATATGACTCTTCCAAGAAAAACAGATGAAAACGCGTCTCACAAATGGAAGTGTTAATTTATCTCCTGCTGCTCTAGAAGGACTTTTAAAGAATAGAACCTAACCACACCTCTACTATCATAAATGATCTTTGTGTAGCTTGCGAGTAAAATTCACTACAGGTACGGTTTAAAATGATAGCAGTGGCAATTATTGTTGGAATTTGGGCCCCATGGTGGCATTTCCACATACAAAATTATAACAGTATATGTAGCAAAAGTCACAAATATTCCTTCATTGTGAAGATTAGTCAGGGAAAAGTATATTTATTTTTGGATATGTATTTATTTGTATATATACATATTGGGTCCCCACAATTATGAAATTCCTGGAAAAGTTATGTAGTTTGAAAAAAACAATTTTCCAGTTTTGAAAAGCAATAGAATAATTTAACTGTTTTGGAAAAGTTTTGGAAACATAGTCTATTTTATTTAAGTGTTTAAAATCAATGGCGGCTTGTAACAAATATTCTTGGGGGGGCTGATCATGTTACAATACTGTATGTTTCTCTCCCTGTATAAGAAATCAAATCAACAGACGACAACTATAATTTAACAGTAAGGATTTACACCTTGTCCACATGTAGCTGAGTTTGTATATCCACCGTCCTTCCTTCAAAAAAAAAAATTCTACCCAAAACTGCATAAATGTGCTATCCATAAGTGAATGGACGTCACTCTCTGTTGTTGGCCGCTTTATGTATTGGGGTCCCAGCAAAACGTTATGGCTTTGCACACCTGCATAACTAGGTTTGATCCATTTAGGAGGCCTGTCTGGTGTGACCCCGGCCCGTCCATACAGTGGGTAGATGGCCCATACGGCACGCACGGAGCAGCACGGCTGGAAACCCACCCCGCGGTAACCCCCAAACCAAACCCGCCCCACAGAACACGGCGGCACCAGCCACAACCCTCAGCGGTCCAGGGGGCGACCCCCGCCGCATGCTGGCCCCAAGCGGTTCACTTTGCCACAACAGGGAGTGACCGTACAGCAGAGAAACCAGTGCCCGCATCAGGACCAGCACAGGCCCACGATACAACACCATCCACAGGGAGGTGGACCCGGCCTTCTTGATGAGAGAGGAGTTGGACATCATCAACCACCCAAGCAGGGACACCCCTCCAGCCACAGACAGGTGTACCCAAGCACCCCCATTGGAGTTTTCCCAAATCTTGACTTTGGTTGGATTTACCCAAAAGCCCCATTTTTAATGACCTTATCCTGTGTTTGTGTGGATGACCAACCAAACTGTTGGAAAAATAGATTTGTTTTAGCAGATACTCGGCTACGTGTGAACTGGCTCTAAATCTCCTTCTCAAAATCACCAGTTCCACACATAAATATATGCACAATAATTTTCAATTGTATAATGCTTCATGCATGCTTTAGAAAGGAAAGGTATCAAATACAATAATCATCAGCACTCAAAGGGTATGATCAGCTGAATCTATACATATGATCATTGTGTGTTTCTAAGGTGAGTGTAATATGATGAGTGAGTGGAGAGATGGACAATTGTTATTTGCTCTCTGTCTTTCTGATTTTTTTTTTTTTCTATTGAGAGCATAGCCAGAGCTCTAAGGCCATCGTATGCCATAATATTCCTATGGAAAGACTTTATCCTCTTTAAAGTTAAGTGTGTTGATGAGGATGTTAAGAAGACTTCCAGTTTATGTAAAGGAGAAAGAACAGAAACAATACATTACAGTTTCAAAAGGCATTGCTGAAAATTGGTTAATATATAACACATAAGCCTAATACTTCATGTATTTAATGAAGTTACAGTGTTTGAGAATTTCAAATTAATTCAAACATTACAGATACATGAGATGAGAGATAAACATTAAGGACTATAAATAGTCTATTCAATATATATATATATATATATATATATATATATATATATACATAGGGCTCTATTCTCCCGTCTGGACTTAAGCACTTTTTTGCACACCTGGAGTTACGCACTACTCTCCTATTCTCTGGTCAAGGTTCCTGACACGCCCACCACGCGTAAGTAGAGAAAAACCGCGTATGTGTAAATGAAGGCGGCCTGAAGGAAAGGAGGTGGTGATGTCATTTTTTTGGGCTGTCTACAAATCACTGAACATGGAGTTTCCCCAATGCTTGTAAATGTCATTGAAATCCGTGAAAATTATAAAGTTTACTTTTAATTTGAAACGCCTTCATTGATCGGCCACATTCTTCTGTTCGAGTCACAGTTAACATTTCTGTCCTTGATCATTATCATCATCATCACCATCATCATCATTGTCTTCATCAGCATCATCATCTGCAATCATTGCTTCAAATGTAACTAAGTCCATATTTCTAGTGCAATATAATGTTTCACCTTATGAGGGCGCTGCACTTATTCCAGGGTTAGAAGTGTGTAAGAGGAAAAGGACTTACACACACCGAAGAATGAGAGTAAAGCCAGATTTGAATGAGAACACCCACATTTCAGGGCTGCTCCACCCACAGTGTGTAACTGTGATGAAGGCGTGCAGTGACTGACTTAAGTACAGGGGGAGAATAGCACACAGCCAAAAACAGCGCCGCTGCTTGGTTTTCTTGGACTTACGCACATGGGTGAATAGAGCCCATAATGAATAGCAATTTTCCATTAATTTCAGTAATTTAAAGGAAGAAAGATTATATTGGGATATATTTTGTTATCTGGATGTAAATCTACCTATATCGTGATATAAAATGTTCTCCATATTGCACAGCACTACTTCCTACCTTTGATCGTAATTAAAATGCTATTTCCTTGTTTTGCCTCAGTGAGTGAACATTGACTGTGAACATAGACTACACTCTTGACTATTCACTCCTCGTTCTACGTCTTTACACTTGATGCTAGTGAATATGGCAGCTTGGGTGACTGGTATATATTGAGCTGTAAAAAGGCCAGTGGGCTTGTCCTTGGATCAAGGCGCCTGGCTGCTGCTTTAATGGCTTGGTTGCATTTACTGTGTGTTTGTCAGCGTGCACATGATTGTCTTCTATAACGGCGCCTTTGGATGGTGATGAAAAGCACTCAGCAGAGGTCAAGGACTGAGGGGCCAAGACGTTGGTAAATGTTAAAGGTTATGCACATCTACTTAGAATGGACAGCACCAGTGGTGAGCGAGTTAACCGCAATTTACTAGTTACTTAGTTTATTGTTACTGTTTTTTTCTGCAAAATGTTTGCTGCAAATATCCAGGAGAAAACATTCCAAACAAGGCTTGATTCATGGTCCTAACCTTTTTGAATACACTTTTCTTTCCATGACACATCTCTCACACGTGGAACAGAATTTATGATGAGTGCTTGACGTTATTTGTACTTTATTTACACCTGGAATTAAATAAAAGCAGCACTAAACGATTATGTGTTCTTTAAAGAGGGGCTCTTAACCCTGGGGTCAGATCCTCATTTGAGGTCTCAAGGCACAGGGAGGGCGTCGCCAGATGCCTTCAAGAAACTGAGAATATTTTCTGAACAATTTGAGCCTATATTTGCTTATTTTTACCCTTTTTTGCGACTACACCAAACTTGCCATATTACAACCTAGTTTTAATAACTTTTCCCACCTCATGTCTCATATATTGATGCATTTCAACCTCTTTTCCCCACATTCCATGCTTATTTTTGCTAATTTAACCACATTCACGATTTGTCAAAGCCAATAAGTAGAGGAAGTGTACAGCCGAACCGCTGCAGCCATCTCACTGTAGCGGCTGCTGTCTCGGCTAAACAGACAGTTGTTAAAAAAGTTCAACTATCAAATCACGCGACTTGACGTTGTGTCATATACATTGATTTTGAATGTAATCTGATTTTGTGCTGTCCTTGGTGCTGAAACATGGCAGATTTGACAGCTGTACATTAGAGAGAGATGGATGCTCCGTAACGGGCGATTGTCCGTGCTCTTTAATGCTGATTCATCTTTTTTTTTTTTTGTATAAAAAATGTAGGTTAATTGGTTGTTTGTGTTCACATGATATTATTGGCCCATTGAGTTAGCAAAAGGCACTTTAAAAAACGTATTCCGTGACATTTGTGTCTCTCTTACTGCCGGAACAACACACAAATAATACTACTCTTCCTGGATAACAGTGGATATTATTTGTATAAATAGATAAATGTGGTTATCACAGATTCATAGAACAAGGGACCATCATTTTACTGACTATATGGATGGACCCCAAAAATGTCTCCCCTTTATTCCCCCTCATAGATGGGCCTGTCTCTAGATGACTGTTCTTGATTGTTTGTGTCTGTTTTCAACCATCTTCAGGTTGTCTGCATTGTTATACTTCATTAATCATGGTTTATTCAGCAGTACTGCTTTGGGCCTGAAAAAGCAAGATGTTCTGTCCACCACATTTTGATACTGACAGCATACTTACTATATCTACACCCCTGTATATGAATACAAAGCCCTGATATGAGGTACATGTCTGATTTGCTACTCCTTCATGCTCCGATGCTGGTGAATCCGAGCATGAGTTAGGAACAGACATTCAGCCGGAGGGAACGCTTCAACCCAAGCCGTATGGACCATGTCAGCGTACAAGGAGAGCCATACAGTGCAGGGTTATAAAGCTCCATAATAGAGATACAGTGTACAGTTATATACTAAGATAAATTGGCTCAGCCACAACAGACATGGGAAGATTGTTACCCCTTATTGTAATTTTGTGCCCCCTCACCATCCAACATACATTGGACAAAACAGCAAAAATAAATACACACAAATAACATGATAAACAAAACAGTCACCGAAATACACAAAAAATAATTTTATATATATATATATATATATATATATATATATATATATGTATAGGACACAAACCAACAGAAATACACCAAACCAGATTGGTCATTATGCCTTCACATCAGACATATTTGTGGCCATATTTGCTGTGGTTTACAAATATCACAAAACATCTCACAAGAACAATCCAGGTCCAGGAAGCTAGACCCAGCACACCTGGCCACACACACGATCAACAGCCCGAGTCTGGATCTGAAGGACCTGTTCAAGTGGTCTTCTGCTTATCCAGAACCATGTCAAAGGATAGAGAATCCTCAGCAGTGAAGACCAGCGGGACATAAACTCACATTGTGCACTACATTTCTCACTATGTAGCCAGACAAGGATTATCTCCCACTCTTGTACCTCTTTGTTCGCTGCTACTGAGAAAATCCTGGTTAGTTTTTTCCTCTACATAGTATGATGCTTAAATCCAGCGGGTAATCGTGTCTGATCTGAGGTCAGGGTTGAAGGGGTGTTGAGGACAAGGAGCCACGTTCTCAAGTGTGTGAAGTAAAGTGACAGGAATAAACAATTTACATCAGTTACTCAATAAAATCAGTTCTAGTCACCAGTGAATTACAGTATGTTAGATTTGATGCTATGGGAGGGGTTCCAAAAGGTGAACCATTGTCAATATTGACTTCAGGCTTTAGCTGTTTTTTCTACATAAAAATAAATTTCATCTAGAAATAGAATGGGAAGTTAAAAAGCAAAACTGTCTGAATATCTTTACATGGATGGAATACTGATAAATGTCATGTCTACCTCACATGCTTCTGCTTTGTTAAATGAATCAGAACCACTGTTTCATGATGAGTTTTGCCCCATTTAACAGTCAAACAAACACAATGCCTAAAGTTGGCCTACATTACACCAAAGACTGATTGAAGAGGCAGTCATCTAAAGATGACAAACTTAAAAAGACCTGAGGGAACTTCACTAAAGTCCATCTGTTGTGGTCAGATGACAGAGAATGCAGAACAAGCATGGCCTTAGGTCAGCAGCATTCCTACGAGAGATAAACCATGAATAAGCCAAAGGGTGTTTGGACATTTTAACAACTACCACCACTCTGGGCCATGTTCTCTAACATCCTGGGGAGAGCAGAGTTGTTTTGTTGGATTTAGGCCACTTAGATAAAGCTCCAAGACACAGGAAGAGAGACATGTTCTGTTACTTGTTTTTAGCTATTTGAATATTATAGCACTTTGAGAGGATTTTTGTTGTAATTAGCACTATATAAGTAAAGTTTGATTGAATTGAATTCATTTTATTGGGCTAGCTAGAAGTATTTCAGAGTGTATTAACATAGTAAATACACAAGTAATAATCTGTCTTATAGAACCATCTGTCTAAGACATTAAGTACTTCTCTTTGAGTAATAAAGTATTAAGTTCAAACATCAATACTGCATACAGAGATGAAAATATTTACTTTTTTTTTCTTTAAGGATGCATTTCTTTAAACAAAATAGCAATCAGTAATTCTAACGTCCTGAACATCCTATTTCATCATTTTGAACAGACTGAAAGAATTAATAAAAGGATTTAATCCATCCATAAATATTCTCTCTCCTGTCTCATCAGATTGACGCAGCAATGTGTTCACAAAATGACCCGCCTATTCTCGAGCAGGACGTTTTCCAAGAGAACTGATTGGTCAGGAGGCGGGTCTTTATAGTTGCTCAAATATTATCCTAGCACTTAACCTGATCCAGACCAGGATAGCTGTTCAGCGTAAGTTACCATGGTAATTAAAGAAGTTAGCCAGCGTCGTAGTACAGCACACACAAAATAGATACCCTAAACTAGCATGATAAGAAGAAATCTAGCTTTGTAGAATAGGCCCTTTTTGCATCAAGGTCTTCCTGTTTAAGTGTCATCCTCCCAGTGTTGTCAGTGTGTTTGGGTTGTGAGTGATTATTTCCCTCATGTTTGGCACTTAGGCATGGCCCATTCCCAATCAAGCCTCCTTCACTCCCAGGCTAGTTCTGTAGTACCCTTTGGCTTCCAGGCTAGTTCCGTAGCACCCTCTAGCTCCCAGGCTAGTTTCCTAGAGTCTAGCTCCCAGGCTAGTTCCGTAGTACCCTTTGGCTTCCAGGCTAGTTCCGTAGCACCCTCTAGCTCCCAGGCTAGTTTCCTAGAGTCTAGCTCCCAGGCTAGTTCCGTAGTACCCTTTGGCTTCCAGGCTAGTTCCGTAGCACCCTCTAGCTCCCAGGCTAGTTTCCTAGAGTCTAGCTCCCAGGCTAGTTCCGTAGTACCCTTTGGCTTCCAGGCTAGTTCCGTAGTACCCTCTAGCTCCCAGGCTAGTTTCCTAGAGTCTAGCTCCCAGTCTAGTTCTGTAGTACCCTTTGGCTTCCAGGCTAGTTCCGTAGCACCCTCTAACTCCCAGGCTGGTTTCCTAGAGTCTAGCTCCCAGGCTAGTTCCGTAGTGCCCTTTGGCTTCCAGGCTAGTTTCCTAGAGTCTAACTCCCAGGGTAGTTCCGTCGTGCCCTCTTGCTCCCAGGCTAATTCTGTAGCACCCTTTAGCTTCCAGGCTAGGTACATAGCGCCCTCTAGCTTCCAGGCTAGTTTTATTGCACCCTCTGGCTTCCAGGCTATTTCAGTAGTGTCTGTGAGTTTCCAAGCCGGTCTCCTAATAACCACTAGGTCCAGGACTAGCTCTCTAGTCCCCCTGCAGCTATGCCATAGCTCTCCCTATCACCTGTTCTATTGCACGGGAGGACTTCAGAACTTTGCTCCCTGTCCTATCCTGCCTCCTGCATGGAAGACACAAACCTCAACCCTGACAGTTACAGCCAAAACACAGTTTGAAATCTAAACTTACAAAGTTAAAGCTCGCCTGGATTAAATGAACTAAAAATGGCCGACATGTTGTCGCCTTGGACATTCCATGACTCAGCAAATATGGCAGGGACCTCAGCATGAGAGTGTAAGCGTGTGTGATTGTGGTTGCTGATGTTTTTGTGTTTATCTGTGTTCACAGTAGGAGGAATGTTTGAGTGCCCTGTTGTGTTTCTATCACGCAGCATGGTGCACCAGGGTTAGAATAAATACCTGTCGTCTGGAACGTGACATGAACTCAGTGAATTACAAAGTCACACACAGTAAAATACCAGACTGCTGATGCACTTTTAGCCATATCTGTAATGCCTACTGTGACATACATTATCATTAATAAGCAAATTTGACATCTCAGCACCGCCGTGCATTGTGGGAACAAGTCAAAAACTAAAATATGTGCATGAAAAATATTGGACCCAAGATAAACATTAACTATTGGCAAATTTAAGAGCTGAAAAAGTGAAGCAGCATTAAAAAACTTTCTCATAAACTAGGAGTTTACCATTTTTGTCTGAAGCTTGGGAATTTTGTGGTGTTTTTGGTGGGAAAAGCATTATGTCGGCAAGCTTTAGACAAGCTAGGGTTAGAATGTATCAGAATCCACCTCTACACTCCCCCTGCTCATTGACATTGTCTGCTTCAGGCAACAAAAGCAGGTACTTTGACTCCTGCAACATGTTTGACATTCATAAAAGTGAGTCCATCAATTCAGTATTTATACTTCAAGATTTAGAAGCAAAGGCACATATTTTAAATGGGAATAAATCCTTGATTAGTACTTAGTGTTTTTTTTTTTTACAGAAAGGCTGATAATTATACTCACATCATGTGCATCATGTATACACATCCACAAACACCTTTAACACCAGTTTCTATGACAAGTCCCAGTTGTGTTCTGTACATGGTCTTTGTCTAAATTTGAATTTGAATGTATTTTTTCCTTTTTGTGGTCCGAATAGTACACATTCACAGAAAAGGAAAATAAAGGTCACTCTATTAGTGACATCTATTTTCCTCTCTCTGAATGAATAAACAACAGACCCATTTGTGAGTACTAGTGCATGAACCTTTCATTATAGACAAATTTGATGCTGATGTAGAGTGTGCATACATCATAATCAGAACCAGAAAAGATTATATTCACCAAGTACAGTTCAAAAGAGCAGAAGGAATTTACCTTGACATTTGGTGCGAAGAACAAGCGCATCGACACACCGAGCAGCCATCTGCGGCGCCGTCATGTTTAGATGAAAAGTGGGAAAACAGGAGGAAAGGAGAAGGGACAAAAGGCAGGTCCTAAACTATGTTCCCTTAGGGGATCACAGTGTAGGACTAGGAAAAACTTCCTCAGCACATGTAAGCACCAACAAACACAATCACAATTACAATGAGGACACAGCACGTATGGTCGGGGGGAGGGAACTTGTGGAGGAGAAGATTGCAGCCAGTCCACGTGCAGCGCCCCTCCTGCTGCCACTATGTGGGAGGGAGGGGGGATTGGGGGCCAAAGAAGGCATTGAAACATGATCCCGATCGCTTCATTCTGTACAGTCCAGCCTGGCGCAGATGACGTGAAACAATTGCGTGTAGATCTGAGTACAGAAACAAAGTTCACAGATGTGGAGGTGGGGGAGAGGAGGAGGAGGAGGAGGAGGGGACAGAGCGTCATTCTACATGAACATCCTGGAGATTAGACAACCTGCCCTTTTATGGCTGGCGGTGGGGAAGCTGAAGGCTGAACATTCGGCCTGGCTGAGCACACTTCTTTGTCAGCCTTTGGGGTTTATCTCTCAAGCAGTAAATCAAATATGGAGGCCTAATCTCGGAAGCTGAGCAATCAACTTCTCCGTGTTAGATTCAATCCCGCCTAGAAGTTCCAAAGTAGTATCCTGCTTACTTTTGAGTTCAATAGGTCAGAAATGTGCCAGCTCCAATCAGCAGCATACCTGCTATCATAATTTCAATCATGTAGTTGTCTTCCACGTCCTCCATGGAAAACATGGACAGACACACGACCCACCACTTCGCCCAACGGTCCATCGCATTACCCGCCACAAACGTTCCGGCAGGACAGGCGAAGACACCCCTGCCTGCTTTCTTTGTTAAAAATTTGGTCGATTGCAATCGACCAGCAATTTGGTCAATTGCTGATCACTTAAATAGCGCCTTGCATGGCAGTCCTGTCCCACTGGTGTGTGAATGTGAGAGTGATTGGGTGAATGAGCTGATAAGCGCTTTGAGACTGTTTCAGTGTGGGGATAAAGCGCTATATAAAATCAAGTCCATTTACCATTTTACCATTTAAATAATTTCAGATTTTTGGATATAGATGTAAAGAGAGGCTCCTATTAGATTCTGACAAAAAGACAGCACAAGACGAAGCAAGCAGCAGGAAGGGCAGACAAGGGCAGGGAGGGAGCAGAGAAAAAAGTGACCGCCTTCCTTGAGAGCCAGAAGAGATAGAGTTTGATTAGTTTCGAATTGAAAAGGTGGTCTTCAATTAATGGAGTCAATTCTTAATCTTCAACAGAATACTACTAAATAATAATTTGGCTCCGATCACAGCACAGAAACAGCTCTTTTCAAACACATCCACTGGCTGCGGGAGCATATAGAAGTTCAACGAAGGCAGAGCTACATTGTTGGACTTTTAAATCCTTTTTATTCTATCCTACCTGCATCTAACTTATGTTGATTTACAACTGCCAGAGTGTATTCCTCTATGTTAAAGTATATCTCCCATATTAAAGCACATGTATCGATTGTTGTATGATTTATCATGGAGAACATAATAAATATGTTTAGATTGAGCAACTTTACTCTCTCATTCTCTAAGTAACAGTGGGTGCTGAACATTTCAAGCTGTATTTTGGATTTATTTTGGCAGGTCCATAATACAGCTTCAGAAACGTATGATTACAGAAATGATTACAATAAAAAACACTGAGATAGGTACATTGGTTTTCATTCCTTATATGTAAAGCGAAACTTAAGACATTCTATATACTTTATTCTTTTTTTTTTTTTTTTTTTGCTGCCCCCTGGCAAGAATTTTAAACTCCGCCTTTGTTCAAATATGATTCTAATTGAAATGTTTTGCGACCTCTGTAATAATGATGAAGGTAGTAAAATTCCAGCAAGCTGAGAGAGCTGTGCTACGTTTCAACCCACGTAATGCTATTTTTAGCCGTTCCTCACAACATGGGTGCTGATTATGTGGGTGCTCTGAGACTCATGCACTTTCATGTAAAGATAAGGTCACACAAATATGGGAGCGCACAACAAAAGAAAAAACCTAGGAGTGAGAAGAGTTTTAAACAAAAAGATGCATGGTGTGTCAGAGGATGCACAGGCAAACATTTCCTTAGAGCAAAAATAACTTTGCTTTGTGTGGTTTTCCCTGTTCCCATGTGATCTCCTTGTTTTTTACCTGCATTTATATTTATTTAGATTTGTGAATACTGAATTGTGTCTCCATCTTAGTTTACACTCTAAAAAATTGGAAAAATGGAGAAAGTATCAGCATGTTATAAATAGTATAGTTTTAATTAAAGATTAGCCGCCAACACCCTTTCTAAAATAACAATCATACATATAATCAAAAAATATAATAATCAAAATACTGTTTAGGCCAGAGGTGGGCAACTTCTGTCACAGCGGAGGCCACAAAAATGTGTTTGAAGGGCCACATTATGTACATTCATGTCAGTATTTAAAATCATAAGCATTACCAGGAAAGAACACAGAGTTTTTATAGTAATTTTTTGTATTTTTCTGTAATTCTGTGTATGTTTGTTGTTGTTTTGCTTGTTATGATTGAATTTTGTGCATTTCTGTTGTCCTTTTGTGTATTTTTCCTATAAAATGTATGTTTTTTGGTGTCATTTTGTGTATTTATGTTGTCGTTTTGTTTGTTCGGACTGTGAGTTTGCAGATAAACGTTTTGTGTTTTTGTCATTTTATGTATTTTTGTAGTTTTTTGTGTTATTTGTTTTCATTTTGTTCATTTTTGTTGTTGTTTTGTGCTTTTTTTGGTCTTTCACTGTATTTTGCTGGAATGTTGTAATTCTTTGTGTATTTATTTTGTGTATTTTTGCTTTAGTTTTTTGTATTTTTTTGTCATTTTGTATGTTTACTTTAAGGGCCGCATGTGCCCAACCTTCAGCCCCCATGTGTCCTTTTCAAATACCGGTAGCGATTTTTCCACGTTATATTAGCAGTGAATTGTTCAGCTGCTTGATCCACATGCTAGAGTCATGGGTGTGCCGTAGGTGACGGCCCCGGCAGCTTCCCACCCACATCTATGCAACCTTACAAAGTAAAATTGACTGAATTAGAATGACAGGCACATACATAATACCCAACAGCACACAGAGAATTAAGCTAATATGAGAAGGAGGGGAAAAAAGGAAGAACAACAAAGTTGTCTGGGTGAATGTAAATGTTGCCACATTTAAAAAGCAAATGTTTAACAGATTTAAACAAGATGTTGGAGCCTATATATATATATATATATATATATATATATATTTTTTTTTATATATATGTCATTCGGACTAGATGGTGACTAAGAGAGATAAGGTAGTCTCACTCCCAGAAGGAACAATAGCAGACATTGAGGACGGTTACAAGTACTTCGGAATCCCACAAGCAAATGGCAACCTCGAAGAGGTAACAAGGAAAACGGCAACGGCCAAATACCTCCAACGAGTAAGGCATATCCTAAGAAGCAAGCTCAATGGCAAGAACAAGACCCGGGAAATAAACAGCTACGCCCTGTCAGTAATCAGATACCCTGCAGGAATAATAAGATGGCCAAAGGATGAGATACAGACCACAGATGTTAAGACATGAAAGCTCCTAACCATGCACGGAGGGTTCCACCCCAAATCCAGCACTCTGAGACTGTACGCTAGCCGGAAGGAAGGAGGACGAGGACTAGTGAGTGTGAGAGCCACTATCCAGGATGAAACATCCAAGATCCATAAGTACATCAAGGACAAGGCTCCAACTGATGACGTGCTCAGTGAATGTCTCAGACAATGGGGAACAGAAGATGAGGTGCTGGAGGTTCCGTCATGGGAGGACAAGCCCCTACACGGGATGTACCACCGAAACATAACTGAAGTAGTGGATATCAAGAAATCCTACCAATGGCTAGACAGAGCTGGACTAAAGGACAGCACAGAGACACTCATCATGGCTGCACAGGAGCAGGCCTTGAGCACCAGAGCAATAGAGGCCCAGATCTACCACACCAGACAAGACCCCAGGTGTAGACTGTGCAAAGAGGCCAATGAGACAATCCAGCACATAACTGCAGGGTGTAAGATGCTGGCAGGGAAAGCTTACATGGAGCGCCATAACCAAGTGACTGGTATAGTGTACAGGAACATCTGTGCAGAGTATGGGCTGGAAACCCCAAGGTCAAAGTGGGAAACACCTCCAAAGGTGGTAGAGAATGACCGAGCCAAGATCCTGTGGGACATCCAGATACAGACGGACAGAATGTTAATGGAGAACCAACCAGACATTGTGATGGTGGACAAAGAGCAGAGGAAAGCCATTGTGGTCGACATAGCAACACCGAGTGACTGCAACATCAGGAAAAAGGAACATGAGAAACTAGAGAAATACCAGGGGCTCAGAGAAGAGTTGGAGAAAACCTGGAGGGTGAAGGCATCAGTGGTGCCCGTGGTCGTCTGGGCACTCGGGGCAGTGACCCCCAAACCTGAAAAGTGGCTCCAGCAGATCCCAGGAAATACATCAGACATCTCGGTCCAGAAAAGTGCAGTGCTAGTAATAATAATTTTGGATCAAGTGAAAAGACTTAATCTGTTTTCTTTTTTACATGTTGAAAATAAAGAAATTATTTTTTATTGCTGCGTTACAGTTTATGCACATGTATGGTAACAACAATAATAAACAATTGTATACATCATTTTATATAAATAGAATTTATATAAAAATTACTTTTCATACAATATTAGGTGCCATGATATGAAGTTGAACAATTAATCAGATTTATAGATCAGGGAATTTGATTTAAAATACAGAACATTATTAGTGACAACAAGTGAGTTGTTGCTTCTTCTTATTTTTTAATTGTCCCATTAAGAACCAACACAACACTCTACATATAGTAAGTACACACAAACAGTGCAGTGTGTGTGTGTGTGTGTGTGTGTGTGTGTGTGACCTCTGTGATTGACAGGTAACACGTCTCCAGACATGCGTTTGTTATTGGAATGCAGCAGAGAAAGTATGAGACCATTGAGCCACTGAGAATTGTGTGTGCAGCGTAAAAAGCTGGAATTGAATTGAACTCTTGGGATTCATAAAACATTTTTATTGAAGTTGTTGTGGAGACCAAAGAAGAAGAAGAAGAAGAAGAAGAAGAATCGAGCAGGGTAAACAGATTCTTGGACTTTTTCTTTTAAAGTGAAATATTTTTAACACCTTATGCTCGAATTAATGCAACCATTATAACTTGGTTAATTTAATTTAATTTGGCTGCGAATAGATATTTAAAAAATACACTATCCACTCTATAGAAATGAGAAACTTTATGCTCATTAGGAGGACTTCTTCAAAGCTAATTTACGTCCCTTAAATCAGGGAAAATATTTAATTTCACCTAATTGGGCTAAAAAAACATACTTGAAAACAAATTAATTGTTTTCTGCAATTATGCCAAAGATAAATCCTGACACTCTTAAAGTTTAATAATACCAGACAAAATTGAATGATGAATGTTATATTTATGATTATTAATATTGTTATTAATAACAAATACAACTAGTGATTTATTAAACCACAGTGCACTAATTTACTAATTTTGCTACATTTAATCTTTTTAAGATTTCTCACAAACACGTAAAGGCTACAGCACGAGTACCAGGCGGGACATACAGTCATGGCCAAAAATATTGGCACCCCTGAACCTCTGTCAGATAATGCACCACTTCTCTCAGAAAATTGTTGAAATTACAAATGCATTGTTATTCACATGTTTATTTCATTTATTTGCAATGGAACAACACAAAAAGCAGAGAAAAAAAAGCCAAATCTGATTTCATTCTACACAGAACTCCAAAAATGAACTGGACAAAATTATTGGCACTCTCAACTTAATATTTGGTAGCACACAATTTAGAAGAAATAACTGTAATCATTCACTTTCTGTAACTATCAATGAGATTCTTATACCTCTCCACTGGAATGTTGGACCACTGTTCTTTTGCCAACTGCTCCAGGTCCCTTAGATTTGAAGGGTGCCTTCTCCCAACTGCTGTTTTCAGATCTCTCCACAGGTGTTTTATGGGATTTAGATCTGGACTCATTGCTGACCACTTCAGAACTCTCCAGCACTTTATCTTAAGCCATTTCTGGATGCTTTTTGAAGTGTGCTTTGGGTCATTGTCCTGCTGGAGGACCCATGACCTCTGACAGAGACCCAGCTTTCTGACACTGGGCCCTACATGGTGCCCCAAAAGTCTTTGGTAGTCTTCAGATTTCATGATGCCATGCACACAGTCAAGGCATCCAGTGCCAGAAGCAGCAAAACAACCCCAAAACATCAGTGAACCTCCGCCATGTTTGACCACAGGGATCGTGTTCTTTTCTTTGAAGACCTCATTTTGTTTTCTGTAAACAGTACAATGATGTAATTTACCAAAAAGATCTACTTTGGTCTCGTCTGTCCACAGGACGTTCTCCCAGTCTGCGTCAGCAGTGGGGTCCTCCTGGGTCTCCTACCATAGAGTTCCTTCTCATTCAGATGGCGACGGAAAGTGCAAGCTGACACTGTTGTACCCTGTGTCTGCAGGTCAGCTTGAATGTGTTTGGAAGTGGATCGTGGTTCTTTATTCACCATTTGAACAATCCTTTGTTGCAGTCTTTCATCATTTTTTCTCTTCTGTCCTTGTCCAGGGAGGTTAGCTGCAGTGCCATGGGCTGTAAACTTTTTGATGATGTTGCGCTGACACAGGAACATTTAGATCTCTGGAGATGCTTTTCCACAATTTTGGTTCTCAAATCCTCTGACAATTCTTTGCTCTTCTTTTCCTCCATGCACAGTGTGGTACCCACAACACATTTTAACTGGCTGCAAGTGTGATTACTGTATTGCCAGCACCTGTTACATGCCACAGGTAAGTTTAACTGCAAATTAAAGGAGCATCACATGCTTGAAATATTGAATTATTTTTCACAATTTTGAAAGGGTGCCAATAGTTTTGTCCAGTCCATTTTTGGAGTTCTGTGTGGAATGATATGGATTTCTTTCTCTGTTTTTTTGTGTTGTTCCAATGTAAACATAAGAAATACTAATGTGAATACCAATGCATTTGTAATTTAAAAAAAATTGCAGAGGTGCCAATATTTTTGGCCATGACTGTACACACATGGACTTCCCTACCACTACTACATTACCCATAACCCACTACTACATTACCCATAAACCACTACTACATTACCCATAACCCACTACTACACAACCCATAAACCACTACTACATTACCCATAAGCCACCATACTTAAAGGAGCAGGCTCAAATCTACCCATATTGTAATTTCCACGAGTGGTATTTTCTAATTTTTGGTAATCCAGAACATCACCAAAAGCCGACTCAGCATACTGTAACGTGCACTGAGCATTGCTTGACGTTTTTGTGCTATTTTTGTATGATTGGTTTTCAGCATGTTAACATCCACAAGCTTATTTAGAACAGGCAATGTCAACATCCCAAACATGTTCTAATGTTCTAATATGCCAGTCATCACTGTATCGGTCAGACTGATGACATCATCAACAGTGAAGTTATCAATTTCCTTGAAAATTTCATCCAAATCCATTCATAACTTATCAAGTTATCTTGCTAACAGACAGACAGAGTTAAACAGAGGGTAAAACATAACCATCTGCTCTTAGTAGAGGTAATAACAGTAATAATAATAATCATAATAATAAAATATATGCATATACTTTTACCTCCAACAAATGTGAAGCGCAGAAGCGGAGCGAAGCGCAGGGCGGTAAGGTTATGTTTTACCCTCCATTTATCTATTTGTCTGTCAGTCAGTCAGTCAGTCTGTCTGTTAGCAAGATAACATGAAAAGTTATGAACGGATTCGGATGAAATTTTCAGGAAAATTGATAAATGGGACAAGGAACAGGTGATTAAAATGTGGTGATGTTCTGATGTAACCAGGTTGAAAATATATATTTGTTTTATGTTTGAAATATCACCAAATCCTGATTAATATGGTTTTATATGGTTAAGAGGTTTTTTATTGGCAGTAAGTATGTTTGCAAACTAAAGTGTTAATCTCTGTACTGTCACTTTAAGAGGCTTCAGGCCTACTACCGTCATCCCCAGGCTCCTCCCAGTCTGTACAACACTGAGCTGAGAGGAGGTAGGTTCATATTTTACTCGTCAGTTTTGAACAATTATTTTGGATTTATAATGATGTAGACTTTGTTTTATCCATTTACAAATGTTAGTCTTTAGGTTATGAACAATAATGTGTCAGTTGAATTTAAACTTTGTAAATTGACTTTTGGTAACTTTTATGGTGTGCATTTCCACGTGTTAGCTTACAGATTCTCTTTTGCATCTGCTAACAGGAGCTTCAGGCCTGTTTGCTGTCACTGTTAGGGCTTTTCCACAGGGCAGGAGCTGGTGCTAACTTGGAGCTAGCTCGTGTTTTGGCTCTGAGCCATTCTGTTTCCACCACCATAGCTCCAGCTCTCGGAGCCAAAAACCAGAGCTACGTTGGCCCCACATAGCTTCTGGGCGACAGCTCAGCTCTGAAGTGGGCGGGTGGTAGGCGGGGTTATCGACGGTCCTCCAAAAAATGAAAAGCGGCCATTTTTTTTAAGCTGGCGAGTGGCTGGTCACGTTAGCGCAAATCCGACAAAAAATATTTTAAAGTGAGTCCAAAGTAAGTTCAAGAAGAGAGAGCAGTGGTCAGAGGAGGAGAACATTGTTTCCTGGTTCTGTGGGTGTCTGAAGAGGTTCAGGGGAAGTGGACGGAGCCCCACGGACCAAACAGAACTCCAGCCATGGAGGAGCTCGTCCTGTAGAACTGTTAATATTGGTAAGTTTTATTTCACCCTGTTGTTAAACTACTACCAATATTAGCTTGCTACAATATTCCCTCATCAATATTATGAACGTTACATCTAACGTGGTACAGGCTAGCCAGTTAGCCGCTGGTTAGCTAGGAAACCATAACAATACTTTAATATTCCTGAAAGCAGCAGTAATATTTCATTGATTTGTATTCAGAACTTCCCTTACTGTTACACAATGATTATGTAATAATATTATTTAACTATGTGGTAACAAAGTTTCTGCTCATTTCAGAGTTAGATTTAATGGTTCATCTGTAGCTCAGCTCATCTTCATCTCAGAACAAATCCAGTAAGATTCATTCATTCTATGCAAACATGTACAATATTATCTGTTGGTCCATCCTAAAATATCATTTGTTTATGAACAAATGAAACTATTATTAAGAACTAATATTGTTTTCTATTCCTGGACAAAACCAGGCACATTCTTATTCAAAAAGCATTGTACACTCTTTATTGTACAATTGTTTTACTATATTTGAGTTACTGTCTTGAAGTTCGGGGAAATACATACATGTCGAACATCCAACCGTTATTTATAATGTAAAAAAGATCCATCAGACTCAGACATAACGCTGAATACAGAGAACACACACATGGATTATTGTTAAAAACTCTAGATCTCATCCAACTCAAAACTGTCCAAATTATTTATAAAACAAGTAAAGGTTCACTTCCAAAAGCGTTGCAGAAAAGATTTTTAGAGAGAGAAGGGGAAAATAATTTGTGTATAATAATATCAGGGGTTAAATTATGGAACTGCATAAGGGATGAAACAAAACAACATAAATCAGTTAAAAAAATTATATATTGTTAGTAAGTATAAGAAAAAAGAGTAACAATTTTAAGTACATGGCATATATACATTCATGTGTATGTACATATTAGGGATGTAACGATTAATCGTAAGGCAGTTAAAAATTGATTCATAGGTATAACGATTCACATCGATGCTGTGAAAATTGAATTGCAGTATTTTTTTTTAACCAGCAGAGGGCGCTACCCAGAAGTGTTGGCGGCGAGCGAAATCTGCTAATACTTTCTTTCTGGCCGCCTTCTACTCTTAAACATATTCATAAACGATTCCTTACCCCTTTAGCACCGAAAGAATATCTGTAATATTACGTGAATATCTGTAAAAGTCACGTTTTTCTATTAGCTCTGTCTGCTAGCATAGCATCTCTTCTTCACTTCAAAATATCTGCCTGCCAACTGACCACTGGGTTACCAGCGCCCTCTGCTGGTCCAAACAAATATCTGACCTAAATACAATAAAATGACTTTTTTTTTTTAAGTCCAATTGTTAAGGCACAAAATACATTTTCAGTTGCACTTTTAAAAAGAAAAAGAACTATTATGCAGTTTTGTATTGTTTACTATAGAACCAGAATTTAAATAATAAGCTTCTTCTTCATTTGTTTTATTCCTTTATTTATTTCATTCAAGATTTATTTTTAGTTAAATTGCATTGTTTTGAATAGTTTATCAAGGGATTCTTTTGACAATGAAAAATAGTATAGTATTTTCCCAAAAAAAATAAAGGAATATTTTTCAGTCATTTATATACAGTCCCATTTTGTAAAATAAATTGTGAGAGAATTGTATCGTGAATCCAGTATCGTGATTCCAGTATCGTGAATCCAGTATCGTGATTCGAATCGTATCGGGAGTTGAGTGAATCGTTACATCCCTAGTACATATGTATATATGTTTGATGTGAATGTATACACTGTATATATAAAACTTGTGTAGAATATAAGTAAGAGACTTAGCTCTATCTGATCATTTCTGTGTCTTTTTTGACCTAGAGACTGTAACATCTGTTCCCCCTAGTTATGTGTGTTTAAAGAAAAGGTACATAAATGAGAACACAAGTGCACAGTTTATGGAAGCCATAGCAATGACACCAACATTGAGTGCTGAGACAGTTGATGATCTTCTGGATGAGTATAATAGAAACGTCTGTAATGTCATAGATGTGGTGGCTCCAATCAAAACTAAGAGAAAACCAAACACACAGAAAACACCTTGGAGGAGGACTGAGATAATGCAGAATTTGAAATCTGACTGTAGAAGAGCTGAGCGTAAATGGAGATCAACAAAACTCCAAATTCATCTAGAACTGTACAAAATAAGTCTGCGAAAATTCAATGATGGCTTGTTCAAAGCAAGGCAGCAATACTTTTCTGAAATTATTGCCAAAAATGTCAACAACTCTCGCACGTTGTTTTCTGTAATTGAAAAGCTCACAACCCCCCCAGATCAGATAGCCCCTGAATTACTGTCAGCTGGAAAATGCAATGAATTTGCTGTATATTTCAATGAAAAAATACAATCAATAAGGTCAAACATCAGAACAAACCAGCAAAATCACAAAAAGCTTGAACAGCTTCAACCACTGAGGGATGAGTCAACTACAATGTTAGAGTTTATTACAGTGAACCCAAAAACAATAGAGGAGACTGTTCAGCAGCTGAATCCATCAACGTGTTGCCTTGACACAATACCCTCAAACTTCTTTAAAACTGTTGTAAAGTCAATTGTCACTGATTTGTGTCAGATAATTAACTGCTCATTCCAATCAGGCACCGTACCAAAATCCCTGAAAGTAGCTGCTGTGAAACCGCTGTTAAAAAAGAGAACACTGGATGCCTCTATACTGGCTAACTATAGACCAATCAGCAACCTTCCATTCATGGCCAAGATCATTGAGAAGGTGGTCTTCAACCAACTGAGTCAATTCTTAACATTCAACAAAATATTTGATAAATTTCAGTCAGGTTTTCGTTCTCATCACAGCACTGAAACTGCTCTTATCAAAGTGATCAATGACATAAGGTTGAACACTGATTCAGGAAAAGTATCTGTTCTCATTCTATTGGATCTAAGTGCTGCATTTGACACTGTAGATCATACAATTTTGTTGCACAGATTGCAAACATGGGTTGGACTAAATGGAAAAGTAATGCAATGGTTTAAGTCATACTTGGAGGAGCGAAGCTATTTTGTAAGCATTGGAAACTTTGAATCTGACAGATTACCAATGTCCTGTGGGGTTCCTCAGGGATCTGTTCTTGGACCCCTTCTGTTTAACCTTTACATGCTTCCTTTAGGACAAATTTTACAGAACTGTAAGGTTGATTATCAGAGCTATGCAGATGACACACAACTATATCTATCACTGAACCCAGATGACCATGGTCCCATTGAGGTGTTGTGTGACTGTTTAGAAAAAGTAAACTGCTGGATGAGTGAAAACTTCCTTCAACTAAACCATGACAAGACGGAGGTGATTGTCTTTGGTAACAAGGAAAAGAGGACTGCTGTCAGCAATTATCTTGAGTCTCGATCTTTAAAAGCTAAAGACCAAGTCAAAAACCTTGGTGTTCTGATTGACTCAGATCTTACATTCAGCAGTCAGATCAAATCTATCACAAAAACAGCCTTCTACCACCTAAAGAACATCTCCAGAGTGAAAGGTTTAATGGCTCAGAAAGACCAGGAGAAACTGGTCCATGCTTTTATCTCCAGCAGACTGGACTATTGTAATGGTCTTCTGACAGGAATCCCCCAAAAGAGCATCAAACAGCTACAGCTGGTTCAGAACGCTGCAGCTCGGGTCTTAACCAGAACAAAGAGGTCAGAACACATTAGTCCAGTTTTAAAGTCTTTACACTGGCTCCCAGTCAGCCTCAGAATAGACTTTAAAGTTCTGCTGCTGGTGTATAAATGTGTGAATGGGTTTGGTCCAGAATACATCAGTGACATGTTAGTCAGGTATGAACCCAGCAGGTCACTCAGATCTATGGACACAGATCAGATAGTGGAGCCCAGAGTTCACAGTAAACATGGTGATGCTGCTTTTAGCTGTTATGCTGCAAAGAAGTGGAACAAACTGCCAGCGGAGCTGAAGTCAGCATCCAATGTGAACATTTTTAAATCAAAGTTAAAGGCACTTTTTTTTCTCTACTGCATATGATTGAGAGAGAGATTTTTTGTCATGTTGTTGATGTAATGATGATTTTACTGATGATTTTAATTGATTTTACTGATGATTTTAAATGTTCTTATTGATTTAAATGTTCTTATTGATTTTAAACAATTGAATGTTTTATCATGTAAAGCACATTGAGTTGCCTTGAGTATGAAATGCGCTATATAAATGAATTTGCCTTGCCTTGCCTTGCCTATATAGTTAAAATAGTAATATAAGCTAAAAAAAATGTTGCATGTGATTATCTAGAGCCTTGTTTAGTTTTATTGTGATAGAGTAGGTTTGTATAAGCTTTGCTTCAACCTGCACACTTTAGCTTAAGGATTACACAGTTGAGTGTTTGTTTTTGTATTTTCTTATTGTGGAGAATGCTGAAATAAATCATAAATTCAAATATTATTTTTGATGCTTCTATGCAGGAAAAAAAGGAGGAAGATGTTAATGCAGATTTTCTTCCACGGAGCAGTCAGCGACACGGTTCATGGACCAGAACCACGTCCATGGTTCATAACCTCCAGCTCATGATGAACTCCTCAGCACTGGTGTTGATTCTGGAGTAGATAGAATCAGGCTTTGGCCCTTTCTAATAGAAAACCCACATTCATTTAAGTAAATGTTAATATATATTGAGTTGATTTGTACATCTATTTTTACTTTGTGTAAATAAAGTTATTTATTTTGTATTCTACAAGAACTTTGTTCATTGTTTGTTGCCTACTTGTAAGCACACACATGTATTTTATTTCTATTTCGTTAATTTAACTCTTTACATCCACTTTTTTGCCCAACGATAGAAACATAACCTGCTGTAACACACACTATTAGGTTTGTATTTTTTTTTCTTTTGATACATTTATAGAATTTAAAAGTTCATACAATACTGACCTAATGAGTAGGACAATTAAATAAAATGCAATTAAGATTTCCTCAATTCAAAATGTATTGAATCAAATCAACAGCAGCAATAGGTTTAAAACATGTTGGAGTCAATAAGGTGTCATTGATCATTAATAACACAAGTTGAACAACATGATGAGGACACAAACATTTTAATAAAGCATCCATTCAGTCACACACAGTTAGTCATTGGTCCAAATATATATGAATAAATAACATCAGGACTCGTTAGTTTGACACAAACTTGAGCTGATTCTGGTCGTATTGAGTCCCACCAACAGCATGGTCACGGACGTGCACAGTCAGCATTAAGAGCATCTATAATGATAAACAAACATATCAAAATCAACTTATTGTCTTTATCTGCTGTACTTATGCAGGCGTAGTTGAAGCTAAGTAGCTTAGCAAATGCTAACACGGTCATTGTTAAGCAATAAAACATCTTTGATAATTACCTGTGTTCACAAATGTTGTCGCAGATTCCTGTGACTCCAATGAAGATGGTTACATTTGTTCAGCAGAATCTTTACGTAGGATAAGACAGTATTCATACGATGTCAACAGTCAAAACATGGGCTTCATTATGGCGCAAGTGCTCATGGGTAAACTGTTACGTAATCAGTGACGTACTGACGAATTGTGTCGACGCAAGGACGTGGCTCTAAATTGCCGCTGCTGCGGTGGAAAACCAAACCGGTTCTTCAGCTAAACAGGTCTAGCTCTGAAGTAGCTCTGGCACCAACCCCAGCTCCAAAAAAAACCTCTGTGCCCTTGGTGGAAAAGCCCTATGTGTGGAAGAGACTGCATGTTGCAGAGCCTTATGTGTTTTTCCGTTCATTTGTACAGACTACATCACTCTGCCTGTATTAAAAGACTAACCAGCAGCTGATTGTGGTCCTTCTTGATTTCACCACAACGCAGAATAGACAAGGGTTAACCGATGTGCATCGAACTGAAATGAAAAACTGATAAAGACTAAGCACACCCGTTACACTGACAACCAAAATAATAACAAAAAAAAGAAATATATATATATATATATATATATATATATACAGACACTTTCCAAAAATTAGAATATCATGGAAAAGTTGTTTAATTTCCATAATTCCATTCAAAAAGTTAAATTTTCATAGATTATAGATTCAGGGCCCACAATTTAAAAGATTTCAAGTATGTATTTGTTTTTTACATAATTTGGGCTTCCAGCTCATAAAAAACACGAAAACAGGAATTCATAAAATTAGAATACTGTGAAGAAATCACCATTTACTTCTCAGGTTTGGAGGAACAGAACCCAAGCTGCTTGAGGTCCAGTGTGAAATATCCAGTCAGTCATGTTTTGGTGTGCAATGTTCTGTTCCTCACCCGTCTTCCTCCAAACCCTTGGTCCTTGATTCCCGAATGAAAGACATACTTTACTCCCATCAGAAAAGAGGACCATGGACCAACAGTCCAGTCCTTCTTTTCCTCTTTTTTTCTGCAAAAACTGAGAAATAAATGGTGATTTCTTATGGGTTGTGCTCTTACACTATTTATTTATTTTTTCCTTCAGAAAGGTGAAGAAGGCTCAGGAGAAGAAGGTGGCAGAGGGGCCGTACATCAAAAATCCCCTCAATGCCTTCATGCTCACCCTGAAGGAGTACAGGAAGTCTGCGGAGGAGGAGGAGCTGGGCGTGAGGACGAGCGCTGCAGTGAATAACGTCCTCAGTCAACGGGTGTGTTAGGTTGTTCCTCCATGAATGATCTGTGATCTTTAAACTCTTGTCTTTAGTGTGTTTGACCAACACTTTTCTTGTTGTCCATCCACAGTGGAAATCATTGTCAGCAAAGGAGAAAGTTCACTGCTAAGGCCAGAGATGAATCTTACCTCCACTCCATTGACAATCCCGGCTGGAGCAACAAAAACAACTACGTAAGTCTACTCTGCAGACATGTTGACACAGCATCCTGAAAGTGTTTTATCAGCTGACTCAAAGTTTCATGTGTTTGGTTTTAGAGAAAGAAGAGGAAACAAAGTAAGGCCAAAGCCTGAAACATGGACACCAACCAACGACACGACACATCATCATCTACCTGAACTCGCCTTTGTTTTGTGGGAGTTGATGGTCCATCCAACTGGTGTCAATATCATGTCAATTGTACATAATGTAAATACATTTAGTGAAATTAACATTCATGCTATTTATTTAAGAATACAAACATGTAAACTCACACACACACACCACTTGTTTATACAAATGTATATTTTCAAGGTAACTATTTAACCAAATAATACTACAACTATCACTAATAACACACTGCAGTGTGAGACACTTTAGAGAATAGTTTTGGCTGCTATTGTATTGGTGCAAATTTAGTTTACCATTGTATGCTGACATTGGTGTATCTGGAGATAATAAATGGAATCAACTATGTCATCCATGTTGTATTTTTTAATAGCGTTATTCCTGATAGTTTTAATATAAAGCAAAAAAGTACAGATTATTTCTTTCCTGGGGAGGATTATGTCAAATCTAAGTCCATATTTGTTTTTAAAGTGAGTTATTAAATCCTGCTGGTTTGTCTGACTTCTAACTAACACTAAACTTTGACTTTATGCTCTTTTTGTTCAGCGTTTCATCTCAGTGTTAAATTATTTTACGGTGACACTAAATAATTTGTTAATGTGTAAAAACAAGGTGACATTAATGTATCTAAACTGCATTGCAAAGGGATAAGAGTGGGCTGAGTAGGGATGGCATTGAACTGGAAAAGTTGTGTGGGCCCCAAGTGGTTTCAATAATATAGGCCCCATGTAGTAAACCCATGTGGGCGGACTCTCTGGGCCGCGTAAGGGATGTAAGAGGGCAAACTTGACATGGGGAGCAACTTGGCAACAAGATTCCGGATCCATGTTACTTTACCAATATGGGCCCCACACAGCAAGTTCATGTGGGCAGACTGCATGGGCTTCCTTACGATGTAAGTGTGCAGGGTGAGAGTGGGGTACCTACTGTTGCTCACCCCAAATGTTCACTCATTTTAGTTGGAGTTTGAACCCCACCTGTACCCCAATTAAGTGAAGACACTCTGACCCCAGAATTTAGCAAACCAAGATGCATGCATATATTAGGGAAAGCTCTTCAACTTTTTTTTTAGAGCAAAATGGAAGAGTTTTAAGATCAATGTCCAAGGTAATCTAAAACTGCTTTTCAGAGACTATTTCACATAGGAGAAAGACAATTACTTCTATTGCATCTTTGACTTTCTGAATTTAATCTGACAGTCAAAGAGAAAGTCCATTTATGACTGGCCAAAGGTTAGGGGCCTGTACTACAATGCTGGATAAGTAAAACCCGAACTTATCGCCTTTTGCATGCTTCACGTAACCAATCATTGTCCGTAACAGAGCAGTAGAGAGAAGCATGTTACCAACATTTTAACTCAAGCCAGGTAATCTCTGCCTGATTGCGTTTAGCTCTCGTTAAACGAGTAGATTTTGCAGCTTCTGACCATTCACAAACACAAAGATATTGTGCAGAGCAGCCTATGTAACACATGAAGGAAGATACAATTATTCTACAAAAATATGAAGAATTTAAATTCATGATTCAGGCATAAACCAACACTGTTGCTGCAGAAAGAGCAGGAAGGAAGGAATGCACGCACGAAGCTGCTGGATTAGCAAGTGCTCTATGTCATGTTGCCGGTCACTCGTTTCTTTTTTCTAACTGGAACGGCCGTTTCATCAACGAGAAAACACCCTGGTTACCATAGTAACACAGTCTGTGGGTCAAACCTGCTCTTGACCAGGTTTAAGCAGCAGGCTTGGCTTAAGCCGATGATGCACTCTCATAAACCATGTCATCATTATTAAAGAAGTCATTTAGTGATGCTTTAAAACACTTAAAGATCTACAAAAGGAAAAAGGAGTCAAAAAGAACCATACAACTGAGGATATAACTATTGTCTTATTACATGTTTAATGTGTACCGTATTTTTAATGAGATATGACAGTCTCCATGTGTTTAAACCATCAGTAATAATATATGTAAGAATAAGTGCGTATTCATCGCACAGAGAGGGAGGGGCTTCAGGGACAGTCACAAGGCAGTTTTATGCTTGACGCATCAACGTGCTGCGCGGAAATGAGAAGCACGGAATCCTCATGAAACACATTGTATTTATACTTAGTGCGGCTTCCGCTACCAAACATAATTTTTTTAATAGTATTTGTAGAGTTGTATACTTATATTTTCTGTGCTTTTTATTTTTTATTATGCAATTTTCTTTCCTGTAACATATTTTTCCCTTTTTCTGTCTGTACTGTGTACAGGTCCATGAATAAATATATATATATATAAAAAAAAAAAAAAAAAAATCTCTTCCTCACCCTCTACGGGCGGTCTTATTTTTCCTCCAAGCTCGGGTTCTCTACCAGAGGCCTGGGAGCTTGAGGGTTCTGCGCAGTATCTTTGCTGTTCCTAGAACTGCACTTTTCTGGACCGAGATGTCTGATGTATTTCCTAGGATCTGCTGGAGCCACTCCTCCAGTCTGGGGGTCACTGCCCCGAGTGCCCCAATGACCACGGGCACCACTGATGCCTTCACCCTCCAGGTTTTCTCCAACTCTTCTCTGAGCCCCTGGTGTTTCTCTAGTTTCTCGTGTTCCTTTTCCCTGATGTTGAAGTCGCTTGGTATTGCTATGTCGACCGCTTTCCTCTGCTCTTTGTCCACCACCACAATTTCTGGTTGGTTCTCCATTACCATTCTGTCCGTCTGTATCTGGATGTCCCACAGGATCTTGGCTCAGTCATTCTCTACCACGTTTGGAGGTGTTTCCCACTTTGACCTTGGGGTTTCCAGCCCATACTCTGCACAGATGTTCCTGTACACTATACCAGCCACTTGGTTATGGCGCTCCATGTAAGCTTTCCCTGCCAGCATCTTACACCCTGCAGTTATGTGCTGGATTGTCTCATTGGCCTCTTTGCACAGTCTACACTTGGGGTCTTGTCAGGTGTGGTAGATCTGGGCCTCTATTGCTCTGGTGCTCAAGGCCTGCTCCTGTGCAGCCATGATGAGTGCCTCTGTGCTGTCCTTTAGTCCGGCTCTGTCTAGCCATTGGTAGGATTTCCTGATATCCACTACTTCAGTTATGTTTCAGTGGTACATCCCGTGTAGGGGCTTGTCCTCCCATGACGGAACCTCCAGCACCTGTCTGAGACATTCACTGAGCACGTCATCTGTTGGAGCCTTGTCCTTGATGTACTTATGGATCTTAGATGTTTCATCCTGGATCGTGGCTCTCACACTCACTAGTCCTTGTCCTCCTTCCTTCCGGCTAGCGTACAGTCTCAGAGTGCTGGATTTGGGGTGGAACCCTCCGTGCATGGTTAGGAGCTTTTGCGTCTTAACATCTGTGGTCTGTATCTCATCCTTTGGCCATCTTATTATTCCTACAGGGTATCTGATTACTGGCAGGGCGTAGCTGTTTATTGCCCGGGTCTTGTTCTTGCCATTGAGCTGGCTTCTTAGGACATGTCTTACTCGTTGGAGGTATTTGGCCGTAGCCGCTTTCCTTGTCACCTCTTCGAGGTTGCCATTTGCTTGTGGGATTCCGCGGTACTTGTAACTGTCCTCAATGTCTGCTATTGTTCCTTCTGGGAGTGAGACCCTTTCTGTGTGGACTACCTTCCCTCTCTTAGTCACCATCCGACCACATTTCTCTAGTCCGAATGACATCCCAATGTCTGCACTGTATATCCGGGTGGTATGGATCAGTGAGTCGATGTCTCGCTCATTCGTAGCGTTAGCTTGATGTCATCCACGTAGAGCAGGTGACTGATGGTGGCCCCGTTCCTGAGTCGGTATCCATAGCCAGTCTTGTTGATTATTTGGCTGAGGGGGTTCAGACCTATGCAGAACAGCAGTGGGGACAGGGCGTCTCCTTGGAATATGCCACATTTGATGGAGACTTGTACAAGTGGCTTGCCATTGGCTTCAATGGTGGTTTTCCACAGCCTCATCGAGTTTGCAATGAAGGTTCTTAGAGTCCTGTTGATGTTGTATAACTCCAGGCATTCAATGATCCAAGTATGTGGCATTGAGTCGTAGGCCTTCTTGTAATCAATCCAGGCAGTGCTCAGGTTAGTATGTCGGGTTCTGCATATATACAGTATATATATATATATATATATATATATATATATATATATATATATATATATATATTCCTGTTTTTCTGCTGCTGAAACTGATGGAATTTGACCCACAGAAAACTGAAGGTTGTGAAGTTCTGTGTAGGCCTGCACATTTATTAAAGCAGCACAGACGCTGCCAACTCCCCAGCAACCAGTTCCATCCCTCCCAGATTCACAGACTCCTCTACACACACGGGGCTGATCCTGTGAGTGGAGGGCAGTGGTAGCAGGCCACAACACCTTGTTGGACATTGGCCGTCTCATCAAAGCACGAGCTAGCCGGGCTGCACTCTCAGCTCCAAATGATCTCAGGTCATTGTTCCTGACACCACAGGGACTTGTTCCTTGGCAGGAGAGCGTAATCAGACGGTATCCTGAACAGGAATGAAGAAAATACAGGACTGCAGTGAATTTGAAATACAAAACTGTTTTATTGCCACACACTGTAACAAAATAAATAAAATATGCAAGAAAAGAAGTGCACTTCTTTGTGACCTCTATTCTATATTCTCATACAGCACTTGGTGTGTGTGCTGGGATGAATTCCAGCATGTCAGCAACACAGCCAAACCTTGTGTGTGCTGTGTCCTTAATGGTGGCTGAACAGTGGCTGTCACTTTCTCAATATCTACTCATCTATTTTCAAGCAGGTCAGCATCTCTCTTCTTCAACCCTGGTCCTGGAGACACTCCTTGAGGAACTCCTTTTACCTGAACAGTAAGACAGAAGTGATCAGAACCAGAAAAAACTATTTATCCCAGAGGGATAATTAGGAAGGCACTGAGCGGCATATAAAGAAACAATGATAATAGTAGAACAATACTAATAATAATTATATATATATTAATGTTATCTAAATAATATACACACATGCAGAAAACAAGGGGGTCGTTATACAAGTATATAAGTCAGGCCAGTTGCAGCCCTCGGTTTAATTTATTACGGCCCCCAAAGTAAATGTACAAAATGATAGAAAAATACAGAAAACATGAGCAAGAATAAATAAAAAAAAAATATTGCAGTAAAATACAATAAAGCAAACAACAGTAAAAAACAACAACAGTAATACACAAAATTACTCAGAAAAATAAACATTACAAAAAATGACAACAAAAGTACACCAAAAGACAAGAAAAAATCAATAAAAAAACTCAGAAAACCCACAGAACTAACAAAAAGACAACAGAAATACAACAAAAATTACCCAAAAAACACGACAGCACAAATACACAATATAACTCTGAAAAACGTATTTTACAGGAATAATAAACACAAAAGAACAGAAATGCACAAATTGCCTCCTAATGAGCAAGACAACAAACATACACAGAATGACAGAAAAACACGCAAAATTGCTATAAAAACTCTTTGTTCTTTCCTGTATTAATGCTCAGATTACTAATTATTCTAAATGCTGACATTAATGTTGATCATGTGACCCTCAGATCAAATGCATTTTTGTGGCCCCGCTGTGATAAAAGTTGCCTACCTCTGATATAAGTAAAGAACAACATAAAAATCACTCGAGTTCAATAGGGGAAAAAATAAAAACGCTAAAAGTAGGTGACTGTGGTTCCACAAATGAGGAGATTGAGAACACATATGAAGAGGCTGAAGGCAGCCATGATTTTCCGTGCGGCTCCTCCGCGTAGTTCGGAAAATGTGGAGGCGCTCTACGTGGAAATGTTTTTGCATAGAGTGCCAATGCGGGGGGCGTGGCTGCAAAAATGACATGGAGTGGTGGCCTAGTGGTTAAGGACGCTGGGCTTGTAATCGGAGGGTTGCCGGTTCAAGCCTCACCGGGGCCGTCACTGTGGGATGTTGAGCAAGTCCCTTAACCCCGAACTGCTCCCCAGGCGCCGCAAAATGGCTGCCGACTGCTCCTCAGGGATGGGTTAAGTGCAGAAGACAAATTCCAATAATGTACTAACATTACATGGCCAATTAAAGGCGAAAGCCCGATTTAATCTTAATCTGTACGCGGATGTGTCAAGCATAAAACAGCCTTAAGGCTCCCAATGACAAAGATATACAGCTCATCTACACCTACAGCGTCTACAGTGTTGGATGTGACATCCAACAGCACTGCTGCTGCTCCCACTGTTCATTTAGTGCTGAGTTCAACAAACTATTCATCAAACACTCAAGTCTCATAAATTACATATTATTTAATTGTAAGTTTATTAAATGCTGACAGGTGTTAAAAACGTATCAAACGCACACAATCAGTGTGTGATCACATGATTCAGTTGTTTGCTATGATAAATTGACTAAATAACACCTTCTTTAACCCTTTACTACTTTTAAAATGTTCAAACCACAGTCGGTCCTTTTCTTTAACGTGTCTGTCATTTATTCCCACTGCTCAGTAACAGATGACGTCACGTCCTGTTGGTCTCAGCATTGGTTCCTATTGGCTTCTCATCCATCGTAAAAGCTGCTGCGCGTGCGCTGTCACTCTCTAATCATTATATCTGTGATCTATCTCATGGGTCTTATGAGGACGAGCACTATCAATCAATCACTGTCACCTGATTGGCTCAGCTGAGGAGCTTCAAGCTGAGAAGAGTTTGATGAAATGATGAAAACCAGCATGGTCACGGACAGCTTAGCTGAACCAGGTTTAAACCATAAGCCTGGCTCTACTGAGAACACTTTGATAAAATACCCCCTTGAAATGCTGCTAACAAACTAACACTAATGCTGGTAGGCCTTTCCCTGCACAGTGGAAGTTGTTTGACATGGAAGAGGGTGGACAAGCATAATGAAACCAGTAACCAGAACAATGATAACAGATGGATAAATGGGATGATGATGTTAAGCTTCCGTCATTAGCTGACTGTGCTCACTGACTATAGTGTGAGCACGGCTCACTCTCAGTGACAATGACTAAAATGCAAGGAATCTTTGCCCTGGACTACACTATTCTGAGAACTGTTCATCTAGCTCTTCCTTACTAATAACCAAGCTTAAATCAGTATACAAATAAATACCAACATTTTAACTCAAATAATGCTGCCACCATTTGCTCTAACTGGCATTTAAAATTTGAAACCTGCTTTACCATTGAAACCTCAAATATTGTGCATCAGTTATTGCTTTTAGTGCATTTTAATGCAAAAACCATGTGTATACCTTTATCAAATTATTCTTTTTAAGCAGGTCACAAAGCTATTTTAAATAATGATTATGAGAGCATAGTATAATGAAATATTTTACTACAGTCAAGTACTTCAAAAATGTTTTGTGCTAAAATTTAGAGCTGTGCATTTTCACGGTTTGATTTTGATTGCCAAGCAAACAATTTGGATCAATAACCATAACATATCACTATGCAGAATAATTAGTTTAATGACTACCCGTGGTTACTCTGTCATCTATTAATACAGGGGTGCCCAATCATGGTCCTCAAGGGCCCCTATCCAGCATGTTTTAGATGTGTCCCTCTTCCAACACACCTGGTTCAAATGATGAACTAATCATCAAGCTCTGCAGAAGCCTGATAATGATCCTGGTCTTTCAATCACACTGCTCATAGAATGGCTCCACATCCACGTTTGACACCTTATAAATGACAGAAAACAATGAAATAGAAAATGAGTGCGAGAATATTATTGTGCTTAACATAAATTGCATAGAAAAAATAAAAAAAAATATAAATCTATTAATAAAAAAAAAGTTCTGCACATTTTCTTAAAAGGCATTTATAACATCAGGAGGTAGTCAATAAACTTCCAGTTACAATTTAGAAATAACTGAATTAATGAAATAAAAAAAAACCCTTGAGAAATTAAAAGCTATTTCTAACACATGCTAACACAATGCTAACGCTAATCTGAAAAGGTGGTTCATTCTTACCACACAAAACACAAGTACAACTGTATGAAACACACACAAGACGGTACATAAGCATCTTCCATTAACACATCTTTAAAGATACTGGCTGTGTGGCCGTTTTAAGTTTAAACATTTATATTTTACACAGTGAACAATGTACCATGCTCACCTTATAAATGACAGCAAACAATGGAACAAAATGGCCCCCGCGCTCAGATTAATGCAAACTATGGCGCCCTGTGAGGGACAAATTACTTGTACAGCCGAACTCAAAGGACTACAAAGCGACACCTTGTGGCAACGTTAGGCCACTACCTTACATCTGTAAGAAACTGTGTGATAAAACTAAGCTAAGCAGATAACTGCAAGTTACAAGAGAATATCATTTAACATTACCTCAAACCTAGTTTATACATTTTACTGTTCTTTTTCATAAAAAAAAAAAAAAAAAAAATGATATTTAAAGTTTCTATCACTTTCTCTTTAGTTTTGACTCATTCAAAGCACAATCATCTTAGTGCATGGCAGGCAAACTCTCCTGGCTTTTAAAGTATGGTCAATTACAGGAGGAGCTGCGCTTGTTTGTGGACCACTTCATTAAAGTGTGAAACCCACATTTCCCTTAATTACCAAACAAAGCTATCTAACTCTGAAATGAACATGAACTCATTTAAACAACTAAATGACTTAAATAAACAAATGATATCAATCTACTTGCTAAATAATCGTTACAAGTTACAAAAGAAAATATCAATCAAAGAAGAAAACCCCCTCAGTTGGTATGGCCCAGAAATGTCTCTGGCGACATCATCGACTCTGACAAGGCAGGAAATGATGGTCCTGCACAAGCAACAAAAACAAACACACATGTGAGTATGCATGAAAAAATGATCTAAAGGATAGTTAATAAACAAAGACTAATAAACATGTTTTAATAAACTATGTGATGCTGTAAATTACTATGATGTAAACTTCACACAAACAAATCCGTGTTTGCAATCTCTTTAAAAAGAAAGGAGTGTGTGTGTGTGTGTGTGTGTGTGTGTGTGTGTGTGTGTGTTCCTCAAATATAGCTGCAGATCAGGATCAGACTGAGCTGAGAGTTTCAACATGGCTGCTGCTTGGTTCAAGAGTGTGCAACGTCTGACTGGTTTGGATGCCCCACCCCCACGCCCCACCTCCTGAGTTGACACACTCAGTGATGATGTCATCAGACCTACCTCTACATTAATTATGTCCCATCTTCAAACACAACTTCATTTGGCCATCCATGAAAAAGCTACTTAACCTCCCACTTTTCTATAGCATCACATACTCCCTACAGGCGTATAAATTAATTAATATGCAAAATAATAGATGACAAGAAGTGACAATGTTAAAACTCTGCTTCCTGATCTTGATCCAGCATAGGTTTCCTTCTGTCTTAATTATTTTTGCTTTGTCCCAATCCAAGATGTGATTTTCAGTTTCTCACAAGGATGGGGAAAGAAAAGGCACAACAAGAAAATCTCAAGTCTTAAATATCAGAACACAAAATCATTAATGGATTGGGACACAGCAAAAATAAGTGGGACAGAAGGAAACAAGCTTAAAATCAACAGGGATGAGGGAACTTTCTTACTCTCCCACCCCTGAGACTCTGTTCTCCAGATACCATCAGCCGACAACCTGAGAATCCTCAGACTGGCCACGCCCAAAAGGAACTCATGAAAAGCCATCAGAATATGCTTTGATGCTTTCCTTATGAGAGAACTTGTGGGGATACATCAAAGCAATCCCCTCTGAGGAAGACTGGCAGTTGACCCTAACCCTTGTCTGGATAAACCAAACCTTAACATATAATTCACTTTTATTTTGAATAAAATGTTCAAATGTTTGACCCAAAAAAAAGAAAAAAGAGCCTGGCGTCTGGGTTCGATCTAGGATGTTGTAAATTCCTGTTATGTTAAATTTGAGATTTGTGAATGAGGGAGGTATGTACTATTTTGTAATTATTCAGCTAATGTAATTATGGTTGGGGCACATTTAATGCCTAGTGTAATCTTGCCTTAAAACCATGTGGGTGACAACATCAAATCTGCAGACGTTCCTTCTTGTTTCAGCTCACGTTCTCCCTATGTAGGACCCACATAGGACTTAAAGCTGAGACCAGTACGGGTCTTATCAGTTTAGCTCAAAATCTAGTGTAATCCCACCATAAACCCACATGAGCATTTGGCTTGGAGCCAACATGAAACCCGCAGAAAATCTTACTTGCAACCCATATTTCAACCCATACTGTTCCCATATAGGACCCACAAAGCTAGAATTAACATGGGTCAATTTTGTCCAGTTTGGGTTTATCAATAACCATGGACAATCCCATTTGCAACACATGATGGGACCCATTATTTAGCACGCTTTTTACCATTATGTGCCTCACCTAAACATGTTGGCTGGGTCACATTTAATGATTTGTTTTTTAAACTTACTTTTATCCCTCCCACAATGTGTATCAAGTATGCAAAAGCATTAATATGATTATTTATTTATTTATTTTTTTGTTTGATTTGAATACAAGACGATTTGATAATAATAACTGTACATTGTTAATATAAGCTACAAAGTTTCATTTTTTTTACATTTTCAGTTGGTGATGTTCCTTGGGACTTTCAAATGAAGAGAAGTACCGTGACTCAAAACAGGTCGAAAAATATTGCCTTAAAAAACATTGTGTTTTCTTGTCAGAATAAGCTTGTTGTATCAAGTCGTTATATCCCAAAAATCCCACTCCAGTATCAGCATGGTACCAGGGATCCTGTGGTTCACTGGGCTAACTTACCCTCAGAACATGTGTAGAAGACGCTGTGGATCCAGATCAAATCAGGCATTCATTTTTGGGATCAAAGCTCTTCTCTTCAGGGACGAGCATACACAGCTAGCCTGGGGTCCTATACAGACCCTTTCTATGGGAGTGTGTGTGTGTGTGTGTGTGTGTGTGTGTGTGCGCGTGTGCGTGTCTCCAGTTTCTCTTTTTAATAGGTTCTACTACTAAATATTGCATTCATGCCAGCTTTCAATGCTTGTTATTCACTAAATAAACCAACACAAATGTTAAAACAAGTTCCAGAAAAACTACAGCTTCAAACTAGTGATGGACTCAATAACAAAATCTAATTGTATAAAGATTTTGTAATTAATTATTCTAAATTTATAACCTAACAATATTTGACACAATGAAAACCATAAATGACCTCAAACAATATTAAACACTATCATAATATGTTTAACACTGAGGCACTAAATTACATGTTTAGCATTGAGGTGTTAGCTGCTATATGTTTAACATTGAGGCGCTAACTGCTACATGTTTAGCATTGAGATGCTAGCTGCTACATGTTAGCATTGAGGTGCTAGCTGTTATACAGAATCCAAGAACAGGTTCGTTCCTGTTATCACCTCTCTGTTACATTACGATCAAAAGGAACAATCAGTCAATGTTTACATGCAAAGTTTTCAAACTCTGGGCTCCGACCCAAACCAGAGGTCACTCAGGATGTCGGAATAATACCAGCTGTTTGTTTCCCTCTCAGATGAGAACAAAGAATATGTACTTGTTTGAAAAGTCACAAAAGAGGGATTATTGGAATGGTTCCTGCAGAAATCTAGATATTATCTAGATAATATTGTCTGCCCTATGCCACTCTTTAGATAATTCAAGAACCAACAGAATGTTGTTTTTAATCATTATTAATATTCTCATTCATATAAACCATTATGAACTACCCTTATCCTCCTACACATGTTATTCATTCTATGCAATATACCTCTTCACTTCAAGCTGAGTATAGAACTTCAACAGTTAGCTTTAAACATATGGGGTGTACAACCCCAGCCAGTTATCGCTGTAGCTCGACTGTTGGAATGTTGATTGACTTTAGAAAGTTTCTTGTTCCCAGGTTGGTACTTCCTCCATTTGTTGAGGTGTGAAAGTTTGTGGCTTTCTTTCTTTGTTCTAAGGCTAAAGCCTTAGACTCCTCCCGTTGGTCTCCAGTTTCCTGTCATATCATATGTGCCTTTTTTGGCTGGGATTCTTCAGAGTAAATCTGACCGCGGCTGCTCTCACAGGGTTTTGTCTCTCCCCTGTTCTCTTGATTCTGCTTGTGTTAATAAACTTTGTATTATTTTGCAGGTACGTTTCAATGAAGATCCTTTTTCCACATTACACCTTTTTCATCCTCCACATCATCACCTGGGAAACCATGACAAATATAAGAGGCAAACTCTATTAATGATCATCATTTTGTTCTTTTTTTACTAATTCTTGTGAACCACAACTCAAAAGCAACGTCTAATTTCACGAGTTAATTTTCAGTAAATTTGTGTTCACTACTACTTTTGTCAGCGTAGGAGACCATGTCTAAGACTTGTCACAGATACCACGGTACATCTTTTTAACCACAGGAACAATGAAATATACTAATTTAACTTCCCACGTCCTCTCTCTCACAAGCTGAGAATTTATGACTTAACTGTGTGCCTTCCCCCTGTTTGTGCCAAGAACTAAGGCATAGACACTCTGCTTCTCTCCATGAATTAACAATGAAAATATGTTTTAAAGTTGCTACAGACTTTTGATACAATGTTGAAATTTATTTTTCTACACAGTCATTAAAGGTGCAGTGGGCGATTCTCAGATCCCTCTTTCCCCCTCCCCACTGCTCTCTTGCTCTGCCTCCAAACTTTCCAAAGTCCCTCCCTCAGAGGAGCTAACAAGCTAACGTTAGTCAGACAGCAACATTACAGTAATATAACATGCTCTGTTAAAAGCATATTAATGCAGCGCTTCTCTCTCTCTATGTGCACACAGTACACCAACCTAGCAGCAGCAGCAACAACACGTGTCACTTACAGCAGCCACACGGAGGCTGCTGCGCGCACACAAACAACACAAACATAATGTAAATCAAGCAGCAGTAATTACCTTTCATGCAGAAAAGTCACCAATTCCATTTTCTACTCCTCCAGACCATACACTGTAAAAAAGACGCTCTAGCCTCGTGAAAGGGGAGGGGCCTGTGAGCTACAGCTGTCAGACAGCCCATCAAACACAATCATGGCTCTGATTGGTTCTTTTTTCTCAGTCGCGGTGCATTCTGGCAATCTGCGGACGGGGCTCAATGAGCCAGTTTTTTTCACACAAACTACTAGTTTGATGTAAAGCTGTCCTTACATAGTGACAGCTTTAGCAAATATGACAAAAAGTCACTTATATAAGTTGCAGTTTACGGACCCTTCAGACACACACCATGGTCCACAACCACGCTTTACGGACCCTTCAGACACACACCATGGTCCACAACCACGCTTTACGGACCCTTCAGACACACACCATTGTCCACAACCACGCTTTACGGACCCTTCAGACACACACCATGGTCCACAACCACGCTTTACGGACCCTTCAGACACACACCATGGTCCACAACCACGCTTTACGGACCCTTCAGACACACACCATGTTCCACAACCACGCTTTACGGACCCTTCAGACACACACCATGTTCCACAACCACGCTTTACGGACCCTTCAGACACACTCCATGGTCCACAACCACGCTTTACGGACCATTCAGACACACACCATGGTCCACAACCACGCTTTACGGACCCTTCAGACACACACCATGTTCCACAACCACGCTTTACGGACCCTTCAGACACACTCCATGGTCCACAACCACGCTTTACAGCCTCAGACTCTTCTCCATATTGATCTCATCTGAGTTATCTCTCTCTCTCTCTCTCTCTCTCTCTCACACACACACACACACACACACACACGCTTTCGAGCATTTATCCTTAGCTTAGTGAGCGTAGCGCTCTTTTAGTTATTGTGTAAATAGGTTTAATAAATGTTTATACTTTTACTATTTGTCTGTGGTAATATGGTTTGTTTTTGGAAAGTAGACAGTAAAAAAAGATTGTAAAATTAACCGTAAAGTGCTGTAAAATCATGACAGCAAAAACATGTAAACAGGAAAACAATGAAACAATGTTTAATTAACTGCAATATTTTCTAAAGTACAGAACTAAACCCAACAGTTAATTTTAAAGTAAAAATATGTAATCATATTCAAATTTCTTTGTAAAATCTACATGCTGCTGTAACTTTAACTGAGGAAACCTGTAATACAAAAAAACAATACTGTACAGTTAAAACTACAACATGACAGTGTTAAAATAATGGTTATTTTTTGTCGAGTTATTTCATTTTTATTGAAAGGAACCGTATAGCATTATAATTTGTATATTTCACATTGCGAACCACTTTAAAGAGAAAATAAATAGTTTACAGCTGTAAACTTGTACAAACTTCTCACCAGACCAAACCTAAAAAGTAATTGTGGGCCAAGTAAAAGCAAGTAAATGTTGTGTTGCGTTGTTTAGATGCAAAATGATAGCTAAGTTCCCGTTCACTTTTCCTCATGAAACAAACAACAACAACAAACAGCATGCATCATTAATGTTTCTTATATTCATTACATGATATATTTTTAATAAGAGAACATTATGTGGCGTCATTAGGTCTTTATTTTCAGGGGTGTGTGTGTGTGTTTGTGTGTGCGTGTTCTTGGGGCAAAGCCTCCCCTGTCTTTAAAGCTAGTGACGCCCCTGTTTAAGAGGCTTGTATGTTTATATTTTTAAAAACAATTTCATCCCTTTATAAAATAAAAATTTTTCAAACATCACCATGTTAGTACTAAGATGGCGCCGCGGATGGTCGCCTCGGTACTGCGCTCTCTCGTAGTTGTTGTGTTTTTCTTTATTCTTGTAGTTTATTGCTCCCCTTCTCTGGTCTCTTTCACCAGAGAAGAACTATTACAAGTTGGACAGTCCTCTGCTGATCTTTTTTCACCGGTTCTCATTGAACCAGAAAGTTATGCGGAGATTCTCACCGGAGGAGCAGCAGCTCTCTATGGAATTTGTAGGAGACGCCGCAGACGCAGACGGGGTAAACGAGCAGGTGCGCTTGTTAAACTGAGGCAGCGGGGATTACGCACTGCGCTTCCATCCATTCACCTGGCGAATGTCCGCTCACTGGCAAATAAAATGGATGAACTGCTGCTTCTAAACACCAGAAACTCGGACTTTTGCAGATCCGCCGCCCTGTGTTTTACTGAAACCTGGCTCAGTGAACTCATCCCGGACAGCTCTCTACATCTACCGGACTTTCAGCTCCTCAGAGCGGACCGCGTAAAAGAGCTCTCTGGGAAGACGAGGGGCGGCGGAATATGCTTTTACATTAACCAAGGTTGGTGTACAGATGTCACAGTGTTGAAGCAGACGTGTAGCCCTAATCTGGAGAGTTTTTTCATAAACTGCAAACCGTTCTATTCTCCACGGGAGTTCTCCTCGTTTGTTATGGTCGGTGTTTACATCCCACCTCAGGCTTGTGTAACAGAGGCGTTACAGCACCTGGCCGACCAGATAGCAGACGTGGAGAAAAAACATCCCGACTCTTTGCTAATCATTCTCGGGGATTTTAACAGAGCAAATCTAACCCACGAACTCCCTAAATACAGACAGCATATAAAGTGCCCCACCAGGGGTGCTAACACACTGGACCACTGCTACACTGTAATAAAGGATTCATATCACTCTGTTCCCCGTGCAGCTTTGGGGCTCTCTGATCACTCTCTGATTCATCTCATCCCGACCTACAGGCAGAAGTTTAAATCTGCTAAACCTGTAGTAAGGACTGTAAAGAAATGGACAGAGGAGTCAAAGCAGGAGTTACAGGACTGCTTTGACTGCACTGATTGGAGTGTTTTTGAAGCTGCATCAGACAACCTAGATGAACTGACTGATACTGTGACATCTTACATCAGCTTCTGTGAGGACATGTGTGTGCAGACCAAGACTTTCTGCACATACAACAACAACAAACCCTGGTTCACACCTCAACTTAGGATGCTACGTCAGGCTAAGGAGGAAGCCTACAGGAGTGGGGACAGGGACCTGTTCAGGCAAGCCAAGTACACACTATCCAGGGAGATCAAAGTAGCCAAGAGGTGCTACACTGAGAAGCTAAAACAAAGCTTCTCAAACAAAGATCCTTCTGCAGTGTGGAAAAGCCTACATGAAGTTACCAACTACAGGAAACCCTCCCCCCACCCCACTGGTAACAAAAGACTAGCTAGAGACCTGAACAGCTTCTACTGCAGGTTTTCACACCCACCCCCCAGCTCATTAGCATCAGCCCATCACCTGGACTCTGCCCTTCCTGCTCCCCCTACTCCCCCCCCTACCTCACCCTCTGTCCCCCCACCTGCCCTGAAGATCAATGAAAGAGATGTGTGCCAGCTTTTCAAAAAACAAAAGATCAAAAAGGCTCCAGGACCAGACGGAGTGTCTCCTTCCTGCCTGAAAGCCTGTGCTGAGCAGCTGGCACCCATCTTCACACGGATCTTCAACACATCACTGGAGCTGTGTGAAGTACCTTCCTGCTTCAAAAGTTCCAGCATCATCCCAGTCCCCAAGAAACCTGCCATCACAGGACTTAATGACTATCGACCCATTGCTCTGACGTCTGTAGTCATGAAGTCCTTTGAGAGGCTGGTTCTGAGCCACCTGAAAAAGATCACAGGACCCCTGCTGGACCCCCTGCAGTTTGCCTATCGGGCAAACAGGTCTGTCGAGGATGCAGTCAACATTGGACTGAACTACATCCTGCACCACCTCGACTCCCCAGGGACCTACGCTAGGATCCTGTTTGTGGATTTCAGCTCTGCATTCAACACCATCATCCCGGACATCCTTCACCAGAAACTCACCCAGCTCACAGTGCCGGCCTCCACCTGTCAGTGGATCACCAACTTCCTGACTGACAGGAAGCAGCAAGTAAGGCTGGGAAGCATCACATCTGGCACCCGGTCACTCAGCACTGGCGCCCCCCAGGGGTGTGTTCTCTCCCCACTGCTATTCTCCCTCTACACCAATGACTGCACCTCAGGGGACCCCTCTGTGAAACTCCTGAAGTTTGCAGATGACACCACCGTCATCGGTCTCATCCGGGACGGGGACGAGTCTGCCTTCAGACGGGAGGTGGAACAGCTGGCTCTTTGGTGCAGTCAGAACCACCTGGAACTGAACCCGTTCAAGACCGTGGAGATGACAGTGGACTTCAGAAGAAATCCCCCCCCACTCCCCCCCCTTACCATTTTAAATAGGGAATTGGCTACCGTGGACTCCTTCAGGTTCTTGGGATCCACAATCTCAAAGGACCTTAAGTGGACCTCCCACATAGACTCAACCAGGAAAAAGGCACAGCAGAGGATGTACTTCCTGCGTCAGCTGAGGAAGTTCAACCTGCCCCAGGAGCTGCTGATCATGTTCTACACCTCCATCATTCAGTCTGTTCTGTGCACCTCCATCACTGTCTGGTTTGGATCTTCAACCAAACTAGACAGACACAGACTACAAAGGATAGTCAGGACTGCAGAAAAGATCATTGGTGTTGATCTGCCCTCCATCCAAGACTTATACCTGTCCAGGGTCAGGAAACGGGCAGGTAGCATCACTGCAGACCCCTCCCACCCTGCACACAATCTATTTAAACTCCTCCCCTCTGGCAGACGCTACAGATCACTGTACGCCAAAACAACCCGCCATAAAAACAGTTTCTTCCCCCAGGCTGTCACTCTGATCAATACTAAACAGTCAAAGAGTGTCAGTCCTGTTTCTGTGAAAAAACCCTGGAACCAAACATAACAACCTTGGATCAATCTGACACTGAGAATGTTCATGTACATACCTTTATTTTAAATGTTCTACTGCACTACTTATCAATGCTCTACTGCACTATTTTCCTTTTATTATTATTATATTTTATTATTATCTTTCTTTTCTATTATTTTCCTTCTTTTATCTTATTTTTAATTTTTATTTTGTATCTATTTAATTATTTTTTATACTATTACTATTATTATTATTATTATTATTATCATCTTGTTATTTGCACATTCTAGTCTAACTACTGTTTATATTTATACTTATGTTTATACTTATTATCATCTTTTCTAGCTGATTGTTTATTGTTGAAAAATTTTTGTTTTCACTATTGGAGAGAGCACAGTTGACCGAGTCAAATTCCTCGTGTGTACAACATACACTTGGCGAATAAAGATGATTCTGATTCTGATTCTGAAAATTATTGAATAAAAATATAAAAGCCTGTATTTAAATGAAGATGAATGTTTCTCGAGGTAAGTGCACTATGGATGGTTAGGAAATTATGGCTAATAACATCCACTGTGGAAAAACATTAATTTCATTGCAACACTGAACCATCGCGAGAGGCTGCAGTACTCGCTTTTCAAAGTTTAACGTCTCGTGCCCAGATGGCATTTCAGGCGGGGAACTGTGTCTACCACGCTGTGCATCACGCCCTCGGTTCGTTCGTGCTGCTACCGCTTGGAGCTGCGCTCACCTGCAAGGACAGAGCACCGTGACCTGTACCGGTAAGCTTAACATTTACTTTGTTTAAACTTGTTCTGCACGGTCTATCATTAACATCACCTGTGAGATAAATACTAGCTCTGTTTGTGAACACAGTTAGAATGCTGACTGGCGGGGCAGATTATAGGTAAACTGATTCTTTAGCACCTAAAGTTATCCCGTTTGTTTGTTGCTCAAACGTACCACTGGAATCCTTATGTTCGGATTTTTCGTGTAGCTTTGCTTACTTTGTGGTTTTGCAGTTTCTTTCTTGTTACGTGTGCACTGCAGCCAAGCTAGCCAGAGACTTTTTTTTTTGTGTTTCCCGCTTGGGAAGCGGACATTTTCATGCTTAACTGGTGGTTATCAGAGAAAATAATTTAAAAACATCTGGTTTGGCGCCTTGGTAGGATTAACTTTAGTTTTCTGAGTAAAACACTAGACTGTCTTTTTCCCATTTAAAGTGGCCTTTTTGTCCAACATTAGTCCATGTGATTTTTCATCTTAGATAACTAAAAATGATTACTTGCGGGTTTTGCAGCAAAACACTCGAAACAACGAGGAATTACGTGCTGCATTGTAGAATTCACAGGAATGAACCCCATTGTTTTTTCAAATGCGTTGGCAGTGACTGCAAGCGGACATTTTCTACCTATGCAGCTTTTAAAGCTCTTTTTATCGGGTTCACAATGTGCTGCGCCCCTCTGTTACCAGTAGAGCAGTTGTTACAGATCTTAAATGCGCCAATTCTATGTGTGAGTGCAAATTTCACATGGTGAATGAACTTGTCACCCACTTAAAGGAGCATATAGTGGAGGGGCGACCTGTGATATGTCCACTGGTTGTAAATATACATTCACTGTGAAATCGTCATTTACTGCTCATATGTCCAGGAAACATAGAGCATGCTCCATTGATAGCATAAGTGACATATTCAGAGAAACTATTTCTCAGTCTTCTGTTGTTGGTGCATGCAAAGATGCCCCCCAGAGCCCAAATGATACACCAACAAATGAAAGCACTGATCTGCCACAGAACTTCAGTGAGACTTTTCTTAAGAATGTGTGTTTATTTTACTTGAAACTGCAAGGGCAGCTCCTTCTTCCAGCTTCAACTGTACAGACAATTGTCGAAGAGATACAAAATGCCCATGAAATGGGACAGGATTACACACTAAAAACACTACATTCACTTCTAAAAATGACATGTGCCGAGCTGATGATGCTGTTGCTAAAATCTGTGATTGTGTGAAGGATTCAGATCTTTTCTCTGTTAGTCATCAGGGACCAATGAGAACTACATATTCAAGAGTCCAGACATTCAAAAAGATGTTTAAATACATAGAGCCTAAAAATGTACTGTTGGGAACTGATGAAAATATGACACCACAGTTTGCCTACTATGTGCCAGTTAAAGATACACTAAATAACCTACTGGAATCAGAACTATGGAAGAATTATGTGATGCTTTTGAGGTGGTCAACCCCCTTGGCTCCTCTAAGAAAAAACACAAAGTTATTGTTGTCTATCTCTCTGCTGCAAACTTGCCTGTCCATGTGCGTTCCAGTACTGAGCACATGTCCCTGGTTTTGTTGTGTGTAGAGAGTGACCTAAAACATCTTGGATGTTCAAAGGTTTTTTCAGAGATGTTGGTGGATTTAAAAGATTTGGAGGAAAACAGAATTACGGTTGGGGGTGGAACTGTCAAAGGGGCTCTGTACTGCATTGCCGGTGATAATTTGGGTTCACATGCTATTGGGGGGTTCACTGAAAACTTCAGTCATTCTGAGTACTTTTGTAGGCATTGTGAAATCACAAGACACAAGTTTGAGAGTGATGACCCCAATGTCTGTGGTCCACAGCGCACCCCTGAAAGCTACGATTCAGCTGTTGGTGACCTAGGAGAACCAACCAAGTTGTCAGAGGCATCAAGGTAAATTCTGTTTTCAATACTCTTAAATCTTTTCATGTTTGCCAGCCTGGACTTCCACCTTGTTTAGGCCATAATATATTTGAGGGGATCTTATCCTATGATGTGGCCCTGTACTTTTTAAAAAAAAGAAATGGTTTACATATTTACTTCTGAGCCGACGAATTAGGCAGTTCAAGTACAAAGGAAATGATGCTCTTACAAAGCCATGTGCTGTCAATTCTGATGCATGCAAGCTTTCAGGTCAGGCCATCCAGAATTGGAATTTCCTAAGGTTGCTGCCCGTATTAATTGGTGACAAAATTGAAAATATGGAAGATGCTGTGTGGCAGTTAACTCTCCATCTTAAAGATATTGTTTAAATGATTTGTGCTCAAAAGATTTCATTGTCACAAGTAGCTTATCTTGACATTTTAAACCAAGAATATTTGGAATCAAGAAAATATTTATTTCCTGAAAGTCCACTAAAACCAAAACATCATTTCTTGCAACACTATCCTGGACTAATATTGAAATTTGGGCCTTTGATCAGAGTGTGGACGATACGTTCTGAAAGTAAACATTCCTACTTTAAGAGATCTGCCAGGCACTTGAAAAACTTTAAAAACATCTGCCTAACTTTGTCTGAAAGACATCAGATGTTTCAGGCATACCTTCGGCTGGGTCTGGACTCAGTCAGATTTTACAAGTCAAAGACAGTTGTACTTTCTATCCCAGTCTTTACAGTGATGCGATCAAACTTGCTGTGAGAGAATATGGCTTTTCAGAACACAATACTAGTGTTTCTACAGAAATATAAAATATATCATATAAAAAAGGGAATTTCTTGTATCAAAAAACAACGAGTTCATGGAGTTTGGAGAACTTCTGATCGTTTTGATTCAAAATGATGCAGCTGTGTATTTTGTTGTGGATATACACAAAGCAGACTATCATTCTGAATATCATCTGTACTCAGTGACAAAACACAGTACGAGGTTGCAGTGTATTAACATACACGACTTAGTAGATTTGTATCCGTTACCATCATACATTCTTAACAGGCACCAAGTCATTCCAATGAAACATAGTGTGTTGTCAAAATGAGCATCGTCTTGACTTGTTTGGTGGGAAAACCACAATAAAAATGCACATGTATGCTGAGACAAAATAATTGTTGAAAAAAAAAGTGATATCAGTTTGTCCCTTATTAGAGGTTCCTTTTTTGTATAGAGTATATGTGACTTGACTAAATGATTAATAACTTGTCTTCTTTTACTTGTGGTCTTGAGATATTATATAATTATTTCTTGCCTGCAGAAATTACAGACTTGGAGCAAATGTTTATACGCAGCGCTATCACTGAGGTCTTACCTGACCTTCCAGAGATGATAAAAGACATTCTGGAGGAGACCTTACAATCCCTTGGTGTGGAGACATATGATGATTTTCAATTCATCGAGGAAGCAGATTTGCTGCCGGCATTGAGGCCAATACAAGCCAGAAAAGTACTTGCAGCTTGGAAACTGAGATGTAAGTCAAGTATTGCAGTACAGAAAGCAAACACTTACTAATGTAGCCTGCTTGAAACAGAAACATTTGCATTGTGTAACAAATCACACTTTGTGTGCGTGGTTTTACAGGCCAAACTCCTGAAACAAGCAGCTCATCGGTTTGTGCTTCTCCGGGACCTCCCACATCTTTGCCATCAGGTTCACCCTTAAGTTCACCCTCAACCTCCTCAAACAGCTGTCCAAGCCCTGACATAAACTGGGTGAATAACTTCACCATACCGTGGGATACGTTGTCAGAAGAACTGATGCAGTCACTGGAAAGAGGAAAACGACCAAGTCCACGACTAAGGAGGGAGATGGTCCGAATTGTGGTCCTTGAGATGATGCAAAAAAAATCTTGTATAAGTAATAAGCACACTACTGCAGTTGCCCAAAAGATGGTGGCAAAATATCCGAGATCTCTTCAAGATGTCATAGAAGGAGATGTTATTGGGCCAGGGTATCATTTTCTAGCCAAGCAAATGCAAAACAGGATCTACAACTCGGAAAATTAGAAAATGAAAGCATTGCACTGAAGATTCAGACACAGAAGAAGTCCCTCCAGAAAAGAGAGCAGCAATACAGGATACGTATGGGTGTATAAACTAGGATATCAAATTCTTGCCTCTTGGAGAGACCCTAGAGATTCAGCAGGAGAAGAAAGAAAAATTGAAGAGGATGTCTAAGCAAACTGATGCAAATACCGAGGACGTAAAAACGTCTGATGAAGATAACTTTCTTCACACAACGTAAACAAGTCAACGAAAGAAAAAATCTGAAATACCTCCTTGAAGAGTGGCCATTTTGATTTAATGAACTTGATTTAATGAACTTAATGAAGGTCCATTTTAAGGAACTTACCAGAATCAGTCTCAAAGAAACCTTCACACGTAATGTAGATCTGAAGGGGAAACGGCTACTGAGTTACGTGAATACTGTCTGTGTCACCAAGAGCAAAAGGTTCCTTCAGTCTTTAACAAAGTTAAAATGATGAGAGGAGAGCTGAACGGATGCTCTGCAGATGTGAAGATGGTGCTACTTCTCCTGTCCTACTTTGATGAGAAGGAAGATGCAATGTTCTGTTATGTGGAGGACACATGCCTGCCAGTGGAGGTACCGATGGATCAAATTCCCTTGACCCCCACCATTGTTGTGCGTGGTAAGTTCACATTTCTTTCTTCCTGGTATTCCTTTCATTATTATTTGTTTTGTTTGATATTTTTTTGTTGTTGTATTTAGGACAATCCTGCTTTTCTTCAAGACGGTTCATGGTGAGTGTGGATCAAAACATCGTATATGTGACAACATCCCCTTCTTCGTTTCTGCCCTGTGCATGCTGTTTGGGAGCTATTATTGCTTTAACATCCATTACCCATCAGCACTGGCATCAACCCTGGACTTTCTGCAGAGGTATGTCTTTTTTGTTGGACTTATTTTACTAATGTGAACTGATATACATTTTAAGTTACTGCAGTAGTGACTCAGGTTCAAAAGATTTGTTAATTACTGTTTTGAGAGTAGAGGATCTTTAAAGGGGATGTATTATGAAAAAATCACTTTATAATGGTTAGCGTCATTCAGAGGGAAAAAGTTGAAAAGGTTCTGTTTCCTCCCTCCCTTGTTATTCCACATTTTGTAAAAAGTCAGCCTTAAACGGGCGAGTTGGATTTTTCCTCGTACTGACGTCACCTACAAGAAACTCTTAGCTCCTGACAATCCTCTCTCCTCCTAACATGGCCATAATACACGCCTCCTACCCTACCCTGTAAGGATGTGAGCTCCTCCCTCCCAACCTATTTTACAGCTAAAACAATAGAATATATACAGTGGCGGCTGCTGGTCTTTCATGCAGGGGAAGCTCATTTTCTGCCTGCTTCAGAAAATGTATCTGTTTATTTAAATGTGAATTCTAGTAGAATTCACATTTTGTTGTCAACAACTATTTGTAGATTATCACACACGCACGCACGCGCGTAGCTGCTGCGCGCTGGAGTGTGAGTGTTTGGTGAAAAGTCTCACAACACAAGCAGTAACAGTCTCCACAAACACCAAAAACAGACACTAGGTTTGTCAGAAGTTGATGAAAACAAAGACAAATTCGCTATGAGAGGATCAGCAAAGTCTCCGTGTCAACACAGAGCAACGGACTGAAATATTTGAAAAACCCGCCTGTGTGCTTACAACGTCATACTCTCTGATTGGCTCATTTCGCTGTCAATCAAAATTGAATTAGCCTGAGACAGATCATCCAATCATCATCCATTATTCCAGTGTCCGGAACAGACAGATCCAGCCCACTGCTCCATAGACCTCCTGTGAAGCCCGGCGTCCGATGGGCGGGACTAAGTGCGTCATAACCGAGCATTTATCCAATGAGCGTCTAATTTGACTGCAGTGGATCAACCACTAAACCCTCTCCCATTGAAGTCAATTGAAGCTGAACTTCACCACTGTTTATTAACACTGTGACGCTGCGGTAATGAATGAAGAACGTCACGCTGTCACTGTCAGTTTCCTGTTATAAGAAGCTGATTCTGAACTAAACATACATGTGTTCTGTCATATATTTAGTCAATGAAATGTACACACAACACTACATATTTGACCACTGATTTTAGGGGAAGCTGAGGTTCCCTTGTAGTCTTAAAGCATCCGCCACTGAATATATATTATACTGTTATATTATCCGGGAGGCGAGTCTGCTAATGTTGTGGCTCACAGCGCTAACATCTGACTTGGTTGTTGAATTGGACTGCTTCCAGCTTTTACGCGGTGAACAGAGACAGAGAGTGGTGCACAGCACACACATAACGGCTCTCACACACACACAGAAGTCCTCTGCTTCTGATGCTGCTGCTATGGTTCACACTTTTCTGACTCAAAATCGCAATAGCCGCTTAAATAGCCATGTGTTTTACTGCAATGTGCAGTTTTTTTTGGCTAAAAACAATAACAGTGTGTGGATAGCGCTCCCTCGCAAGAGCGAACATACAGACACGCTCACTCATGAATATGCATAAGTAGGCCCCACAACAGCCTGTTTTTGGAACTGCTCATAAGGCTATTTTTCAGAGGCTAAAATTCTAGAAAACAGGCGAGTTTGGGAAAATTAACCTCAAATACTATGTTGTTGGGGTTCTTAAAACAAATGGAGATTAGTGGAAAAAAAGAGGGTATGCTCCTTTAAATAATAGCTTGCAAACAGTCATAGTGTCATTTACAAGCCTTTCTTACTCAATGTGAAGGAACTTGTTTAAAGATACTAGAGCATACATGCTAACGAGAAAATGATTCACCTTTGAGGGTTAAATTAATTAGTTAAAAAAATGGAACAAGAGATGACTGTCCTTTAGACTTTTAATAAGAATAGTTGTTTCCCTCTTTGTTGCATTCACTATGTTTCAGTTCCACTAGCATGATCCCAAATCTGTCCCATGTTCTCTATCGTAATATTTGTGAAGTGCTTGTTACGAAAAAGTGTATGTCTTATGAATATGGACATATTAATTTGTTTACTGCTTTGAAAATATTTCCCTAAAAGAAGCAAGGTTTCTAGATGTTCTGTTTTAAATACAACTGTTAAGGTATACGGTGTCTTATGTTGCCTTTACAAGTTCAAATGCTAAACCTGGTTAGATTAATAATTTGGTTAGATTTTTTTTTACATTTTTGATAAACTCTGTTGAAAGGTCTTAGAGTTCACATTAACCCAATGAACACATTAATGTGAAGAAACAGTTTTGCAATAATAGTAGCATGCAAATAATTATTGTGGCATTTCTACTGTTTATATGTTTCAGTCCGAAAACAAGATTTGATGCTTTATATTTGCAACAATTTGATTTACAAATACACTAGTAAACGTATTTCTTCATTTTCCTTAAGATAATTAGGAGGAAGGTTCACTTACCTGTCATACCCTGTTCAAATATTTGTAAGATGACATGAATGTGTCTTGAGTAAGGACATATTTTTCTCTGATTTGTGGTTAATAAACTTCTAAAACTTGTCAGTTTGGTTTTCGTTTTTTTTTTTTATCTCAGCACCGTGACTCATAGGTTATAACTTGTTGCTTTTTTACTGGGTTACATTTTACAAACATCTTTTGATGTTACTTTACAGTTTATATTTTAGATTGATATTATAAAAACTTATCAGAACAGGATTTTATGCCTAATAAAATGTAACTGAGGAAATTCGGTGAGTATAAAGCTGTTGCTTTGACTGTAAAATATGGTTGTTTATACTAAATAATGCACTATATTTGAATCAAAATTTGAGTTGAATAAGCAGGAAAATTCAGTTAAATAGAATTTTTACAATATAGGTTTTTACAGCTAAATAATGTTGTGTGCTTGGTGTTTTTCAGTAAAGTTGAATGAGATTTGATGTATAATTGACGTCAATTCATTGCAAATTTTACTAAAATAATTTGTTTATTAGCTGCATATTTATGCTAATTCAACAGAACATGACTGTTGAATTTACCAGTTTAAATTGTCGTTTTTTTTTTGTTTTTTTTTTTAAATATGTAACAGTTAAAAACTGTATGATTTACAGATTGCCCTGTAAAATCATTTACATTCTGACTGTAATTTTTACAAAATTATTCTGGCTATCTCAGCTGCCAGTTTTTTTCTGTAAAAACAACCGATTTTTTTTTACAGTGTAGACAGTTTGACAAGAATTCACACCCTGAATGACACGATATTAACAACTACTTAAGTGACCGAAGACACTTTAAACTTTATCTTGTTGGCACCTCATTTAAATTTATGTAATAATAATAACAAATAAAAATGTCATTCTTATCACTCCTTGTCAACCCCTTACATCGGTTTCAAGTTATTTCACTGATCATTGTGAGTTTTTCTTTGTTTAACTGAAGGGTTAGGGTTAGGGTTAGCCTAACCCTAACACCTTTGTCCACGTGTGTATGTCCCAAGACAGACTGTCATCCCAGGCAATCATTTCCTTTGAACACCAGCTCGTGGAAACTCTTGATACAGATTTCATAATTCTAAGATTTGTAGAAATACAGAAATTGGTATTACCTCTAAATATCAATGATTGGCTGTTTTTGTTGCTCACATAAAAAAAAGAAGCCCATCACAGATGTTCAGAAAACAATTTATTGAACCAAATCATTATCCTACAGTCATTTTGTTTACAGACCATTAGCATGGGTGATAAATCAGACATGAACATAATGGATAAAAATTCAATATAATGTATTGTTTTATGTCCGAGTTTAATAAAACTAAACTCAGCAGGTAAACAAAAACTTATTAGTTTTCCACAATGGTTAAAGTAGTACACATCAAATGGCTTTTGGCCAGTGACGTGCAATCAGGGTAGGCAGGGTAGGCAGTGCCTACCCTACCCTAGTGCTCACGGCACGTCACTGCTTTTGGCCATATATAAAATACCCAAAAAATGTAAATGGTTTCCATTACTTTAGACCCCTAATTGTGTTCTTTAATCTCATTCTGTGACATCATGACATTGTATAAGCAGGTGAATCTTTTTATTGAGATTCTTTATGAACATCAGAGCATTCCTTCAACCATACAATCCTCCTTACAAAGACTGTCATTTGCAGGAGAGGCTGTATAACATTTTTTTTGGCTTCTGAAGCAGAAAATGTAGCAGCTTTAATTTGCTGAGTTGAACATCTTTTGTGCTGTTTGCTAGTTTGTATGATTCACACTTCCCCGCTGGTTTCTTAGGACCACGCTCTCACTTCAGCCCTTTGAAGTACCCATTCCCAGCCCTCAATTGCCACTCAGAGTTTTGTTAAAATTGAAAATATAAACGAAAGCCAGAGGCTTGTGCATCAAAGCATTGCAGTGAAAACTCTATATAATGTTAATTTAAAATATGCTTTAGCATCTGGTTCTGCTTTGATAGATTACATTCAAGATGCAGTGAACACCAACGAAGACGGAGGAGAGAAACTTTCAACCTCTCCTTCTTTGAGAAAAGCTTAATCAGCACACACACACACACACACACACACACACACACACACACACACACACACACACACACACACACACACACACACACACACACACACGCACAAACACACACACACACACACACACACAGAAAGAGAGAACTCCTCACACTGGCATCAGGGATTTAAAAAAAAAGTAATTTTCATCCTCTCAATCATGTCCTTTCATACGTCACCAAGGAAAACCTTTATAACCTTTATAATGGAAACTCAATGAAATACATGACCCCAACAAGACCCCACCTGGTTATTGGCTGAGCTTTGGAACTGTACTGAGTTATCTAAAAGCTGTTCTTAATGGGCTTTTATCTGAATGAAGTCAAGAGTTGGCAAGGATTGAAAATGTATTCAACTGTAGCCAAACAGATAGAAAGAAGAGGAAATAATTTAAACATTTAAAGCTGCAGTATGTAAGTGTTTCTTTTTTTTTTTTTTTTGCTTCATTTGGTGATAAATCCATCCTAACCTCTGATCATATTGTAATTCAAAGTGTTCTGAGAGGAGTCTGGCCCTCTGCTCCTTCGCTCTCAGATATCTTTTTTTACAGAGCGCTGCATGAGCTGTTTTGGTGTGTTACTATTGGCTGCTCAACTAAAGTCGAAGCACATTCACATCCTCTTTAGTACAATGGTGGATGTTCCATTCGGAGAAGTCTACATCACAGTGTTAGACACAACGGTTACACAGCAAAGCCAGAGGAAAAAGTAAAACCGACGTGGAGAAGCAACAGTCTAAAGCATATGTGACAAATTTAAGGCCTGGGGGCCAAATCTGGCCCTTTCAAGTATCCAATGTGGCCCGCAGGAGAAAGTAAAGACATAAAAGGAAACATAACTCATCTATCTATAATGCAAGTAAGGTATGTGTGTGTGTGTGTGCATGTGTGTTTGTGGAGCGAATTTCTCCCCGATGCAGTGTCTGTTCGACCTGAAACTTTTTTAACAGCTTCCACATAGCCCGATTGTGCGCATCCGTAAATTTGGACTTAGTTGGTGATTTCAAAATGTTTATTTTAATTATTTTTTGTCCTGACGGCACATTCATATTCACCCAGAAGTAAAACCTATTCAGCTTTTGACCTCAGAGTGTGTGGGGGCGCTAGCGCACCATCTATATCTATTTCACTGCACAGCTCACCTTCGGTGCGTGCGAGATCTTCTGTGGACTTCTCTTTTGAGGAAAAATACATTTTTACTGTTCCTTATTTGGTAATAAGTTTGATGGCGCGCTAATTAGACCGGACAGACCTCACCTGGAAGTTATTGACGGGCAATGGCTGCTGTGTTGAAAGCTGCACATTTTTACGCAGCATGTGTGTGATAGAAAACCAACGGAGGAGATGAGAGTTTAAGGTAGAGAGTCTCACACACACGTCAATCAGTTGCGCTTCACTATCGATCACCGTCTACGTGACATGCGTGCAGGCGTGTACACGTGTGCAGATATGTAAGTGTGAGTGTATAACGAATCACCATTTAGTGCGGTTACAGTCTGTGTCACGACACCCGTCCATAGCGTGGTAGTGACTGTAGTGTTACGCTCTGAGTCAGATCTTCAGATCTTAGTGTTTACATGTTACGTAGACGGTGCTACATAGTGAAGGTCACCTGATTACTGCAGCTTCACTCACGTCACACCTGCCACTACACCTAACTACTGAAAATAGATACGTTTAGTGACAGTTAGGCAGGTACACGTGGATGGATGATTCACCCCCCCCCAACACACACACACACACACACCGTACAACAACAAAAATATGAAAATGACTCAAAATATATAGAATCATACTACCATGGCAACAAAAAACAATAATTATACAAAAAATGCACAAAAAGAAAACAGAAAGACACAAAAATACACAGAATGACTCCAAAAAAACATACATTACAGAAAAATACACCAAATGAAAAATATATATAAAAATGAGTAAAAAAACGAAACAAACACATTTATCATGCGCATGTCTCATAAAATTAAACCAGGGAAATCCAGCATGTTTTAGATGTTTCCATCTTCCATCACACCTGATTCAAATGATTAACTCATCATCGAGCTCTGCAGAAGCCTGATAACAAGAAGAGTATGGACGTGTTAAGTTTGTTGAAGACTAAGTAGAGTTTTTTTATATATACAGTGGACCAGAGACACCCTCTTTGGACCCTACTGTGAAGAATAAAGTAGTTTGTACATCGCTGGATCTGCCCTGTTGCTCCGGTGAAGCCCTGCTGTTTCAGTGAAGGCCTGCTGCTCAGGTGAAAGCCTGTTAGCTGAACTCAACACCACCATCATTGAGGTTTGGGCCTCGTGCGGCTGCAGCCTATCTCAGACCATACCATCACTTCTAATCCAAGGTTTTGTGAGTACATTTCGATCCTCTGGTCTTTTGGAGAGAGCAGACATGTTTTCACTCGCTCCGATAACACGACCTTGGCTACAGCTGGCTACAGCTACAGCTGAACAGCCTGAAAAATTGGGCCCAAGACGAAAAGAAAAATGGTTAAGAAACCGCATGGAGGCCCTCCAGAACCTGATCTGGGTTTGGAATAGGTCAAGGAGATGATACGCGAGGGTCTACGAAACCTCAAAGACGGTCTATCTGCCGAGATAAAGTCGTTGGAAAAGACGCTGGAAAAATCACTGGAAAACCTTCAAAGTGAAACAAAGGTACTGAAACAACAGAATGAGAGGAATGCTGAAGAGATAAAACTGTTGAACGTGAGGGTTGAAGAGCTGGAACAAAAGGAAAGAGAGAAAGATGTCATCATCACAGGCCTAGGGATTATTCCCAGGAGATACGCGAGTGACGAAGAAACAAAATCGATTGAACAACATGTCATTGACTTCTTGGAGTCGAAGGACATTGTCCTGAACCCTGACAACATCAACTCCGACCATCTCCTGCCAAAGAGAAATGATAACAGAGCTGTAAAAATTACCTTCACGAATGTGAAATTTAAAAGAGAACTACTGAAGCAAGGCAAAAAACTGAAGGAAACGTAGGTATTTATAAATGAAAACTTGACAAAACGAAACACAAGCATTGCATGGAAGGCACGCCAAATAAAAAAAGGAGGAAAGATTTTAAAGATGTGGACAAGAAACTGAAGGATTTATATCACACCACTGGGAGAAGAGAACGGAAAACCAATTTTCATCAAAACGATGGAAGATACGAAGGATCCACCTAAACAACAACATTACTGATGGTAATCACGGACATGGACCCAAATCTAAATAAACACTGGAAACAAGACTGAGACTGTGATTAGGTTTGATGTAAAATTATCTGTGTTCAAATCAGGGGACGGATCTGGATTAGCAAAATGCTTTTTTCCGTCGCCCTTTCCGGCATGCAAAAGGACAAAAAAAAAAAAAAACAATGATGTGATTTTGCTCTGAATGTCAAAGTGAATTTCTGTGATTGCAACCATGTCGGAAATGAACTGAATAAATAAATAAATAAATAAATTATTACTGACACTGAATTCAATGTGGAAACCAAGAGTAAAAAAGGTCTGTCACTTATTCATTTCTATTGCTAGGTGATGGGGTGATTAAGGATTACATGACTACCTTGCTTATGAACTAAGACATAGTAATGTGTTTATACAAGAAAGGGTTAAATCTAACAGTGGAAAATACAACACTGCCAATAGAACTATCAACAGCTGGAATAACCTTGATGTAGAGACAAAACAAGCTGCAAACTTGTGTGTCCAAAAGAGACATTCCCGAGTGGTAACGTCATGGATGGAAAGGGAAAAATCTTTCGAACAACTTCGAAAGAAGATGAACTTTTCTTGATATGGAGGAACGCAAACAACGTCTAGCAGGGAACAAGGCCGACACGAACAACGATAGAGAGGAGGAGGAATAAAAAAAAAAAAAAAAAGACAACACTGACTACAGATGAGAATAAATCCTACACAAAAAAGGACTGTTCAGAACAACCTAAGAATGTTTGACCAGAGAGACAAGCTTTGATGTAAATTTTTGGTGTACAAAACAGGGGACAGGGCCTAGCAAACTGCTTCTCTCATCTCCTTTTTCGGCATGTACAAAAAAAAAAAAAAAATGTATAAAAAAGTGAATGTAACCATATCGGAAATAAACTGAATAAATAAATAAAAATAAAAATACACAAGGTGCACGGGCTATTATTTTTTATTTTTTCAAAAGCTTGCTTTGGCAAGTGAAGAGGCCATTTTTATGTTTCTAAGGCCACAACGATCACAAGCAACATCAGGCCTACAACAAACAAACTGAACTGAGATCTATTAGGTTAAACAGAGAAAGACTCAGGGAATATTAAAAAAGTGATTGTAAAACCGAAAAAAAATACATGAACCATTGTTTTATTCATGTTGTCAATTTTTTTTTTGTACTAAACTTCAATTGTTTTTGCAATTTCATTCCCCGTGAGTGTGTGGTTTATTTTTTGGTATTTTAGAGGTTACATTGATAGTTACATTTTTAGACTTTAAAATAGATTTTTCTTAGTAGAATTTAAAACTGTATCGTTACCTGGTTTTTCTTTTGCTGTGTAGGAGGTCATGTGATACCACGGCATACTTTTTGACCACTTTGGTCAGTAACAGTTTCCTCCTTTTTCCCTTTCAAACAGAGACAAAGAATTTACGACTGTTTGTTCTTCCCCCACTGCTCCTTGAAGCACATGGCAGAATCTTTTCCCTTTGTATTCTACTGTTTCTCTAAGAATTAACAATGAAACATCCAAAAAGCAGACAATTTTTTAACAAAAATTTGGAATGTATTTTTCTATACTGACACTAACTCTTTTCATTCACAGGAAATCAATGACAATCTTAGAGTAAGATAATATAATTGTTTTTACAGTTTAAGTGTTCCTGAGGAATATCTCTCATTAACTTTGCATAAAGTATATCATGTTTGGTGCCAGAATCACCGGGAAAATGTGATCTCTGCTTTCGTCTGGTTTTGAAAGTTATAATCTAACTTGTTTCTGAGTTATATTAATATTTCTTGTTCAAAAATGTTTCTCATTCATTCATCCCTTATCACACACACATGATAGCCACAACCCACAAAACATTCAAAGCAAATCTAATTGGCTCCCGAAAACACTGCCCCACTGCAGTGTATGCTATTCTCGTTTGCCAACTTTTATTTTCTTTGTAACCTCAAAGTGTTTTCTTTCATTAGATCTTTTAAATAAGTTGCTCGTCCCAGAGATAAAACCTCCTGTTTCAACTGAAGATGCTGAACACTGAACCAAGAACCAAGCCTGAAGGAGCTGAACACTGAACCACAAGAACCAAGCCTGCACACGCTGAACAAAGGCCAGACAGGCCTAACACAACTCAGAACCAGTGGAAACCTGCTGACTGAACAAGCTGTGAAACCCACTGAACAAGGAACAGAACCGTCCAGCCTAACACAGGCCAGAACCAGGTCCAGGAAAGGACCCTTTAGGACACACTCCAGTGGTCCAGAGCCACACGTTTTACTGCTTCAGACTCCTCCCCTCAGTCCGCTCTGCCACAAGAGAAGAACCACGGACCCATCAGAACCGAGGTACTCTGGAACACACACACACACACACACACACACACACACACACACACACACACACACACACACACACACACGTCAGGGGCGATTTGAGCAACTATAGTTGCTGAAGTCACGTTCAGTGTACCTTAAGAGAAGCTTATCCAAGGTGGAGAGAACGGACACAATAAATTCCCAGTGTGGATGTGGAATGGTGTGAGTCTGCTCTGACCTACAGCTGGGGTCACTGCAGCTCCTTGTGGGCGCTTTGTGGCGGGGGAGGGGCTCACGTTGAGGACAGTAACTAAACAGTGATACATGCAGAGTCAGAGTCTCTAAAACCTGTTTAACTCAAATCCAGCCCTTTAGGGGATCCAATTCAGCCCGTAGGAAAAAAAACATGAAAAATCAATGTGTAAATCACCAACTGATTCAGTTGTAGAATTTGCAATGCATCAAAATACACAAATTCAACAAAACTTTACAATATTTGCCAGCGCTCACAGTTTCCTCATGTTTAACATTGAGGTTAATGGACACTGTGGATATGATAATGATACGACTGTGCCGCTGTTTCAAAACAGTGGAGTGGATAAAGCTAACTCGCTACCAGCCCGTGCTAACAAAGCTATCAGGCCTAGGGAGGATCCTGTTCCCGTTGATAAGCCAACAGGTGCGAGTCCTCCCTGGAATACTCTGGGAGCTAAGCCTAAGAAAAAGTCATATCCACTTCAAAGGCTAACGGGCCGAGCAAAGCGCCCTGATATCAATAATGAGACGGACTGGCCTGCACTGCCTTCTCAGATTGCAGCCTCAACATCAACTCCCTTGTCTGCCCAGGCACAAAAGTGGACATCTGTTAAAGGCAGGAGTATCACCAAGTCACAAACCCAGTTTCATGTAGAACTGGGTAATCGATTCGCCCCACTGCTGAATGACCTAGGATCTGGCTCTAATGAGGTCAACACACAACCTTCTGGAACTGCGAAGACTGAAAGTGCTTCAGGAAAACAAAAGCGACAGGGTAGGCCAAAGCAACAACCTCACACACTGATAGTGGGAGACGTTTCTGTTAAAGATGCTCAGAAGATGTTTAGCAGCAACGTGAAAGTGATCTGCTTACCTAATGACACAGTATGAGACCTGGCTGACAAAATCTTGCATATCGTTGCAGATTACCCACATTTGAAAAATGTTGTGATTCATTTTGGGTTAAATGATTTAGCCAAGGAGGAGTCTGAGGTGTTAAAGCAGGATTTCACCCATCTGCTAAAAACTGTGAGCTGTATACAGCCTAAAGTGTTCATCAGTGGCCCGATACCTCCAGTCCGCAAAGGAGATCTGAAATTCTCAAGGATTTACTCTTTGAATAAATTTCTGTCTTCGGCTTGTGCTGCCCTTTCACTAAATTTTATAGAAAATATTCCTATTTTTTGGGAACGTCGTCATCTTTTTAGAGCAGATGGACTGTGTCTAAACAAGGCTGGAGTAAAACTCTTCACATCCAACTTGTTTTACTTCACCAGTCACACTGCTATCAGTTCTGATAAAGACAGAGGACAACATGTACCATCGGAGAACAAAACAACAAGGAAAGAACATGGAGTCAATGAGCTTCCAGCAAGAAATAAAAATCACCAAAATGAAGAGGTCAACCCAACCCCCGCATCTCAGGACCCACCTGCTTCACCCCAAAATTCACCTACTTCCACCTCATCCAGCTTCTCTCCTACCCCTGCCTTTTTGGATTTAACTGCCCAGATGAACGAGCTGGTTCTGGCTGGCACAAGACTAACACCCCACCCTTTACCCCACCATGGTCAATCTGCACCACCCATCCCTCCTCGACGATACCAGGCTCAGGATCACTCTTCTCCTCAGGCCAGCTGTGTTCAACTTAGAGCGACACAGGCCTGATGTGTGCTGGGTCCAGACTGCAATAGCTCTATTTTTAGGAACAACCAGAAAAAGTCAGGGCCCTATGGAGTTAATGCAGCTTCTTTAATTCCTGTGGTGACAGGTAACACAGGTAAAGTTGTGAAATTAAAGAAAAGCAAAAAGCTTTATAGAGATAAAAATTTGACTCCTATAACATGTCATCCAAAAAGTCCACCAGTGTCTCCAGTAAAGTCTTTAAAATTAGCTCTTCTTAATGTTAGATCTCTTGTTAACAAGTCACTAATAATTAATGATTTTATTTTGACACATCACTTGGACTTTTTATTTCTTAATGAAACATGGTTGAATGATGGTATCAGTAATACTATTCTCAATGAAAGTGCACCACAAGACTTTATTTATTTAAATAAGTGTCGTACTTGCAGGAAAGGTGGTGGAGTTGCTGCCATTTTTAAATCAATATTTCAGTGCAAAGAAATAACATTTGGTGATTTTATCTCCTTTGAATATATGTCATTCTTACTGAAGGGTGATTCAAGAGTTCTGTTTTTAGTCGTTTATAGACCCCCAAAATATTCTGGAGAATTCATGGATGAGTTTGCTGAACTGCTGTCAGTTGTATGCACTGAATACAACTTTTTAATAATAACAGGTGACTTAAATATTCATGTAGACAATAACATGGACAATACTGCCAAAGAACTGTATGCTTTAATGGATACTTTTGGTCTTACACAACATGTGACTGGTCCGACACACACTCAAGGTCACACTTTGGATCTGGTTATCTCTAAAGGTGTTGATATCTCTGCTGTTGATGTAAGAGACTTAGCTCTATCTGATCATTTCTGTGTCTTTTTTGACCTAGAGACTGTAACATCTGTTCCCCCTAGTTATGTGTGTTTAAAGAAAAGGTACATAAATGAGAACACAAGTGCACAGTTTATGGAAGCCATAGCAATGACACCAACATTGAGTGCTGAGACAGTTGATGATCTTCTGGATGAGTATAATAGAAACGTCTGTAATGTCATAGATGTGGTGGCTCCAATCAAAACTAAGAGAAAACCAAACACACAGAAAACACCTTGGAGGAGGACTGAGATAATGCAGAATTTGAAATCTGACTGTAGAAGAGCTGAGCGTAAATGGAGATCAACAAAACTCCAAATTCATCTAGAACTGTACAAAATAAGTCTGCGAAAATTCAACGATGGCTTGTTCAAAGCAAGGCAGCAATACTTTTCTGAAATTATTGCCAAAAATGTCAACAACTCTCGCACGTTGTTTTCTGTAATTGAAAAGCTCACAACCCCCCCAGATCAGATAGCCCCTGAATTACTGTCAGCTGGAAAATGCAATGAATTTGCTGTATATTTCAATGAAAAAATACAATCAATAAGGTCAAACATCAGAACAAACCAGCAAAATCACAAAAAGCTTGAACAGCTTCAACCACTGAGGGATGAGTCAACTACTAGCTGAATCCATCAACGTGCTGCCTTGACACAATACCCTCAAACTTCTTTAAAACTGTTGTAAAGTCAATTGTCACTGATTTGTGTCAGATAATTAACTGCTCATTCCAATCAGGCACCGTACCAAAATCCCTGAAAGTAGCTGCTGTGAAACCGCTGTTAAAAAAGAGAACACTGGATGCCTCTATACTGGCTAACTATAGACCAATCAGCAACCTTCCATTCATGGCCAAGATCATTGAGAAGGTGGTCTTCAACCAACTGAGTCAATTCTTAACATTCAACAAAATATTTGATAAATTTCAGTCAGGTTTTCGTTCTCATCACAGCACTGAAACTGCTCTTATCAAAGTGATCAATGACATAAGGTTGAACACTGATTCAGGAAAAGTATCTGTTCTCATTCTGTTGGATCTAAGTGCTGCATTTGACACTGTAGATCATACAATTTTGTTGCACAGATTGCAAACATGGGTTGGACTAAATGGAAAAGTAATGCAATGGTTTAAGTCATACTTGGAGGAGCGAAGCTATTTTGTAAGCATTGGAAACTTTGAATCTGACAGATTACCAATGTCCTGTGGGGTTCCTCAGGGATCTGTTCTTGGACCCCTTCTGTTTAACCTTTACATGCTTCCTTTAGGACAAATTTTACAGAACTGTAAGGTTGATTATCAGAGCTATGCAGATGACACACAACTATATCTATCACTGAACCCAGATGACCATGGTCCCATTGAGGTGTTGTGTGACTGTTTAGAAAAAGTAAACTGCTGGATGAGTGAAAACTTCCTTCAACTAAACCATGACAAGACGGAGGTGATTGTCTTTGGTAACAAGGAAAAGAGGACTGCTGTCAGCAATTATCTTGAGTCTCGATCTTTAAAAGCTAAAGACCAAGTCAAAAACCTTGGTGTTCTGATTGACTCAGATCTTACATTCAGCAGTCAGATCAAATCTATCACAAAAACATCTTCTACCACCTAAAGAACATCTCCAGAGTGAAAGGTTTAATGGCTCAGAAAGATCAGGAGAAACTGGTCCATGCTTTTATCTCCAACAGACTGGACTATTGTAATGGTCTTCTGACAGGAATCCCCCAAAAGAGCATCAAACAGCTACAGCTGGTTCAGAACGCTGCAGCTCGGGTCTTAACCAGAACAAAGAGGTCAGAACACATTACTCCAGTTTTAAAGTCTTTACACTGGCTCCCAGTCAGCCTCAGAATAGACTTTAAAGTTCTGCTGCTGGTGTATAAATCTGTGAATGGGTTTGGTCCAGAATACATCAGTGACATGTTAGTCAGGTATGAACCCAGCAGGTCTCTCAGATCTATGGACACAGATCAGATAGTGGAGCCCAGAGTTCACAGTAAACATGGTGATGCTGCTTTTAGTTGTTATGCTGCAAAGAAGTGGAACAAACTGCCAGCGGAGCTGAAGTCAGCATCCAATGTGAACATTTTTAAATCAAAGTTAAAGGCACTTTTTTTCTCTACTGCATATGATTGAGAGAGAGATTTTTTGTCATGTTGTTGATGTAATGATGATTTTACTGATGATTTTAATTGATTTTACTGATGATTTTAAATGTTCTTATTGATTTAAATGTTCTTATTGATTTTAAACAATTGAATGTTTTATCATGTAAAGCACATTGAGTTGCCTTGAGTATGAAATGCGCTATATAAATAAATTTGCCTTGCCTTGCCTTGCCTTGCCTATATCACAGGACGGCAATCATTTTTAGAGGAAATTGTTGAAAAAACTCTCAATTTACCAAAACTCTTGCAATTTAACTTAAATTACTCCACAAGATTCCCCCAGATTAAATAAAAATTGTCTGTTAGCAAAATACAGTAACTTGAAAAGTTATCAATGGATTTGGATGAAAAAAGTACACAAAATGACAACAGAAAATATACAAAAAGGCTCTAAAAACACACAATACAGAAAAATACACCAAATGACAAACAACATTATGAAAATGACTCAAAATACACAAAACTCAATATTTATACCTAAATTATACAAAATGACAGCATAAATGCACAAAACTGCACCAAAAAAGATACAAAAATACACAAAAAAAATAATACAAAAAATGCACAAAAACACAACAGAGAGATACAAAAATACACATAATGACTCATGTATTACAGAAAAATACACCAAACAAAAAAAAAATAACAATTTGTAAAAAAAAAAAACAACAAACACATTTATCATGCACATGTCCCAAATAATGAAACCAGGAAATCACACACACTATTTTACTTTGCACCCACAAATAAACCCCTTTTTAAGAGTACAGAGTATGTACACCTCTTTGTACATCCAACCTTCAAACACATACTCATTTGGTCATAACTGACACCTCTACTTAAGCTCCTCCCACTATATGAATACATACTTCCGACAGGCACTGTACTCGTAATTGTAAATGTGTAATTCATAATTAATTGCAATTATGACATAATTATAATTGTTATTGTAAATGGAACTATATGTAATCATAATTGAATATTAATTGAGTTCAAATAATTGACTTTGCAATTGTAATTGTCACTGCTTTAAATTGAATTGTAAATGAGCTTTTAGAGAATTTCAAAGTGGTTGAACCATGTCACAGTTCTGTCTTACACATACTGTACGTAGTTAATAATTATTACAAATTTTCCCACTACCTGTTAGTTCTCTTGAAGATCATTTTACCATTTATTTACAGTATGTCGTTATTTTTAAATCTACAGCGATACTGACAGAAACAAGGCTCAGACCACCACACCAAAAATATTAATACCAATATTTTCATTGGTAATCAAGAGATGAAAAACATATTTCAAGACAGATTATATTTTTTTGTGTATTTTACAGCTGATTCAAGCCATGGGTCAAAATTGACCCGTTATCATAAGATATGCTAAAGGAAACTAACACAAGACGAAGGTTACCTTCGTCTTGTGTTAGTTCTATGTTGAAAAATGGGTGGGGCATGGGGGTGGGCTCTCCAGTGATTGGCTAAGGTGCACATGTGGCTAAGGAGTGCAGTGATTAGCCACCTATAGACAAAAAAAATCATAGGAATTATATTTGCACGGAACATTGCAGGAAAGTTTGTGACATAATCCTTGAAAATGGTCAGCTACATTTCTGCCACACCCCAACACACCTCAATGTGCGCCACTTCCTGACATGCGTGTGGTTGCGAGGGCCCGTTCATCACTGCTTGCAGCTGTAATTTTAATTTTAAATCAAAAGAAATGTTGGTCACTATACTCATAATTGAGTTGTGTTTGAACCTGGACAATTGAAGACGTAATTGTAATTAAAAAATGCAATTGACCTTAACTCTGGTCTCCACACTACACAGGACTTTGGCTCACATTGCATAGAACATTTGCACCCCTGTGCTGCTCTGTGTCAGTATTATTCTGGTTTCCTTCCACTTCTTATTTCAGGCGGACACGTAAACCAGTCGCTGCAGATGGATGTTATTAATCCCTGATTTACGATTCTGAAACGTCTCTAACCTTTAAAGAAGAATCAAACTGCAACAGTGTGTGGCGGCGATGCTAAATAAAACCAAGCAGAGGACAGAAGGAGAACGGGGTGATGGCTCTCGGTCAGAGTGGATAAATGGAGGGGGGAGCGGAAGAAGATGGATGGCAGCACTCGAGAGGTAAAGTGCACAGCTCTCCATCTGCTGGTGTCACACACACACACACACACACACACACAGAAAGAACAGCACAATATTGGAGATATTAAAATGTGCCCACACACTCCGGGATGGGGTGAATTTTTCCATCGGTGTGAAGCTACTGGTTTCAGGCTTCCTGTTACCATGGTGATACTAACTGCACCCACCCATTAGATGACATGCCACATCTGCATGGAGAGGGAGAAATAAACATTACAAAAGCAAAGGTTCAACTTTCAACTGCACCAACACAGGCTGCTTTTAGTGTGGGTTGATCACATCTTTGTAAAATCACTCTTCAAGCTCAAAGTTTTGTGCTTTTTTCTCATCCTTGCCAATCTCACATATAACAAACTCTCAGCTCCTTTTTTCCTATAAATATGTATCCGTCTCCCACGCTCTTTTCACAGCAGGCCAACTGTGTGTCCTGCTAATACCTGTTGCAGTATTACAGCATTTATGTTGCACTTGCAGTCAATTTTTTTCCATACTACTTTAATGTACACCCAATACATAACTTAGGTTTGTGATTATTGAACTCATTTGTCGTCCAGTGCAGGAATATTTCTGGATAAAATGAAAGTGGCTAAAAATAGGTAAATATTTATATACAAATTATAGACCAGTTTCTTTATCATCTAAGTTTTTCAAAATTCTTGAAAAAGCCGATAATGAAAAGTTAGAAAAGCCCGATGAACAGCCAGTATGGATTTAGATCAGCAACATCCACTTCTCAAGCATTGATGAAATTTGTTGAAGAGGTTTCTACAAGTATCAACAAGAAATTCATTATTTTAATAATTATTATTATTTTATTAATTATTTTATTTATTAATTATTTATACTGGACATCAATGACATTTATAAGGTCTCTGACTTGTTTAAATTTATTGTTTTTACTGGTAACACAAATATTTTATGTTTTGGAGCTTTTATAAATGGAATAAATTATATCTGAAAGTAAGTAAAACAAACTATATGTTATTTGGAAATAAAATGTGTGTCAGGAAGATTGAGTTAACAATCAGATAACGGAGTTTTTGGGTATTCTTGATTGACCACAAGCTTTGCTGGAAAGCAAACATAAGATATCTGTGTTAAAAAAATTCAGGAGTACAGGAATAATTATTAAAACAATGTATTTACTACCAAAAAAAGCTTTACATATGCTTTAATGCTCAATGATCCTGTCATACCTATCTTAGGGGTGGATTCACTCAAGGTTTGTATTAAAACATGTGTAAACGTGACTTCACGCTCTAATAAGCCGTAATAAATCCCAGGGAATCAGGGGTACACGGCTGCTGCACGTTGCAATGCACCCTCAATCCATTTAGTGCGTTTTCCTCGAATGAATATGTATAGTAGGCAGAGCCCCAAAGGGGAGCAAAAAAATGGGCGGAGGACATGCAAATAAATGAATGCAGTTCAATAAATCTGAAACTGTTTGCGGTGATTGTTTTAGCACAGGAAAATAGTACGACTGACAAACAGGTGCAAACACACACACAGAGATCCACTGCAGTAAATGTTGACACAAAACACAGTGGAGATGGAAAAAAAAAAGGCTCCAGTTAACCTTTCTAGTATAATAAAATAATTCAAATAAAACACTAGTCAATATTAACATCCACTGAATGAGAAAATAAACTGTGGGTAAAGTGTGTGTGAAGGAAAGTGAACACTTCACACAGTGCAAGTGTGTGTGGAGTCTGGTGACACTGCGGTGGAGAGAGGATGCTGTGTGCGCTATGGACGCACCGCTTCAGCAGGGTTACTTTAAAAAAGTGATCCGATACAATTACAAGTTACCTGTTAAACATGGAATCAGTAACTTCCTCTAAGTATCACTATATTAAAATAATGTAACTGATTACTTTTGGATTTAGATTACTTCAATACCAAACATGCAAATAAACCCACAAAAGGATAGAATATGTGTAACCTACTCACAGTATTATTTTAGTAGGAATGTGCGATATTTTATTGTTTATGATTTATCGTAAAAAATAATCAACGATAAATTCCCATGTCTGAAATTAGCGAGGGCCACGCTCACACAGGCCAAAACTGCCCCTGTAGGTTGTAAACTTATTATTCTCTGGAGTAGAACGCTGTTTACGGGGGCTCCGCAGTGAAACAAGATTCAACAACAGTAAAAACACTGATGGAGTTATTTGTGATTTTCATGTGCTTTTAAATTTTTAATTTAATTTCATTTTAAGTGAGGAAATGAATTAATTTAGTACAATAACACTAATAGAGTTATCCACGTGCACTGATTTTTAATGTGTTGATGTATTCAAATGTATCTGTGTTTGTAAGGAACCTGTTTACACTTTAAGTTGAATATTGTTTTATTTATTTATAGTTTTTTTTATTTATCGCGATGTTTATCGTTATCGTGATGAAAAACCAGAAATTAACGGGATAATTTTTTTTCGTCCATATCGCCCATCCCTATATTTTAGACAAACATAAAATCACCTTTTACAGTAACACTACATTAAAATAAATGTTTTATTTTAACACAGACTGGGAAAACCCACAGTAGTTTAAATAAATAAGGTGTCGATTATCATTCAATTTACTTATTCATTATGAACAATTCAGTTGAATCATTGACCTAGACCACAGACCATGCTATAATGATTATAGTATAGTATAATTGTTATTGTTTTGTAATACATGTAAAATAAAAAAAGCACCACCTGAAAGTGGTACAGTATGTCAGGTTTTAACTAGTTTTATAGTTATAGTTACAAAGATTACAGACACAACATAGTAATAATTGTCAGTAGATGTTTTAGGTATTAACATGCTCCAGGGTAAAGAAAGTAACGCTGGTGTCAGCATGTCTTTCATGTGTCATGTAATATAGAGGTAAAGACTTTAATTATTTGTGTGCCAAATACAATTTGTTAAAAATAATTTCCTGGACTAGTAAATGCAGTTAGTTCTGCATCCTTCTGTCAGAAATATTTATATTTCACTAAAACATGATTTGTTTTCATCTTTAAACTTTCCTAAGAAGAGCTTTTAAAAGACTGGATGTTTATAACTTAAAGCACATCCATCCATCCATTTTCTGACCTGCTAATTTACAGCACAGTGCAGATCAAATAATACAGAGTAAAAGCAAAAATCCCTGGATGACGACCACATTTTAACAGCAGGCAGAGATCATTCACATAGTCTGATATTGTTCTTTTTTTAGGATTGAAATGAAGGAGTTTCCATTAGAGATGCACCAAAATGACATTTTTTGGTCGAAACTAAAACACCAAAATAAATTATTATGCAAATTATAATGCCATTGCATTTCTGGCTCTAAATGTGTGCTAACCACTAAAATTAAAACATTGCAATTGTATAAATTAATATTAATGATTAAAAGAATGAATCGATTAAAATATAAAAGTATTTATTTAGCATGGACATTCCAACAATGCACAATATAAAATAAAATAATTAAATGTTTAACCTGATCCCACTCATACATTAAATAATACTGTACAGACCAATAACTGACTGAGCTGTTTGTAGAGAGTCACATTAAATATGTTATCTAATTAAAACACAAAGTGCAAGCTACTGATGAAAATTAGCTTCTTGGTTTTATTTATTATCTAAACATATTTTTTAGACACACACAACTCTGTATACATTTCTTGTGCGTGCTGGTTTAATTTTAATCCAATCAAGAGATAATCTTTATAATGCAGACCATTTACAGTCGTAATAAAGTTCAGATGCACGCTAACAGCAGTCGTGGCACAAATATAACGCCATATGTGCCGTGCTTCAGATTGTTGTGTAGGTGTCCCACGGATCTACAGTGTTGATGTGACAGAAACATAAAACACATGTGCTGCTCCATCAACTCTGCTTAGAAAACTCTTAGTGTTACGGGGAGGGTAAGAGCTCAGGTGCGGATGACAAATACACAGAGGCAGAACTGAATTTAACTGTTTTTTTTTTTTTTTTTATTGAAATAGCTGAGGAAGCTGGCAAGACCTGGTGGAAGAGAGGAGAGAGGGATTAACTGAAACGGTTTAGCAAATATGAATCTGTAGTGATGGACTAAGCGAAGGACTGAAACTAACCTGAGGTCCGCTTGAAAGAGCAAGGCTTAACTGAGTGTGCAGGGAGGCGGGACCGAGAGTTAGGATGGCAGGCAAAGGAGTGAAGGCAGAGTCGGGAGGGAGTCTCCACGACCCAAAACAGACAGAGGCAGGCAGACAGAGAAGCAGGGACAGGCAGAGGCGAGACGAGACAAGGCACAAAGCAGGAGCCGAACGAATAAAGCTTTCACTGAGTAACGCTCTGAGTGATGCAACGATCTGGCACTGACTGAAGTCCAGGATGCTGCCTTTATGGGGCTGCTGATTGCCTCCTGCAGGTGGAACTCGTCAGCAATCAGGCCACTCACTCACAGCACCACTGGAAAAAAGAAAAGAAAAACAGGGAAACACCACCCCTAAGTGGCGCTAGAGGTGGCGGGCGTGACACTTTGGTGCTCATACAGTATGTATTAAATCCAGCTGTTCTGTCAGTCCACGGATACATTGGTTAGTTTCCAGACAAGCGTGTGCGGTGGCCGCACTGTTTGATCGGTTTGATTATGTCATCACTTTACAGCTTGTTTCACGTGCTCATTTGTTGTGGTAAACTGCCGTGAAGTATCGCAATGTGTGTGGGCGCACTGTGTGACTGATGCACTGATTTATATTCTGCTTGCTTTTAAAATGTAATCCCTATAAGTAATTCCCATTTTTATGAAAAACACCTCTAATCTAATTACACATTTTTTTAATATACTGTAACAGATTACAGTTACATGTTTTTGTATCCAGATTATGTACTTAATCTGTTACTCCCCAAGCCTCCGCTTCAGTGATATTTTGACCGTCAAACTCTGATGTCACGTTGATGGAAGGAGCATCAGGCCAGAATCAGCTGATAAGATGCGCAATTTACGCAGGGATGGCACAATTTTCAAATATGAGAGTGTGGTTTATGTGGATCTTGCTGGGTTTTTTCTCTCTTATTATGAATTTTATATTTTGATAAGCGCATTGAGATGACTTTGTTGTAATTTGCGCTATAAAAATAAAGTTGAATTGATTGAATTTAACTGAATTGGTGACACAGCACTACTCAGACCTGCTGGATAATGGTCAGTAGATCATCTTCAAATGGTACTGAGCGACTGATTGACAGACTGTGTTGCTGCATTAACTCAGATCAATGGCATCAACAGATCAATAGGACGGTTTCTGTCCAAATCTGCCAGTTTTTCATGGACTGATCAGAGCAAAGTTACAGGACCTGACGGAGCAGCCACATTAAATTAGGGAGGAAAATATAATGAGGATTTAAAGTTGTTAAAAAAAAAAAAAACACACATTTTTATTTTTTTATTTTGTTTTCTACATTATTAAATGTTTGTTCAGCAGAGAAGTTCATCTGCCTCCATTATAACTTCCTCAAATGTCACTGTGTGCTTCTGTGCGCCTCACGTCTCTACATTGAATGACCAAACGCTCATTTAAATATGGCGGTCTGCACCACTTCTGCACATGCACTAATCATTGCTGCAATCTTAGGGGTCAATTCTCCCGTCTGGACTTAAGCGCTTTTTTGCGCGCCTGCAATTACGCGCTTCTCTCCTATGCATATTCAGGGGCGTTTCTAGACCCCCTAGGGGCCCTAGGCAAGAAGGACTATGAGGCCTCTCGGCCCCAGAATGATGATGAAGAAGTCCAGGGGGGTATTTCATCAAAGTGTTCTCAGTAGAGCCAGGCTTACGGTTTAAACCTGGTTCAGCTAAGCCGTCCGTGACCATGCTGGTTTTCACCATTTCATCAAACTCTTCTCAGCTTGAAGCTCCTCAGCTGAGCCAATCAGCTGACAGCGTTTAGCTTAACTGCTCGTCCTCATAAGATCAATCACAGATTTAATGATTAGAGAGTGACGGCGCGTGCGCTGCAGCTTTTATGAATGAGAAGCCAATAGGAACCAATGCTGAGACAAACACGATGTGATGTCATCTGTTACTGAGCAGTGAAAATAAATGACAGACATGTTAAAAAAAAAAAAAACCCTTCAATAAATGTCATCTAGTCATTTTTAGAGAGGTTCATGTGGTATTAGACATTTGTTTCCTCCTGTACAGATGACCATACTTTTAACAGATAGAGGCATTCCAATAATATAATAAAGTTACCAATTAAAATACTCATGTGGCAGTAAACACGATGTGATGTCATCTGTTACTGAGCAGTGAGAATAAATGACAGACACGTTAGTTAAAAAAACAAAAAAAAAGGACCAACTGTGGTTTGAACATTTTAAAAGTAGTAAATGGTTAAAGAAGGTGTTATTTAGTCAATTTATCATAGCAAACAACTGAAGCATGTGATCACACACTGATTGTGTGCGTTTGATACGTTTTTTAGCACCTATCAGTGTTTATGTGCGAGCACTGCGCGCACATCCCGAAAAGTGATAGTGTATCTTTGTCATTGGGAGCCTTAGTGCTCTGTCCTGTGACTGTCCCTGAAGCCCCTCCCTCTCTGCATATCCACAGCTTTCTCATTATTAATATCTGATCAATGAATGGACACATTTATACTGTGTGGTAAACGGAGGCGATGAATACGCATGTATCCTTATATAATATTACTGATGGTTTAAACACATGGAGACTGTGATATCTCATTAAAAATATGATACACATTAAACATGTAATAAGACAATAGTTATATCCTCAGTTGTATGGATTTAAAATCATAAAAAAACATTTACCATGTTCTGTTTAATTTCCTTTTTAAATACCGTATTAAAGTGGTATTTAAATAAATAAACAAATAAATAAATAAAGTAGAACAGAAGTCTCTTTGACTTATTTTTCCTTTTGTAGATCTTTATTTAGTGTTTTATTAAAGCATCACTGAATTACTTCTTTAATAATGATGATGTGGTTTATGAGAGTGTGTCAGCTGGGTTTGATGAAATACCCCCCAGGATGACGGATCAGTAAAGAAATACTTTATTAAATATTTAACATATAAATAAATAACATAGCGATCTAAACTAAATGCAAACTTTACACATAATATATACAGTACATGCCAGAAAAACAAATACAACTGACGTGCAAAATTGTAAGTATGATAAAAATGCAACCAAGCAAAAAAACAACAAAAAAACAAGGAATTGAAGTGGAAAGTAAGAGAACACTAACCATAAACACCAACAAAGAAAAGGGGTTTATTTGTGGGTGCAAAATAAAACAGCATGTGCGATTTCCCTGGTTTAATTCTATGGGACATGAACATGATAAATGTGTTTGTTGTTTTTTTTTTTATTCACTTTTATGTTTTTTCGTTTTGTGTATTGTTCTGTAATGTATGTTTTTTGGAGTCATTATGTGTATTTGTGTATCTTTCTGTCATGTTTTTGTGCATTTTTTGGATAATTATAGTTATTTGTTGCCATTTTTGTGTGATTTGGTTGTATTTTTGTGTGTTTTTTGTATAAATATTGTTGTGTTTTAAGTCATTTTCATATTTTTGTTGTATTTTTCTGTAATGTATGTTTTTTGGAGTCATGTGTATTTTTTATTCTTTCAGTTGTCTTTTTGTGCATTTTTTGTGTTTTATTTTACTAATTTTGTATATTTAAACTAATAAATAAATAAATAAATACCGTGTGTGTGTTCCCTGAAATGTTTGACACGCTGATAACCAAACACCGTAGTGATTGTAGCGCCAATCAGAAAAGTAACAAAACTGCGCAAAACAAAACGTAATGCTCCAAACTACATGAGTGAGTAAGTAAATTAAAGTATTATCTACTATTCAGCTGTCTTTTTTTAAAAAACAAAAAATCATTTTTTACCTTCGAACCGAGTGGTCAGAGCTTAGCTTCCATGCACGGCGCCACAGAGAATCTGTAGTTTTCCAGATGGAGTATTGAACAGGTTGAGATCAATACGACTATAGTGAAACAGCGCGTTATTGAGCAACACTTATATGGTTTAAACAATGGGAAACGTGTCTGCAAAAGACTCACCAGTGGCTGATGGTTTCAAATGATCTATTCAGAGAGCTCCCGTGTCTAGGTCTAAACTATCTTTCTCTGTCTCACTCGTGTGTTTACAGTCTGTCTCTGCTTGGCTGTGTGTGCAGCGATTGGCTCTGGCTGCACATGTGACTCTTGCTTGGGTGAGGAGCTGTGTCGTGAAATAGATATAGATGGTGCGCTAGCGCCCCCTCATATTCTGAGGTCAAAAGCTGCCATCCAGAAGTGAAATAAAATTAAAATAAACATTTTGAAATGACCAAATTACTCCAAAATAACAGATACACACACTTGGGGTATTTGGGACCCGTTAACTAAGTTTCAGATCCAACTCGCACCAGGTCGGGGAGATATTTGCTCCACACGCACGCACGCACACACACACACACACACACACAGACAATGTTGTGTTTTATTTATTTATTTATTTTTAATCCTGTAGAACTTTGAGATTTGGCATCAAATGGTAAGTGCATTACAAATAAAATGTATTATTATTATTATTATTATTATTATTATTATTATTATTATTATTATTATTATTATTATTAATATTATTATTCGTATTTCATTATGTAACAAAAACATGAAAAAAAACACTCATTTGATATTCGTTTCCAAAACCAAAACGAAAAAACGAAAAACGCCTTGTTTTTCATATTCAAGCTCTTTTGCTTCAGTACAGAAAACGAAAAACGAAAAACAAACGCCTTTATTTGTTTTCTCCATTACCGATTTGCCAAAGTACGGCAGCTGAGTGATCACATCTGATGCTGCGCAACGCACGAGTCCGTGTGGCTTCAACTGTAAAAGTCCATATTTCTAGTGCAATATAATGTTTCACCTTATGGGGGCGCTGTACTTATTCCAGGGTTAGAAGTGCGTAAGAGGAGAAGGACTTACGCACACTGGAGAATGAGAGTGAAGCCAGATTTGAATGGGAACACCCACATTTCAGGGCTGCTCCACCCAGAGTGGGTAACTGGGATGGAGGCACGTAGTGACTGACTTAAGTACAGGGGGAAAATAGCACACAGCCAAAAACAGCATAGCTGCGCGGCTTTTTGGACTTACGCGCATAGGAGAATAGAGCCCTTAGTGAATGCTTTGCAGCAGGTGAGGAAACAGTGGCAGCAAAGGATTTAGGGATGCAACTGGTTTACCACCTATTATTTCAGATCTTAGTGAATCCACCCCTAAAAGTAGAATTTGCTTGGATGAACTTCGACCTCAGGTGGGGGTCCCACTCCCAAAGATGTATGTGATGTGTCAGGAAGTCCTCAGGCTAAAAGTGATAAAGCCAGCTTCAATTTCCTGCCATCATAAGTTAAAGATGCTGGCAGAGTACCACTAGCTGCCCATCCACATATGTATACTGGCTTTTCTGTGCAGTACTGCATGTACAGTGTAATGTCCAAAGAGATCATCTCCAATAAAGAAATGGACAAAAGCAAAACGGCAGAGGAACAATGTCATCATGGAAAAGGATACCTTCATCCGTGCCTTTACAGAACTTCGCAAAAAAGTTTAGATGTTCATAGCCAGGTATCATGCATTGCAGCTTTTACGATAAATGAGAAGCCAATAGAAACCAATGCTGAGACCAACAGGACGTGACATCATCTGTTACTGAGCAGTGAAAATAAATGACAGACATGTAAAAAAAAAAAAAAACCCTTCAATAAATGTCATCTAGTCATTTTTAGAGAGGTTCATGTGGTATTAGACATTTGTTTCCTCCTGTACAGATGACCATACTTTTAACAGATAGAGGCATTCCAATAATATAATAAAGTTAGCAATTAAAATACTCACGTGGCAGTAAATTATAATACTATAAATAGCCCTTATGAGCCTCTATGGCCGTAGAGAACAGTCAAATCCTAATTAAAAAACAGATGACGAATAAAATACTTGTTACAACACAATATGGCAATAAAAATCTGAATCACATTAAAATTCATGCAAGGTCAGACAACCCTTCGGGTAGAACATTATGTTATTGTTATTTGTTGAGTAGAGTAATGTACTCTAGTAATGGAGGAAGAACAGCTTAGAGCGATTACTTTTGCTCTTCCAGAGTCCAATAGTTCATCTCCTGTGTGAAGAAGATGAGATGTGTCCGTCAAAACGCTCTAGTATTTTTTATTACAATTTCATGTAGCAGATACTCTTATCCAAAGAGATGTACAACACGAGCACTTAGGGTCAGGGACTTGCTCAACATCCCACAATGATGACCCAGGTTGGATTAGAACCAGTGACCCTTCAATCACAAGCCCACTCCTTTAACTGCAATTACAGAGCTCTCTCCTGTTCAGACTGCCTAAAAACAGGCCAGATACCATTGTACACTGATAGCATTCACCAAGGTCTCTGCCTGAGTAGGCTCTGCTATGTCATGACTACCACAATCAGCAACATGCAAAACACTGAGAGCACTGAACAGCTGCAGATTCACTGAGACACACACTGAAAGTTTTTTACCCCTCAATCTCAGACCGATCTGTTGACATAATAAACCCTGTGTCAGCATCTGACCAGCAACCCTAAAGCTGGTCTCATTCATCAAAACCACCACAACATAAATGTCTTTCCTCATTCAAATCTCTGACACATCAACTATTAAGCTCACTGTTTATGAACGTAGGTTGATGTTTCAGTAATTTATCTTTAGTTATGAATATCTGACGTGTGATGCCTTAACCACAACACTCTCTCTCTACCCTGTGCTCTCTCTCTACCCTGTGCTCTCTATCTCTCTCCTGTGCTCTCTCTCTCTACCCTGTGCTCTCTCTCTACCCTGTGCTCTCTCTCTCTACCCTTTCTTCTTTGTTAGCTCCTTCACCCTTTTTTCTGGATGTATCCTGGTTTTGGAGCTGGTGATTTGCATTCTAAACAGCTTTGGTTATCCTGATGTTTTCTAACATATTATTTTCTTCTCATTAACACAACCTGGACAAAGCAGATGTCTGCCAATGCTTCTTTCTCATTATGCTCCATCATTTAAATATTTTATTCCTTTCTTTTTTGCACAACAAATAATATTCTGAAAGTTATATATAAATACATTATAAAAAGTACTAAAGTTAATTGTTATATACACTGAACAGATTGCTATCCTAGCAAACCTTGATCTCTCGCAGTGTGCATATTAGGAAAATTGCTCACCCGAGGATGCCATCTATACCACTTTGTTCTCAGGAGGACAAACAGGCTGCTCTTCACTAAATGTAGGTCAACCTTTATTACAATCAATTCTCAAACAGCTGGTTGTGATGATAAGGTCATTAGAGGCTCACATTAAGACCCACATTAATAATTAATACCTGCACTGCAGACCGGATGATTACAAAAGGGAAAATAACCTCCTGTGCTTTTACATGACCTCTTATTTCAGATTATCTAATATCAATGTGGTTGGAAACACTCTATGTTTTAGTAACAATAAAGAGTACAATTCAGTCTCCATACAGTAATGTGGTTCATAAAAAAAATGGCAAATGTTATGACCATGAACAGTACATGTTGAGACTTTCTTTCATAACAGTGGGTTTTTATTACAATAACTGTGAGAAAATCATTGATATCAGTTGGAAGCTCTGCTGAATGAGTAGCACAATAAGCTAAACCTGCCTGTTAGCGGCACAGAATAAACCTCCATGGTAAATTCATGCTATTCAATTTTGATGAAACAGCAGTTTCAGTTATATCCTGAATAACAGGATTATCCTGGCCTAATCTGTTATCTAAATTTGGTGACATACCCCCCAGGTCCCTATTGAAAATGTATTTTTGGCTACTACTTTACTGCTTTTAGTAAATGCAGAGCTGTGGTCACCTCTGGTTAAAATCACTGTGAGATGTAGTGTGTTTCCACTGGACAAGAAAAATATAGGACAGATGATATCATTTGTTTGGTGTTTAAACAGGGTTTTTTGTTATGTATAGTTCCTTTCTGTAAGATTTCACTGGTCCAGCTTGCTCGAGAGGAATGTGGAGAAGTTTCTAAATCTGTAGTCGACAAATAAATAGCTGAACTCAAAGATCTGAACAAAATGTCTAAATACACAAAAGACTTATTTCTCACAAATATTGTTTACAAATGTGTCTAAAGGTGTGTTAGTGAGCACTTCTCCTTTGCAGAGATAATCCATCCCACCTCACAGGTGTAGCATATCAAAATGTAGATTAGACAGCATGATTATTCCTTAGGCTGACCACCCATTGAGCACGTTTGGGATGCTCTGGATTGACGTATACGTCTGCGTGTTCCACTTCCTGCCAATATCCAGCAACTTCACACAGCCATTGAAGAGGAGTGGCCCAACATTCCACAGGCCACAATCAACATCCTGATCAACTCTATGTGAAGGAGACCCAGACCCCCCCAAACAGCACATGTTAGAGTGGCCTTTTATTGTGGCCACCCTGAGGCACACCTGTGCAATAATCATGCTGTCTAATCAGCATCTTCATATGCTACACCTGTGAGGTGGGATGGATTATCTCTACATAGGAGAAGTGTTCACTAACACATTTAGACACATTTGTGAACAATATTTGAGAGAAATAGGTATTTTGTGTTTATAGAAAATGTTTTAGATCTTAGAGTTCAGCTCATGAAAAATGGGAGCAAAAACAAAAGTGTTTATCTTTTTGTTCAGTATAGTTGAGGGAGGCAGTCATACAGTAAAGTAAAGAATGGCACTGCTGTAATGTGCTGTAGTGAGTGTGACATTTTGACTGAGGGGATGGACTTTTTCTTGGGGTGGTAGTGAAGGTGTATTTTCTGCCTGAGGAACCAGTGGAGACGACTGGGCCAGAGTTGATTGATTTTATCTCCGGATCTCTGCTGGTGTCTCAACTTCCCGGACTAAAACATTGTGAAGGTACACAGGAAACATCTGTAAATGACCTTCACTCATTACTAGGGGTCAGTATTTTATGACATTTTGCTGGAATTATCCAATCCAACTTTAGTCAGACGTCCCATCCATCCATCATCCATCCATCCATCATCCATCCAGAGGTCAAGGTCAACAACTCACCCATTTCCATTCCTGAGATTTCTAGAGACTGATCAATAGTTTTCATCCCAAAAACAAAACACACGTATCAAAGGAAAAGAGAGAATGAACATTTCCCCAGCCATTAAAGTGTCTTCTGAATCTTGGTGTATTTTTTCCTCTGAGAGCAAATTTTTTTTATTCTATAAGAGGTATGAATTTGATCTGTTTGATAATATTTCCCTGGGGTTTTAACTTTATTTAGATGAAAACTATTTGAGGCGGTGACTAATTTATTAACAAAACTAATACTCACTTAACTCACTTGGTTTGAGATTTCTGCACAATATTTTATTGGGTTTCTGAATGATCAAAGGACAAAATGTAATTTTAATGGTTTTATCAGGTTAAATAATAATCAGGGCTTTAAAATAACACCTGCCAATGCGGGAAAAAATTAACTTTGACGGGTAACATTGTAGCGTTTCTAGCCATTTTGGCCTGTGAAGAATGAAAGAAATGCCACTGCGTCTGTTTGAATCAGCAGGCTGCAGAAACAACGTTTAAACATTGTTGCCAGATTGGGCTGTTTTCCGCCAAGAAATTTCAGGGTTTTATGTGTGTTTAGACTTTATAACGTAATGTGTATCTGGCAACACTGCTGGTTGTATTAATCCTACCTTTCCCCTGAACACTGTCATGACATGTCATTCAACAATTGGCTACGTGCTTACGTTAGAGTGATTGTTATGGTTCGTTATCGGAGAAGTCAGACGTAATGATGATGTAATTTTAGTTAGGAACAAACAAACAAACACGTGGAGATATTTATTGGGTGTTGAAAAACCTAAACTGAAAAAACAGAAGGCTGCTGGCGATACAGGGTAAAATGAAAACAAAAGAGCATCTGAAAAGAAGTTAATACATGATTACTTCTATTTTTCTAACTTCAGTGTTACACGGATGCAAATGTCATCTGAGTCATCTTTGTTTATTAAGTTATGATATTATACTTTATAAAAGATTCACTTCTCTGACACACCCAAAGTTCCATATTCCTTTTAGACATTGTTACAACATTGTTTTTCAATTAAATGTATTTATTTTTACAGTTTTAATGTATTTCTGCAATCAACTAAATTAAAAAACGATTAAAAAAAAAAAACATGAACGCTTAAATCTATTCTGTGGCTCATAATGCAGTTTATTTTCACTGGTAACTTTAATAATCTACTAGCCATGCTGGCTGGTGAGCTAAAAAGGTCATTTAAAGCCCATGTTTTGCCTGTAATGTAACGTACTGGTTTAGTTTAGCGTGATTGGACAAATCGCGGCTACAGGAAGTCTTTTGGGCCCCTTGCTTAGTGTCAGGGGGAAGTTTTGTCTTCCTGGTCTTTGCAGGTTTTTACTGTTTTTCTGACACACGTGTTAGAAAGACAGTGATTGGCTGTAAAGGGTCGTTAGAAATATAGAATAAAATAGGAAATGGAACAGACTGCAGATAGATGGGAATAGGTTTGTGTTAGTAAGTGTGGGATGTTACGTGTTGGTCTCTCTGAGTGATTCTGTAATTCATGTCAACATTTAAAAAAAAAAAAAATGGTTGGTTGTTCTTTTTAACAAAAGGGGGATACATATGTAATTACAGAAATCTCTCCTGGTCAGACTACCTTAAACGGGCCAGATACCATTATACACAGATAGCACACACCAAGGTCTCTGCTATGTTATGACTAAAGCTATCATAATACATTGGATTTTATATAGCGCTTTATCATCTTACAGTATTAAGGCATTATTCTTTCACTCCACACGTAGTGGTGGTAAGCTACTAATCAGCAACATACAAAACACTGAGAGAACTGAACAGCAGCAGTTTCACTGAGGCACATACTGAAACGGGATCAGTCTGTTCCCCAAAACCCTTTGACATAATAAACCCTGTGTCCACATCTGACCAGCAACCCTAAAGCTGGACTCCATCTCATTCCTCAAAACCGCCACAATACCTGCTGTTGAGGTTTTATTGCTGTTTTCTTCCTGGTGTTGAGGTTTTATTGCAGAAAAACCTAAAACAGTGTGTATTCCAAGCTTTAAATGGAGTAATGAAATAAAGCAGTCTCTCTGACAGACAATGACATGCGTCCTGAACTCTGTGGAAGACAAACCGCTAAGAAAGATGCTATTTTAATCTACAAGACAGAGACGTTCCTGAGAGATGCAAGAAGACAGACAACACAGTTCCCAAACTCAGTGGGATTTGTGAACACAGGAAGCAAAGCACTGTGGGAGTTTTTCATCCATTAAGGCTAGACTTTCCCTCAGGCTTTCTGGGATTTTAGCCAGCAACTCTCTGAGTGTTGGCGCCGCCGCGTCTGAAGGCGTACAAGCCTGTATCTCACACAAACACACAAGGAGTCATTCCTGCACACATTCTGGAAGATACACACATATTGACACAGTCTATTAGTTTTGTATCTTGCATCATCAGTTTCCAGGGTGATATGTATGTCATGAGGAATACATTTCAATCTTTAAAAGAATATATCAGCACTGCTTTGCAGAGACTGGTGCGTTATTTATGGATGGGAGAACTGGGACGTCCTTCTGAATTCTTCAATGAATGTTGGTCTCATTTTAATCAACCAGAAGAGAAGCAGATAGAGTAAGAGTCAAAAAAATAATAATGAAAACAATGTGAATTCATGGAGATGAATGACCAGGCAGAGGGAAAAAATTCAGCTTTAACGACTAAAGTGAACATAAATTACATTTATACAGAATGCACATAAAGCAAGAAAATCAATCATTTTAAAACCACTTTTGAACAACATAAAAACAAACCAAAGATAAGTTATTATTTGGTCAGTTTTCATCATATTTACAACAACTTTTAATAGTTATACTCGACAAAGTGAAACACAACATGAACTAACCAGAGATCAAAAGTTAAGCGAATGATGGCTACTTGAGTGCTTTAATTATCTTTAGATTGAGAAACTTCAAAAATAATCAACAAGGTTAACAAGCTTTGAGTTGCCATGATTCTGTCTTTGGATCACACGAGCAAAATACTAAAAAATGTATTGATGGGAACAGCCCAGTAGATCTGCTGCTTTGGAAACACTTTGACTGAGTCCTTTAGGCTGATTTCACAGCAGTTTAGTGGTGGACTGGGTCTGAATGAGTGGAGAACAGCTGATAAATGATTCTCCTTGGTTTGGCTTGGTTTACGTTCAGACAACAACTTCTGATCCACTCCAAACAGCCTCTGGTGCAGTTCCATGAGCTAAATAGTTACTATAACTAGTTACTGTAACCAGTTCCATGAGCTAAATAGTTACTGTAACTCGTTACTGTAACCAGTTCCATGAGCTAACCAGTTACTGTAACCAGTTACTGTAACCAGTTCCATGAGCTAACCAGTTACTATAACCAATTACTATAACCAGTTACTGTAACCAGTTCCATGAGCTAACCAGTTACTGTAACTAGTTACTGTAACCAGTTCCATGAGCTAACCAGTTACTGTAACCAGTTCCATGAGCTAAATAGTTACTATAACTAGTTACTGTAACCAGTTCCATGAGCTAACCAGTTACTGTAACCAGTTCCATGAGCTAAATAGTTACTATAACTAGTTACTGTAACCAGTTCCATGAGCTAACCAGTTACTGTAACCAGTTCCATGAGCTAACCAGTTACTGTAACCAGTTCCATGAGCTAACCAGTTACTGTAACCAGTTCCATGAGCTAACCAGTTACTGTAACCAGTTCCATGAGCTAACCAGTTACTATAACCAGTTCCATGAGCTAACCAGTTACTGTAACTAGTTACTGTAACCAGTTCCATGAGCTAACCAGTTACTGTAACTAGTTACTGTAACCAGTTCCATGAGCTAACCAGTTACTGTAACCAGTTCCATGAGCTAACCAGTTCCATGAGCTAACCAGTTACTGTAACTAGTTACTGTAACCAGTTCCATGAGCTAACCAGTTACTGTAACTAGTTCCATGAGCTAACCAGTTCCATGAGCTAACCAGTTACTGTAACTAGTTCCATGAGCTAACCAGTTACTATAACCAGTTACTGTAACCAGTTACTGTAACCAGTTACTGTAACCAGTTCCATGAGCTAACCAGATACTGTAACTAGTTACTGTAACCAGTTCCATGACTAACTAGTTACTGTAACTAGTTACTGTAACCAGTTCCATGACTAACTAGTTACTGTAACTAGTTACTGTAACCAGTTCCATGACTAACCAGTTACTATAACTAGTTACTGTAACCAGTTCCATGAGTTAACCAGTTACTATAACTAGTTACTGTAACTAGTTACTGTAACCAGTTCCATGAGCTAACCAGTTACTATAACCAGTTACTGTAACCAGTTACTGTAACCAGTTCCATGAGCTAACCAGTTACTGTAACTAGTTACTGTAACCAGTTCCATGACTAACTAGTTACTGTAACTAGTTACTGTAACCAGTTCCATGACTAACTAGTTACTGTAACTAGTTACTGTAACTAGTTACTGTAACCAGTTCCATGACTAACCAGTTACTATAACTAGTTACTGTAACCAGTTCCATGAGTTAACCAGTTACTATAACTAGTTACTGTAACCAGTTCCATGACTAACTAGTTGAGGGGTTGTTACTGGAGTAGAGACGTCTCTCGGCAGAGAAACAGAAACCTGAAGAACAGGTTCTCATCTATGGGTCAAAACCAGTGCTGTAGAGACTCAATAACTTATTACTTCTGTTTGTTCTTTAAAAACATTCAATAATGGAGCAGAAACAAGTTCTCCTGCTTTTGGTGGTTTTAAAGCCCTGGTTTGGGCCTTCACCGGTTCTCCTGATTACCCACAATGCTGTGTGCTCTATGTCATCTCTGATACTTCCTGTATTTGATCTTATCTGAGAGCGGTTGTGTTCACAGTGAACCTATCCACTCTAGACTTTATTTGAACCCACAGAAACAATCACTCTGGAATTCTCCTGTTTGATCCGCATTAGACTTTGTTTGCGTGTTCACACTGACCAAACGAGGACTATCAGAGCAAACAAATCGACTCGCATGTCTCACTCACAGCCACACACTATCCATCCTGTATTCAACACAGCACGATAGAAAAACGTTGGATGGATCAACGAAAGATAAAAAGTGAGAATTAATTTAGTAGTAGTTTAATAGTTCTATCTAGTAGAAGTCCAGATGCAAGACACAAATAATGTATGCAAGATAAGTTGTTCTGTAGCCACTCTCGCACACATATTTTTACTCATTGTGTTGATATAACCCTGAATTTAATTGGGAAAAGCTCTAGGCAAATACTGTAAAAACCTAAATGTAAGAATAAATACAGAATTAAGGAGATGAAAGAGCAGCAGGTCCTACAAAATCAACAAGCCCTTTATATTAGTGTCAGGGACTAGGCTGAGGATCACCTTCCACTGGTGGGAGGGTCACATGTTCTGGGCGGTCCTGTCAGCACCACACCTGTAGCCAGTCTGCTAATCATCATGTCACCTATAAATATCCTGACTGTGTGTATTACTCTTGTTGGTCTGTTAGTCTTTCATGTCTGGTCTGTCCTAATCATCGGTTTGGACTCCAGGTGGGCCACGCGCCCAGGTTGAGGATCGTCCTGCACCTCACGTCTAGTGTTCGCTCTGTAAAGAATAAAGACTTTGCCAAGTAACCCTGCCTCTGAGTCCTGCAATTGGGTCCTGTCTGCTACCCGTGACAATTAGGAGAATGTGAAGGGCAAGACTTTGTAATGTTGTCTTAACCTGCACAGAATGTTCTGTGCAATAAAGGTCACAGTATCAATGTAAGAGGATCAACAATGAAAGGACAAATTATTTGTCCCGCACAATGAATGTTCCCTCAACTTTTTATTTGATGTAAAATTACTGCTAAGCATTTTTTGAAACACTAGAACAAATATTCACGTTAGTGGTTTGTATACTAAGGTTGCTTTCACAGATCTTCAGTTTTAAAGATGGACCATTGGCCAGTGTCTGTACTGCAGCCAGCACGGGCACTGTTACGCCCCGGTCTAGGAGCTCCAGGACACAACATAAAAATGTAATCTAAATAAAACTCGGTCTCCAAAAACCACCGACAACGGGTTCCAAAAATGATCACAAATTTATTCCTGAACAAAAAGAGGCCTACCCAGCAGGTACAACATACAATAAACAAGAATATGCTAAGAAACGGAAAACTGCACAAAAAGCATGAACTCAGACTATATAAGAAGGGAAATAAAGTGCACTATATATATATACAGGTGACAAGTTTAACCAAAATGATAATCACTTCACAAACGATGATCACAAAAGTATGAATGGATTCGGAGACAGAGTTTATTTTTCATACGGACAAAAAGTGATGTTGCTGCTGTCAAGGTTGGTGAACCTCGACTGACAGTTGCGCTGGCTTTTTGAAAGTGGCGACATCCTCCTCAGCCAATCCGGGCTGCCCACCACTCCCCCTGCTGGCGGCCAATCTTCGGAAGTGTCATCAAAGCTGTTCCATTGGGGGGGACATCTCACTCTGTCACAGAAACACACCCCAGGCAGCAAACAAACAATAAGAGCACAAACTAAGCACTAAATAATACGGCGATGGCCGTAATAGGCACAGAGCTGCAGTTTGCCCGTTAAAAGATCAGGCTCACCAGGGTTAAGGAGGGCTCCAGTGAGTCTTAAGAATTCCTCCACTGCACCTTTAAGAAGACTGACGCCTGCTAAACTCAGGTATGACAGCACCACATTAGACATTGACATTTTCATTGATTCTGGTGCAGATGAGAACTTAATGGACCTAAAGTGGGCTGAGCAACACAATGTTCCCACTGAACTGTTACCATCACCTTTAAAGGCTTTTGCTTTAGATGGACATGAATTTTTTTTCCATTAAAGAAAAGACACTTTCTGTTAAATTAGTGTTTGCTCCTCCCATGTTGAAGAAATTTCTTTTCATTTCTTGGTTACAAATGCACAAGCCCCATATTGACTGGGAGTCGGGAGTATTTTTTAGTTGGGGAAAAGAATGTTCAGAACGTTGTCGGTCAGAGTCTTTAGCTAATGTTGCAGCTATTGGTATATATTTCAGAGTATCCAGACCTGGATCGAGTTCCCAGCATCTATCATGATCTGAGAGAGGTTTTCAATAAAGGTAAAGCTACGTCGCTGCCACCTCATCGTCCTTATGACTGTGCCATTGAATTATTACCGGGTACCGCTCCCCCCAAAGGTCGTAATTACTCACTCTCAACCTGAGAACCAAGCTATGAAAGAGTATCTTGAGTCTGCTTTAAAAGCAGGTATTATTAGGCCCTCGTCCTCCCCTGCAGGAGCAGGATTTTTTTGTTGAAAAAAAAAGATAAAACACCTAGGCCAGGCATTGATTACAGGGGCCTAAATGAAATTACAGTTAAGAACCGCTACCCACTACCCCTCATGGCCTCTGCTTTTGAACGCCTGCAGGGTGCCAAGGTGTTTACTAAACTGGACTTGCGTAATGCTTATCACTTGGTATGGATTAGACAGGGGGACGAGTGGAAGACTGCTTTTAATACTATAAATACTTGGTGATGCCTTTTGGGTTATGCAAAATGGCGCGCCTCCTGAATAACCATTTATTTGTGAAAGCTGAAAAATGTGTGTTTCATGCTCCCTCAACTTGTAATCTCTGAAGCAAGAGTTGAGCTTTACAAGGAAAAAGTCAGAGCTGTGGCGGAATGGCCGACCACAGTTAACCGCAAAAAACTTTTGCAATTTTTAGGGTTTGCTAATTTTTATCGAAGGTTTATTCGAGGTTTTAGCTCCATTGCTGCACCACTGCATGCCTTAACTTCTCCCAAGGTTCCGTTTTCTTGGAATCCCTCAGCTGACCAGACATTTTCTGAACTTAGGGCCAGGTTCACATCTTCTCCTCTGCTGTGTATTGTGGATCCGGGAAGGCAGTTTGTTGTGTAAGTGGATGCTTCAGATGTTGGTGTAAGTGCTGTTCTCTCTCAGCGAAGCGTTGGAGATGGTAGGCTGCATCCGTGTGCTTTTTTTTCCAGGCGCCTGACCTCTACTGAGCAGAATTATGACATTGGCAACCAAGATCTCCTGGCCATTAAGTCTGCATTAGAGGAGTGGAGGCATTATTTGGAGGGCGCAGAGCACCCTTTTGTGGTATGGACCGACCATAGGAACCTTGAGTACATCAGGTCAGCTAAAAGATTAAACTCTCGTCAGGCACGGTGGGCTCTGTTTTATACCAGGTTCAATTTTGTGGAGTCATATCGCCATGGTTCGAAAAATGTGAAGCCTGATGCTCTTTCCTTGCCTTTGAACCGGATCCAGCTCCTTGTTCCCCCACGCCTATCTTACCCCCAACCTGTGTGGTGGGGGCGGTTCTGGAGGGGGCAACGGTACCACCAGGTTGCCCTCCCAATTGCCTGTTTCTGTGTCCCCCACAACCATCTCGGGTTATTCAATGGGCCCATACTAACAGGTTGTCTTGTCACCCAGGAAGTCAGTGCACCCTGTTCATGGTGAGGCAGTGTTTTTGGTGGTGGCCAGGAATGAGCAGGGAAGTTCGTGAGTATGTCAGTGCTTGCCCTGTTTGTGCACGTAACATGACCTCTCGTTCTCGTCCCTCTGGTCTTTTACAGCCACTCCCAGTGCCTACCTACCCGGCCATGGGCAGACCTGTCCATTGACTTTGTCACTAATCTCCCTGAGGCAGCGGGATTTACCGCTATTCTCACTGTAGTGGCCCCACTTTGTGCCATTAGTGAAGCTCCCATCCGCCAAAGAGCTAGCAGAGGTGATGTTGACTAATGTGTTCTGCCTCCATGGGTTCCCACGGGACATAGTATCAGACAGGGGACCTCAGTTTGTGTCTCGCTTTTGGATGGAGTTTTGTAGACTGTTGGGAACAACCGTGAGTCTTTCATCTGGTTACCACCCCGAGTCTAATGGCCAAACAGAGAGGATGAACAAAGAGTTGAAGTCCACCCTTCGCTGTCTGGTCTCTGACAGCCCGGCTTCTTGGTACAAACAGTTAGTCTGGGTAGAGTATGCCCAAAATTTTCTTCCCTGTTCTTCTTCTGGGCTGTCTCCCTTTGAGTGTGTTTACGGTTACCAACCTCCTCTGTTCCCTGCCTTAGAATCTGAGGTTAGTGTAAGTTCAGCTCTGGTGTTGGTGCGGCGATGCAAGCGAGCTTGGCTTAAAGCAAGGAGCAAGCTTCTGCAGTGTTCTGCAGAGCGTAAGAGGCTCGCAGATCGCCGTCGGGTTCCCACCCCTACTTAATCTGTCGGTCAGAGTGTGGCTTTCCACCCGGGATGGAGGCAAAAAAGTTGTCTCCAAAGTTCATTGGACCCTATCCGATAGTTAGGCTTGTTGGTCCCTCTGCAGTTTGCCTTCGCCTGCCTCGCTCACTCCATGTTCACCCCACCTTTCATGTTTCCAAGGTTAATCCTGCTAGGGTTAGTCCACTGGTTCCCTCCTCCAGGGCCCCTCCTCCTCCCCGGGTTGTAGATGGTGAGGTGGTTTACACGGTCATGTGGCTCCTGGCAGCTGCCGGCGAGGGCGTGGTCTGCAATACCTAGTTGACTCGGAGGGGTATGGTCCTGAGGAACGTGCCTGGGTACCTGCTAGGGACATCTTTGACCCGGACATGGTGAGGGCCTTCCACCGTCAGCATCCGGATATGCCTGGGAGGTTCGGGGCCGGTCTTGGAAGGGGGGATACTGTCAGGAACTAGGCTGAGGATCACCTTCCACTGGTGGGAGGGTCAAATGTTCTGGGCGGTCCTGTCAGCACCGCATCTGTAGCCAGTCTGCTAATCATCATGTCACCTATATATATCTTGTCTGTGTGTATTACTCTTGTTGGTCTGTTAGTCCTTCATGTCTGGTCTGTCCTAATTGTCGGTCTGGACTCCAGGTGGGCCACGCGCACAGGTTGAGGATCGTCCTGCACCTCACGTCTAGTGTCTGCTCTGTAAAGAATAAAGACTTTGCCAAGTAACCCTGCCTCTGAGTCCTGCAATTGGGTCCTGTCTGCTACCCGTGACAATTAGGAGAATGTGAAGGGCAAGACTTTGTAATGTTGTCTTAACCTGCACAGAATGTTCTGTGCAATAAAGGTCACAGTATCAATGTAAGAGGATCAACAATGAAAGGACAAATTATTCGTCCCGCACAATGAATGTTCCCTCAACTTTTTATTTGATGTAAAATTACTGCTAAGCATTTTTTGAAACACTAGAACAAATATTCACGTTAGTGGTTTGTATACTAAGGTTGCTTTTATTCCTATCCCAGATTAATTCTTTTCCTTTTGTGTTAGAGAAAAGAAAAATAATAACAATAAAAACCGTTAGGGTTGGTACATTTGTTTTCATTCTTTATTTGTGAAGCAAAACACTAGCACAACAAACATTTGTTACACATTTGTTTCTCTTTATTGGGATTTTTATATATATATATATATATATATATATATATATATATATATATATATATATCGTATCGTGAGTATTTTATATCTTGAGCCCAATATCGTAATACATATTGTATTGTGTGAGTTGATTATTTCGTTACACCCTTAGGAAATATATTGTTATTTTGTGTATTTGCGTTATCTCGTGTATTTTCCTGTAATTTGTAAGTTTTCAATTCAATTTATTTTCATTTTGTGTGTTTACTTTGGAGGCCGTTCAAAACTAGAACGAGGTCTTTGCCCATGTCATCTTATTACTTTTTATTACACTATTCCATAAAATTAGAGCTCTGTGGTCGGTCCGATTTTTCTAACCACGGATAAATCAAGAGATTAGCAGTGGACTTTTCAATGGCCCTGGTTTAGGGAAACACCAGCACAGCGCTAAAACAAAATTATTTTCCTGTAATTCCAGTTGTTATCGGGTTACTGCCAACAGACAGCTACTTGGATTATTATCAGGATCCCAGACGATACTTTTTGAGATGAACGCTATGGATTAGATGTGACATAAGTGACTCTGACAGAATGAAATATGAACGGTGCTCCAGATTAAATGGAATTGGTTTCTTTTGTCGTCCAGTGGCAGGAAATAATTTATGAGGCCTCATTCATCAAAAGCCTTTCTAAGCATCGACTGGAATACAATGTTTATTATTTTAACCCAAGATGACTTTATTGGACAGTAGTGTAATAGATAAATAAGTAAATAAAACATAACTATTAATACGTGTTGTTTTTGTTATATAATTTTACTTTAAATGAATTGCATACTGTGTTACACTTAATGAGGACAAATTTTAAATTTGAAAGCCTTTTCATTAAGATGCAAGAAGGTTTTAATCAAATTTGATCATCAGTGCCCTGTACTACAAAGATGAATTTAATCTTATTCCACCAAAAACCCAAACTACATGTAATAGTGACATGGACCGCAAAGGCTGGGTTTGGTCCTCTCAAAACCTCAACTCCAGAAATTGCTTTTTCAGTTAATATCACCATTTTTAAACTTTATTGGAGCGGTGTGAGTGTTATTTCTACATTGGATCAAGTTGAAGGAACAACCCAGGTGGACAAAAAGTGCCAGTGATTTAATATTTCCTTTCATAGCAAGCATCAAAACGGACGGTAAATGTAAATGCATCAAATGACATAAAAATACACAAAACAACAACAAAGTACTAAAATATACAAATACATTAGAACATTACATAAAAATACAGTAAAAGACAAGAAAAACAAAGAAAATACTCCAAAAACACAGAAAACTCCTACAACAATTAACAAAAAAAAAACAACAAACAAGAAAAAAGACAAAAAAATGACTCCAAAAACACAAATACACATTATGACTGCAAAATACATACATTTAACAAGAAAAATACACAAAAGGACACCAAAAATACACAAAATTACTTGTGACAAGCAAAACAACAATAAACATACACAGAATGACATAAAAACACACTAAATGACTCTAAAAACTCTCCTTTCCAGTAATAATTATCTTATTGTTCAATATACTAAATGCTGACATGAATGTACATATTTGTACATATTTAATCAAACAAACACATTTTTGTTGCCCCAGCTGTGATAGAAATTGTCCACCTCTGATGTACAACTTCTAATGGTACACCACAGCGTCACATCAACGGCGTAGCTTGTGATGCAGAAACATAAACCAAGCGCTTACCTGGTTAAATCACCATAGTAACATATGCTGAGCCGCTAACCTGCTTCAATGTGTTTCATGGTGTGTGTGAATAGTTTTCGTCCACTTGTGGAATTGTTTAATGGGAGAATGTTATTGGGTCTTTAACGTGAAGAGAGCAAAGCTTGAGTGATAGTCCTCTATTTGCTTGCAGAGTAATCCCGTATGGCCAAGAAACAAACGAGCTATAGATGCGCAAAACCTAAATTGTAAGTTTACTCTCTAAGTGTCATTCATTTCTATGTTAAAGTCAAACCTGATATTGGCAGTGTGAATGTCAAATTAGCATAGCTGGTGACAGAAAGAGAGGAAAGTGTGTCCCATCCATCAGGACAAAACTTTGAATCCCTCACACAATTATTTTCTTCAAATTTGTTTATCCTTTACATTTCACAAGGATGATAGATAGATAGATAGATAGATAGATAGATAGATAGATAGATAGATAGATAGATAGATAGATAGATAGATAGGCAGATAGATAGATAGATAGATAGATGTGAAAGTGTTTTTTGCATGTTTTTGACACTTAAATGTTTCAGATCATTAAACAAATTTAAACATTAATCAAAGATAACACAAGTAAACACAAAATGCAGTTTTTAAATTAAATATTTTTTTAATGAGGAAGAAAAAAATTCCAAAGTTACATGGCCCTATGTGAAAAAAGTGTTTGCCCCTAAACCTAATAACTGGTTGGACCACCCTTAGCAGCAACTACTGCAATCAAGCGTTTACAATAACTTGCAATGAGTCTTTTACAACGCTGTGCAGGAATTTTGGCCACTCATCTTTACAGAATTGTTGTAATTCAGCTACATCAGAGGGTTTTTGAGCATGAACCGCCTTTTTAGGGTCATACCACAGCATCTCAATAGGATCGAGGTCAAGACTTTGATTGATCACTCCAAAGTCTTCATTTTGTTTTTCTTCAGCCATTCAGAGGTGGACTTGCTGGTGTGTTTTAGATCATTGTCCTGCTGTAGAACCCAAGTTTGATTCAGCTTCAGGTCACGAACAGATGTTCGGACATTCTCCTTCAGGCTTTTTTGGTAGACAGCAGAATTCATGCTTCCATTTATCACAGCACGTCTTCCAGGTCCTGAAGCAGCAAAACAGCCATACCTGTCAAGTTTTGGATTTAAAAATAGGGGACATTTTCTGGCGCCCACTACCATCCGTCCCACCTGCCCAACCAAGCTCCAGTATCCCTTAAAATTTAATATAGGTGTACAGAAATCTAAAATAGCCACTTGTCAACCACTTACTAAATATCATTATGTGATTATAATCTGGTAGGTCGACCTTTATTAACATTGAAATGCTGTGAACATTCCTACTAGGGCTGGTGATATGGACCAAAACTCATATCTTAATATATTTTCTCAAAATGGTGAAATATGGTATAAATCTAGATAATTTTATTAAATAAAATCTGACCAGAAAGACAATTATGGGTTAAATTTGCTGAACTCGATACATCTTGAATCTCGATATATATCGCCCAGCGCTAATTCCTAAATTATAAAACAGCCTAAATAAAAACATAAATGTGTATATGAAGCACATGTGTTTATTTAATATACTTACAGTTTATATATAAGTCAACACGTTGTATATTTACTGTTAATTTCACGTTGCTTGTCTTTAAAGGGAACAAATCATGGTTTTAAGTCCTTCCTTTTTACATATAAATCATACAGTTGTGGTATAAATAAAGCAGAACTGCAATGCTTGGGTCTGAATTCCTCATTATTATAGCTCCACCCCTTTTCTGATGTGCTTCTGAGAGCAACTCGGTTCAACTCCACCCTGCTCGGCCATTTTTGTAGTTTGATAGAAGAGATACGGCTATGTAGCGGCGCAAAAACTTTTTATTCACACGTTATTTACAAAATGTCAACAACAGAAGACTTGTCCATCCAGCTTTACATGTTCCAGCCAGAGTCTGACCCAGTGGAGCGAGATGAAAATGATGATGATGAACCTGTAGAACCCTAACAAGTGAGCTAACACAAGCACCGAGCTAACGCTAGCGCCAAGCTAACGTCAATGCATTTTAATACAGTCTTTTCAAAGACAAAAACGTCAAAATGAAATGACTAATGAAAACTTTAGACTTAAATTAAATCACGTAGGCCATATCATCAAGGATCTAAAACGAGCACACAGCGCTAACATATGAAGACGGTGCAACTGCTAATGCTAACAAAACAATGACAGGGACGTCTTATCATCACACTTTTTAGCGTTATTTACAGCTTACCGAAGTGCTCTGTTCGTCGTCTCCAAAGGTAGAAGGAATTGAACCCTCAATCAGACAAAGTCTTTCTGTAAATCCTTCTTTATACTGGTGGAGGTTGATGAAGCAGTCATCATTGAAGTGCTTCACACACACAAAAATGACCTTACCTACAGATGTGGGTACATTTATGTAAAAAATAAAACTCAACCAGGCACTTTGAAAAGGTTCTGATGCTGGGAGACGGTGTAATGAAGCGTGTGGGTTACTACATCCAACAACCCAACATTTTAACTTATCCTCTCGTAACTTCGGCATCCTGGAGCTTGGACTACAAAATAAAAGCGAGAAATAAAAATGGCGGATTGCTCGAAGTGTTGTAATAGTTCAAAAAACGTAATAGAGAATAGAAAAATCGAAACAGATTGAAAAATATGACCAAAACAGAATACAAAGATATCAACGGAGCACCTGAAGAGACTAATTTGATTTTTTCTGTCCTTCTATACACTCTAAATATATACAACAAAATGCATTTAAGGGCTAAAAAAGTGGATTTAGCATGATATGTCCCCTTTAAGAAAAACATTAACATTTTATTTTATTACACATTTTCTTATAATTTTTCATACTCACTCATGTGGTTCTCTGGTATTCACTAATGACTTATTAGACACATTTATTACAGACTTTACATTATTTAACACTTTATAAACAGTGTATATTTGTGAAGCTTGTGATTGGATGATTTTTCATGGTGACTTACGTGGTTCCTTCCTCTGTGGTAGACGTTAAAATATCAGTTATTAATCTAACAGAACGTGTAACTGTGTCACATCCTGATGGTCTTTATGAAGATAAACTGTCACATTTTACAACGTATTTACACCAGTTCTTTGTTTTTTTCACTAGAACGTCTTCATTCATCATCTCTGTTTTGAGTTGTTTCTGTTTGTTGCTGATGTCAGCACTAATCTCACAAGAACTGTCACTCAGGCCATTTCAGGTGGAAGTTCTCACGAGGCTTGTGATGACATTCAGTTTAGTAAGGCATCTTTTAATTATTATTACATTAAAATATGGGATATTTACAGGAAAATACTAATAGAGGAAGATGGCGGGAAAGAGAGGTAAAATACGGCAGTTTCTCGGCCAAAATGGAATACTTGACAGATATGCAAAACAGTCCCAGACCATCACACTGCCACCACCATATTTTACTGTTGGTATGATGTTCTTTTTCTGAAATGCAGTTACTTTTATGCCAGATGTAATGGGACACAGACTCGTCAGTCCACAGAATATTTTCCCAAAAGTCTTGGGGATCATCAATATGTTTTCTGACAAAAATGAGACAAGCTTTAATGTTCTTTTCTCTTGGATGAGTCGCTCTTAGGGTAATTTTGATCGACCGGCCACCGACCTGGGAAAGTTCACCACTGTTCCATGTTTTTGCCATATGTGGATAATGGTTGATTCACTGGAGTCCCAAAGCTTTAGAAATGGCTTTAGAACCTTTTCCAGACTGATAGATTTCAATTCCTTTTTTTCCCATTTGTTCCTGAATGGATCTCAGCATGATGTCTGTAGCTTTTGAGGATCGTTTGGTCTACTTCACTTTGTCAGGTCGGTCCTATTTCAGTGATTTCTAGATTGAGAACATGTGTGCAGTAATCAGGCCTGGGTGTGGCTACAGAAATTGAACTCAGGTGTGAGTTATGGTTGCCGGTGCCAATCTCCGCCTCTCATTTGGCGGTGTGCGGGGGTACACCCTGAACAGGGCGCCAGTCCATCGCAGGGCAACACAGACAGAAAACCACTTGTTACGGCCCTCGCCGTATTATTTAGTATTTAGTTTGTGCTCTTGTTGTTTGTTGCTGCCTGGGGTGTGTTTTGTGACAGAGTGAGATGTCTTCCCAAATGGAACAGCTTTGATGACGCTTCCCAGGATTGGCTGCCAGCAGGAGGAGTGGTGGGCAGCCCGGATTGGCTGGGGAGGATGTCACCACTTTCAAAAAGCCAGCGCAACTGTCAGTCGGGGTTCACCAACCTTGACAGCAGCAGCATCTCCTTTGTCTGTAGGAAAAACTATGTCTCCGAATCCGTTTGTGAAGTGATTATTATTTGTTTTGTTAAGCTTGTCACCTGTATATATCTAGTGCACTTTATTTTCCTTCTTATGTCGTCCGTTTCTTATCATACTCTTGTTTATTGTATGTTGTACCTGCTGGGCAGGCCTTTTTTTGTTCAGGAATAAATTTGTGTTAATTTTTGGAACCCGTTGTCGGTGGTTTTTGGAGACCGAGTTTTATTTTGATTACGTTTTTATGTTGTGTCCTGGAGCTCCTAGACTGGGACGTAACACCACTCACTGTCATTCACTCCTAAGAGCAAATTAAAGACTCCACTCAACCTTACAGTCATGTTTTTGGATTGTGGGAGGAAGCCGGAGTACCCGGAGGAAACCCACGCAGCACGGGGAGAACATGCAAACTCCACACAGAAAGGACCAAGGTGTCCACCCCAGGGCTTGAACCCAGAACCTTCTTGCTGTGAGGCGGACGTGTGCCTGATTTACTGTCAGTATTTGTTTATTCATCATTTGAATCTTGGGAGAGAAAATCCACTATCATAACAAAACAAAAACATCACCAACATTTGTGGGAAATCAGCGAATCAATCCATTATGTATCAGTTTACAAAGTGATGTGGATTGCTGCATAATCTCTATTACAGTGTCTTCATCGAGATGAATTAAAAGCAAGTCTCATTTACATTTTAATACCCAATGCGACCAATAATTAATTTGCAGGCAAATTAATTTGTGGTGTACTGTATTTCTTAATTAAAGTGTATAATAAGCTATATTAATTGGAAATATGTATGTTCTCATATCATTAACTAATGTATTTTGCTTTGTTTTGTATTTCATCAGAGTACAGATTACTGCTCTCTTGTAAGTGGAAAAGTACTGTGCAAAAAAACAAAACAAAAAACATATAAACAAGTTTATTATCATTTTATTTACACTTTGTTATAAATGTTGCACTGAGAAAAATAAAATGCAATAGGTTTTGTAGTGACAAACCTACAGTCACCTTCAGGTGCAGGTCCAGCTCATCCTGTTCAATCGATGATCATTTTATTATTCATAAACTCAAAATGAATAGATCTATGCTTTTGATCTGCCTGTACACAGTAGACTATAGGAATTTGTAATGTAGACTGTAATGTGTGTAATAATGCACTTTAGTCTAACACAGTTCTGAAATTTTTACCAATTGTTCTGTGATTCTTCAATAGTCACACTGTACATTTTTAGTTTGATAGGATGAATACTTTATTATTATTATTCTTGCAAGTTAAACAATACAAGTAGAAACACAAAATCAAAACTAGAACTGGAAGCAGTTATTAAAGGGGGCCAAGCTTTCCCGCGCGACTCGGCACCTGGGTTTCGCGGAGCACATGGAAGTTCCTCACAAAGGATGACGGCTTGTAGTGAATGTCAGGACACAGGCCAACGTGCCATTTTTATGTGAATAGATGGGAGATGTGATTTAAAATGTGAGGTCAAAATGTGTTTGCGTACTCTTATATATGTACCCTGTAAATTTCACAGCCCTCAACATAATACTTGAACTGATATAAAGGTCTGTTTATTTATATGTTATGTTGTAATAAGCCACACCCACTTTGACTAATCGCAATTAACTTCACGATACGGCCCCAGGAGCGACCCAAGGTCATACCAACCAAATTTGGTGAAAATCGGTCGTGCCATTTATGAGATAAACATTTCCCATATTTGCAGCGCCATATTTACATACGGCCCCGCGGGCTTGGCCTCCTAAAAACAGATAAAGTACAGGACGAAAGCAGTTTATGTATGTAAAACAAAAGGAGGATGGTGTGTGTGTGTGTGTGTGTGTAATTACAACAAAAGTGAGAATAGCAGTAAATATAATACTGATTACAAATGATATAAAAAGGAGTATGCAGGGAAACAAAAAATAATAATTTAAATTGCAGTGCCAGAGTTACTATCTGTGCAACAGTGTGAACATTTTACAGATGAGAAGCCCATTTTTTTTTTTTTTGTTTTTTTTTTTTTGTCCAGTTAGGTGTGTTCTGTGAATGATTTTGTATTGGATCAGCTGTAGATTACAGTTTTTTTGTCATTAGGTAGATGTTCTTGCAGATTTGGGACCAGAAGTTGGCATCAGGAGCAAAATATAGTCTATAATATTAATTTGTATTTTTTTGAAAGAAGTTTTTTTGAGGAGGAAATGTTAATAAGTGTAGAAGCTGAAGATGGAAGATCTAAATTTATATTCTTATTTTTCAATTTTGATTGGATAGATGATGTAGCCTGTACATACTGTAAAAACTGCTGGTTGCTGATTCCAAACTTCTGGACCAGGAGAGGGAATGGAGTCAGGGAGTTATTGTAAAAACTGTGTTTGAGGTGAGTGATCCCTTTATCTTAATTATAATGATTTTTTATATCTAGTGAGGTCTGGATTGTGCCAGATCGAGGTGAAAAGTGAGGGTGCCAAAGTGGAGTTAGTCATGTTGTGAAGGCTGTCAGAGTGGATGATATGGTAGGGCTTTGGAAACGGGTGTTTTTTAACCGTCTGACTCAGGAGTGGAATGTCTTTACTAATCTAAATGTATTGATATATGAATCGAGAGAATTAAACCAAGTGAGAGGTGGATGGGTCAGAATCATTGAAAGGAGATAGTTGACTTTGGGGAGGATTGTCATCGTAATTGTTCTATTCTGCCATATATGGGTAGTGGGAGGTTCAGCCATTGTTGGAGGTCATCATTTATTGTTTTGAGTAGTGAGTGAAATTCAGACTGATCAGCTCTGACAGCCTGGGGGATGTGGATGCCTAATGAAGTAATGTGGCTTGTGCATAGGGAGATAGGTGTTGCATGAGCTGCCACATCCAGACTGTTGGAGTTTAATGGGACTAAGGAAGATTTGGTCCAGTTAATAGAGTAGTCAGAGAAATGGGAAAATGATTTTGTAATCACTTTTTGTAGTGATGTTTGTGAATAAAAAGTAATATATCATCTGCATATAAACTAATTTTATTGTGCATTATGGGGGTTTGGATTCCTGTTATGAGGGGGTTCTGATGGATAGCTGCTGCCAAGGGTTCTGTGAAAATGTTAAACAGAGAGGGGGAGAGTGGGCAACCCTGCCTGGTCCCCCGGTGCAAAGTGAGGTTTTGTGAGGTGTGTCCGTCAGTAACGACTATGGCTGTAGGTGAGGAGTATAATGTTTGAACCCAGTTAATGAATAATTCCCCAAAGCCAAATCTGTGAAGGGTGTTGATGAGAAAGGACCAGTTTTTTTTTTTTAAATCTAAGGTGGCTATGATTGATTTATGATGATGTGTGGCCGAGTAATGCATTCAAGTGAACAGTCTACTTGTGTTATTGGATGAGTTTCTTCATTCAATGAATCCAGTTTGGTCTGGGTGAATTATGAATGGAATAATTTTTTCTATTTTATGAGAGAGCGCTTTGGTTTGCAAGATATTTGCCAGATTTTTTTATTGAAATTAAAGTTTTCTTATTCAGGATTTTATTTATTTGTAGTTTATATTGTCTTAATTTTTTTTTTATCATTTCCTTCTTCGTTTTACATTTTTTTTATAAACAGAGGATGAAATGATTATATCTCTCAGGACGATTTTACCTGTGTCCCATAGAAGGGTTGGTGATGACTCTGGGGAATCATTCAATCACAGGTCTTTTAGGTGTGATGTGTTGAGACGACATCTGGTAACTGGTTTGAGAAGTCTTGGCATGGTCCATTTGAGTGTAACTGGGACATGGTCGCTGATGATTATGGGATGGATTTGGTGTTTAGATATATTTTAGATGATTGAGTTTCTGGTGAGAAATAAATTGATTTGTGAGTATGAGTGATGGACTGGTGAAAAAAATGAGAACTCTCTTGCAGTTGGTTTGTGTTGGTGCGAATTATCGCCAAGACCGAAATCTCTCGTGAACTGGATTAATGTTTTTTTGGACTTCCAAGTGCGTTTATCGCCGGATGTGTTGGATCTGTCAATTGATTGGTCTATTACTGTATTGAAGTCACCGCCAATTATTATTGGAGAGTTAGAAAAGTTTGATATGGATGAAAATAAGTTCTGAATGGCAATAAAACATTCTGATTCTAAAAAAAGGATGAGTCATCAACGTTTGGGCCAGATTGCCAATTGTTAATGAAATATTGTTAATTGTTATGTTGATGATTGTGGAGTTATGGGTGAATGACAGTGATTTGTTGATTAAAATACAAACTCCTCTTTGTGTTTTATTGTAATAAGATGAGAAATTTAGATAATTTTAACCTAATGTTGTGTGAAAGATGGGTTTCCTGTAATCAACAAATATCAGCCTGGAGCAAGGTGAGATGATTGAATATTTAATTTTTTTTTGCCTGAGTGCCAATACCATGAACATTTTATGAAACGATTTTAAGAGCTGTCAAAGTGTTTGATTAGTAACAATCAGAGAGTGGGGAATCAAAAACAAAAAAAAAAAGAACAGCAAAATTAAAACACGTAAAAACACTAAACAATAAAGCTGAGTGTGCTGTTAGTGTGTGTGCGTGATTGTGCAGAGCGGCACGTGGCTACTATAGTAAATATATTCAACCTCGAGTGTATGTGAAAGAGAGACAGGGCAGTTATGCTTGAACATATTAAAGAGAGACTTAGTATAACCAGGGGGTGATGTCCATGCTGCGGTATAACTGTTCATTTATGTATAGTTTGTCCAGTGAGATGACTGCTTCCTTCCCTTCTGTTATCATTTGCTTGCGAATTGGGAAGAGCTGTTTTCATATGTCCATGATTTCTTTCAGGTATTGATCATTAAGTCCAAAGTCTGTTCCTTTTAGCTGCTTTCCTTGACGTTTGACAAGTTCTTTTTGTTTGAAGTGTTCAAATTGGTCGATTGTTGTTAATGTTCTTTTGTCCTATTCTATAAACGCGGTGGAAGGTGATGTTGTTTACGGTGTCTGCTGGGAGTTTTAGTTGATGTTTCAAGAAGTCCTTCACTGTTTGCTCTGGGTCGTCAGTGGTGTGTTCATGAATGCCGGAAAAAAAACATATTGTCTCTCATGGTGCGTGCTTGTAAGTCCAGGATTGTTTTTTCCATTGCTTTATTTTCGGCAGTGACGGAGGTGATCTGAGTTTTAACAGAGGTAAGCTTGCCACTGATGTTGATTACGGTCTGATGTAGTGTTTTGTTTTCCTTGTTGAGTGTTTCTATTTGTTTGTGACTGAACTCAAGGCTTTGACGTAGTGTTTGGAATTCTTTGTGTAATAAAAGTAATTCTGGTGTCGCGTCCGGAGAGTTTTTGACTGATGGGAATGAGGATATTGCTTACCTCTGAATGACGGACTGGATTCGGGGATGAGGATGGTGAAGTACCTGTACTGGGTCAAGAGTTTGAACAGTGTCTTTTGTTGTCAGGAGAGAGGCTGGATTTTCCAAGCTTGGAAGTGGATGAAGATACCATGTTTATTGTGCAGTAGAAATGGTTGATATAGTCCTCTAAATGATCCAGGTCGGAGGATGGAAGAAGAATAAAAGAAAGAGAAAGAAAAACAGCAGGGTGCTGCCATCGTGTTTCTCAGCTGGAACATGTTTGGGCCTTTAGTAAACAACTTAGCATATACCTCAACTCTGTCTCTGTAATGTGATCAGCTTTGAGCTATCAACATAGACAGTTAAAATCACTAATTAGTCATACTAGTACAGTGCCCGTCGGAAGTATGCATTGTCAATTATGGGCATAATAACAACATACTCTGTAGCATTATTAAGGGGCATATTTGCAGGTGCAAAGTAAAATAACGTGTGCAATTTCCCTGGTTTAATTCTATGAGACATGCGTATGATGAATGTGTTGGGTTTTTTTTTTACTAGTTTTAATATTTTTTGTTTTAATTATTGTTTGTTGTTGCCATTGTAGTGTTATTCTGGAGTCATTTTGTGTATTTTGAGTCATTTTCATATTTTTGTTGTTGTTTGGTGTATTTTTCTGTAATATATGTTTTTTGGAGTCATTTTGTGTGTTTTTGGAGCCTTTTGTATATTTTTGTGCCTTTCTGTTGTTGTTTTGTGTACTTTCTGTATAAATGTAAACACTTAGATCTGACTCAGAGCGTAACACTACACTCACTACCACCCTATGGACGGGTGTCTGTAACCGGACTAAATGGTGGTCCGTTATTCACTCAACACTCACATACCTGCACGCATGGTGATTGATAGTGAAGCCCACCGAATCGATGTGTGTGTGTGTGTGTGTGAGACTCTACCTGAGACTCTAATCTCCTCCGTTGGTTCTCACACACACGCACCGCGAAAAAATGTGCAGTTTTCAACACAGCAGCCATTGCCGTCAATAACTTCCGGGTGAGGTCCATCCGGTCTAAATAGCAAACAATCAAACTAACCTGAAAGTCATCACCAAATGAAGAACAGTAAAAAAAGTATTTTTCCTCAAAAGAGAAAAGAGAAGTCCACGGGAGCTCACGCACGCATGCACCGGAAGTGAGCTGTGCAGTGAAATAGATATAGATGGTGCACTAGCGCCCCCTCACACCCTGAGGTCAAAAGCTGAATAGGTTTCATTTCGGGGCCGTCCAGAAGTTAAATAAAATTAAAATAAACATTGTGAAATGACCAAATTACTCCAAAATAACAGATACACACACTCGGGGTATTTGGAACCCGTCGAACTTTTCAGGTCGAACCACGTTGGGGAGATATTTGCTCCACACACACACATCCACACAGACCTCCCTTGAATTTTAGTATAGATATATACATTGGTTTTTGGATGACAGTCTTTTGAAATTTGGAAAATATATATATATTTTTTACATTTTTTTTTGGCCCATAACTGTATCCGTTTTAATTTATAGTACAAAGGTTATTCTTTCTTGGGGTATAAAACATGTTTTCTTTATGTGACTTCTTCATTTTTATTTTGGACCAACTTTGGGTTTTTTCACTACTTGTAAATATTGAGATATTTATTATTGACATTTTTCTCTTTTCCTCCAAATTACTACCATATGCTTCCATCATGAGAAGCTATACCTCAAAAAGTATGAATTTGAAAAAACACCGTGAGAACATGCTACTTTTTTTAAAATAATAAATGTGTATTAAAAAAAAAGAAAGTTTTTCTCATGCAATGATTTTTATATTTCATTTATTTTATTTGTTGGCATTATAAACTTAGCTTAATATCACGAGGAGCTGCTGCAATGATGTCAAAACTAAAATGATTTATTTGTACTTTTTGTTCCAAACCTTAATATTGGGGTACAAAATAGGGTACAGTCCTGTTTTGTAGAGATTAAAGTATGTCCTGAGAAATTAATAAGTATATGAATTTTAAAAATGTATCAAAACAAGTTTAAGCCTCTTTTTCTTTCCATGAACCAATTATTCACTAAGGCCCTTCTTTTCCTCCTGCATCATGAAAAATTCATCACTTGTCCCCACATATCAAAGGAGTTTGTTATGCACACCAAGTGATCAGCATGAATATCAGTGAGCAGACGTTCTCCGTCGTGTAATGGTAGCGCGATAAAAGTGCTCGGGAAAAACAAGCTGCTGCTGCTGCTGAGGGCTATGGTTATAGTCATAAGTAACAACTGTTGTTTGAATATTATTTTCAGCTAACTACCTTCTTCACACCTCGAAGTATTTAAATCTTTACCAGAGAAGGAAATGTGTTTCATTAGATATTGGTTTTAAAATTGTATTTTAAAGTACTGCAGCATCATTTAAAGAGTCCCATCTGTGTTTACGTCAGCACTATTATGCAGTTCAACATAGAACTAATTAATTTGTGTTTATTTATATATTTATGTCCTATTTGAAAAAAAAAAAAAAAAAAAAAAAAAAAAAAAAACTAAAATCTGTAGTCATTTAAGTTCATGCCACAAAAAAAAAGAAAAAAAAGATAACAGAATATGTATATATATAGTTTTTCAATCACTGAAAATTAGCATTATTTATTTATTTTTTCCAAAAAGTTCTTCCTGGTGGGTATATATTATTGGATTATATTGTTCTGTGTCCATGTAATCTTCATTTTTTTGTTCAAACTATTGAACCTTGAGTTGTGTTTGTTTTACTAAATTTCTATTTTTTTTTTTTTCAGCATGTCATCAAGAGATAAAGGAAAGTCCTTCACCGCTGAAGCCCCAGCCACTGTCCTCAGAAAATCACATACCTGTAACAAATAACCTTTTCTAAACTTCTACATGGCTAATTTATTTTTTATTGTAGTAGGACTCTTAGTGGTTACAGATGATGTGAAATTTTGGAAATACTGTACATGATACTGAGTGACAATCATGTTTTAAATACACCAATCTGTAGTAAAAAAAATCAGAGATTTACATCAAATTTAATGTCAATTATCATTATCAAAGGCTGTAAAAGCAGAAATAATTCAACATATTATGAACATCTACAACAGCAAGCTTGGTGATAATAAACATTAGGCCAAAGATTCACGTTTTTGTACAAAAAAGTTAAGGCAGAAGCCCACTTTGCCACAACTGTGCCAAAGTTTTCCACAAGTTTGTAAATAAGTTTGTAACTGTAATATATCAGTCAAATTGATTCCTATCATTGTGATGTTTGAACACTTGGTGTTGCAATTCGGCGGTGCAGTGTCATGCACAATGCTTTTTGGAGGCTGTAGAAATGGGTGATATCAAACAATATGAGACCAACTTTAGTCCTGACCAATCAGAGCAGGGTAAAGGAGGGCCATTTTAAGCACAAACACTAAGCACTCATTGGATGGATTTCTCGGCTGAGAATTGCTCAGATGTGTGTAATGGCGGTATTTGTCTGACGACATTTGGATTTATCAAAATATGGAATTTTATGCACATTGGAGCAACTTTTGATAAGAAGCAACAAAGGTAAGACACAATTTGTCATCATTGTTGACTTTTCTGATTCTGTGGTGGTGTTTTGGTACGTAATATATGCAATCTGTATATTAGGTGATTCAGCTCGACATGTTGTTTTACTTAAGCTTTTGCTATACAGTTCTGTGCTTATTTTGTGACTCATAGCAGTGGAAAAATGCTGAGTTTGCCAACTTGTCGACTTTTCCCTCTTTGAACATAATGGCCCAGTGCGTGTGCTGTGGTCTTTTGTTCCGAATGTGGGTTGGCTACAGTTTTAGCCTTTACAGTTTCTTAGGATTACAGAGAAGTATAGAATGTGTGATTTCATTCATTATTTACAACATTAAGACGTGTGAGAGTCATGGAAGCTGGAGCTGCACCCGCCGGCGGGTCCGTTGGGGTTGAAGGGAGAAAGCTGAGTGCAGAATATCGAAAAGTTAGTGTTGACTTTAATCTAAAAATATTTCCACTTTAATCTCGTAGTGCACATATGTTTTATTTTATTGTGGCCTTAATACACGATTGTACACAATTTTAAAAATACTATAACCAGTTTGACAAAATGCAATGAAAAGGAAAGTTCAAATCAAAAACAAAACTGAGATTGAGAAAAAACCAAACAATTACATGTATTATGTTTAATATATTCAAATTGCAGGATTCAGCATTCCTTCCTCCTAATGCACCATTTAAATCAGAATAAAACACTTAGCCTTTCTGTTTTCCATAATCACATTAAAGCTAGCCATTTACAACTAATGAGATTATTAGATCATTTGTTAATCAATTAGAGAACGTGTCTGTTTTTAACATGTAGTTTGTATCTTATTTCATCAAGGAGATAAAAAAAAAGATCATTAATTATGTTAATTTATTGTCTCAGTCACATAATCTATTCATATAATCTATGTAAATGTATTCTTGTAAACTTCAAAGACTGTAAAGGGCATCTAGGTCAGTTTCAGTTGAAATAAATCCATAAACAAGCTAAAGTAAAACAATTGAAGAATGGAGAAGGCTCTGCTCCCCGAGGTCCTGGGGTGGATCTCTGAAGGATTGTAGCATTTCAGCCATGTCGGGGTGGTGTCAGAAGGTTTTATGTGCATCGTCCAGTTATCATAGTTCTTTAAAGGTGTATGGCTGGTGCTGGTGGACCATAAAGAAGTCCACTACACTACGGTAATCCAGACTGGATGTAATAAAGAAGTGAACGAGCAGGATTACAGTGAAAGTGAATTTTACAACATTTTAACCAAAGATAGACCTCAGGCCATGGAAGATTCCATTACATTTTGGAGGGAATCTGATCAATATATACTAATCCCTCTCTTTCATCATTGACTCAATTAAAAAAAATCATGTTTTGGTTCATAATTGCCTGATATTTATAAATTTTGACTCAGTTATAGAGTTCCATTCTGAATTGCACATTTTTTTTGAGATTTTTCCAGAAACTGAGGGTACCCAGACATTTGGACTACTGTGTAGTTATTAATGGAGAGACTTTCCCACTTAAACAATCATATAAAACTGCCCCATGCTTAAGCTTTCCTTTCCTTTCAACCCATAAGAAGCTATTAGGTGGTGTTTCTTTGGATTAGTAAGATTAGGGGTTGTAATAGCTTTGAATTTTCCAATTTGTTTTAGTTCCTATTTAGTTTTGACTGTATTTTTAAATTAAATTGGTTTTTATTAGTTTTTATAGCAGATTTGCTAGTTTTATTTTTTTTTTGGAAATGCTTAGTTATTGTTATTGTTTATTAGTTTCAGTATTAGTTTTACTTATTTATTTTTAAATCGGGGTGTTTGTCAAGTGCAATTCTAAAAATTGTGACAACATCCCACAAATCAAATACAACATGATATCGGCTTTAAGTACAAAATGTGTGCAATACGGTCCTGAGGTTAGTATCATTGGCACACTCATCCAACCATCCATCCATCCATCCATCCATCCATTTTCTGACCCACTTGCTCCTTTTCAGGGTGGGGTGTTTTGCTTTTATTGGGTGCTAAGCGGGTAACACCCGGGACAAGGCTCCAGTCCATCACAACAGTCACATTCAAAGAAATCCAAACTAGGACTCTGCCACTAACTCCCAACTTTTGTCGTTGCCTATCTGAGCTGACGCAGAATGTAAACACGTGATGTCACTGACCATGAGGTTCAGTACAGCTGCTGTAAACCAGCAGAGTCAATAAAAATAGATCAACTATGACGATCTTATGAATAAAATACATTTACAAAGAGGAAAATGATGGACGTCATGACTATGATTTAAGTTTTTTAGTTTTTTGTCATTCATTTTGGTCAACTACAATAACCCTGGGAAAAAGGTATTGCACCAGATTCTTTCTCTCACTCTACTCACCTTAAAAAATCTCAGGTGTCAACTGAGTCAACACAATCTCACTCCCATCTCGTCACATATTCGGGAGGGTACCTTTGGTGTCACTGTGACGCTAAGAGTCGGACCCTGGAAGCAATTGTTTCTAGTGAGAAATTGACCCATAACTTATGGTTATGTTAGGTTTAGGGATGAACCAAATACTAAAATTTATAAAAGTTAAAATAAAATAAATTAAATTACATATGTCTATTTTTTTCAAATGCAAACAATATTATGTGCAAAACCAGATCAAAGTTCTACTCTGTCAATACAGAGTGCAAATAGTGCAAACCAAGCTTGACCAAGTATGTCATTAACAACATGCTGCAACTACACAGCCATGTCCTTTAAACTAATTCTTTCTCCTGCTTCAGGTTCTAGGCGTAGCAAAGGCACATTACTGCCCCACAAGTCACAAATAGAAGTTTGGATAGCTCACAAAAAATAAATATATAAAAAGACAGTTTATTAACGCGACGAGACGGCGCGTGATCTCGTCACACCCCTAGCAGGAAGTCAAGTTTTCCTGAATCAATAGATTCAAGTCCGAGTCCAGTCACGGATCATTTGTTTTCAAGTCTAAGTCGAGTTGCAAGTGCTTTGTGATTTTATCAAGTTGAGTCCGAAGTTACTAAACTTTTTAGTCCAAGTCGTGTAACTCGAGTCCACACCTCTGAGACGATGTCAACATTGACTCAATATTCTACCTTTGACCACACATTACATTTATAAAAGCAGCTGCAGCACTCGTGACCTTTAACACACCCACGTCTGTTTCTTTTTTATTTCTTGCATTTTGAATTCCAAAGCTCCCTCATGCTTGTTCTCCCACATCTGTTCCATCTTCATCTAATCTACCTGCTATTCTGCCTTTACTTTTTCACTGGTGTTAACCTTTCTTCATTTCTCTTCATAACCACTCCTCCTACTCTATGGCTCTCTCATCTGTCCTCACCTTCTGTCTCTTGACGCCGGTGTCAGATTTTCCCCTCCAACATCAATTTTGCACGACACTTTGTCTGTGCAGCTGGAAGACTTGCTTTCTTCCTCCTCCTCTTTCTCCCTTTGCTCCACTGAGAACTCTGTAGCCACTTCTTATCACCTCTTCTACCTCTTTCAATTTCTATGCCAAATAAATGTTTCACACAGATCTTTTTGCTTCACGTGTCAAGTCTTGTACAAGGCAAGTTCCTTTCAGGCAAACAATTCAAGAGACATCAGCAAATTGAATTCTTCTTATAATGTATCTTACATATCCACTTCTCTCAAGTACTATGAAGAATAGCTTTGGAGGAAGACACCAAGAAGTTGAGTGATGAGAGGTGTTCAGTGGTCAAAGTTCAGGTCATTGTTCTAAACTAGAGCCTCTTCATTCAGTCCAGATGAGGTGAGTGTGTCTAAATGTATTATTTGTCAAGTGAAGGTAATGCAGTCGCTCAGTGAATACTGTCAACATCCAACTCTTTTAAAGTACATTTTTATTGGTCTTTGCTAGATTTCCAGCTTGTTCTTTTTTGTGCTGCACTGCTCAGTCGATGCCTTTAAAAAGGCATGACGTGGCCTCATAAATCCCATATTTCCTTTAACTTCCTTGGCTCTAGTTTGGTCAGAGAAGCTTTTGCCAAAGAAGAAAAGTGTCAGTTAAACTGAAAAAAAAGAATAAATGGTTCTTGTCTTTACCTAAATGTAACGTTGTTCACTATTTTCAGCACCACAATAAACGTAGGAGGCTGAACTTCTCTTTTGGGTACGTTTAGGTAAGTTTCTGATATGTAATCACAGAACTGTCTCCTGGTCAAACTGCCCTAAGCAGGTCATATATGATCGTACATTGATATAGCATTGTCCAAGGTCTCTACCTGAGGAGATGCTGCTATGTTTTGACTACTGCTATCAACAAACTACATAACAGAGAGCACTGAAGACGAGGTGAGAACATTAGACATTGGATAAATAACAGTAATCCACTCTGGTTAGACACAGAAAACACACTGAAAAAAATGTTCAGTTGAATTAACTTAATTTTATTAATTTTAGCAGTTGCACGAAACAAATTTGTCTAAATCCAGATGTATTTTTTAAATTCATTCAACTCAATGTTTTTAATGTATTTCAGATAAATTAAATATGTAGTTTTAGCTCAATTAGTTTAAGCTTTTCCAACTCAAATGTCCAACTAAAATTATGTTCAGTGAACTAAAATAAATTATGTTCCCTTAACTACTTTTAATAATTTGTTTTTGTAGATTCAGGTCAATTAAATTATTTAATTTAAACATAATAAAATTTAATTCAATCTACTTAAAAATGTTAAGAATATTGTCTTTACTTTGATTCAATAAAGCAAGCCAAATGTAATCAATTATTTTGTATTTATTACATGAAATGTATATGCATCAACATTTCCACATTAACCAGCCATTGCAGGCACACTGAATTAAATGCTCACTGCATGAACATACAATGCAGCACATAACCTTTTGAATATATAAAAAAGAAAGTATCAGTTTTCATACCAAACATGAACTTAGACCACAATGGAGGACAGTAGACACTATATTGTGATTCTGTCATGACCCAAAAATGCCACAAAAAGAGCAATAAGTAAGCATAACTAAGTATAAATAAAATTTAAAAAAAAGCTGGATTAACACAAAAAAAAAAAGAGACAAAAGAAATTCTAAATTGACCAGACTGTATAGTCTCACTCAAATATAAATGAACGACAACAAGCTTCTACTTAGTTTCTTCAGTGTAATAAAAGAACAGGCTCCTTTGTTCTTTTCTTCCGGTCTCTTTTGAGCTGTTTGCAATCCTTCAATACAGGACATAATGCATCTTTAATAACAAAATTAACAATCCGGGTGTGTGGCTGTCCAACAGAAAGGGTTTTCTTTGATCTGTTCCTCTGAAATGAACATGCTCTTACTGATTTAGTTGTTTCTAAACTGAAACATATTCTGGATATGTATAAGTGAACGTTCCCTTAATGGGGGTCAACACCAAACTTTTTAAACAGATGCTAGGACTAGTTTGCAAATGTTCTCATGGGCATATTTGTGTTTAACATCATGTTCAACATTTAGATGTATTGGACCTCAACATGTGTTATTTCACAACCAAATTAAAAGACAGTCCTGCAATATTTGTTGTTAACATTGAACATTATAAGAGGATACTGTCCTCTCACATCCGAATAACAGTCCACGAATATTTATTTTTAACATCCAACATTTAGCGATGCATTTGACTTCAGAGTGAATGTTCTCTTGACCCCCCGACCCAAAAAACATGTACTGTGCATTACATGTAGAGTGTGGCTTTAGCACTCCTACAGTCCTCCAGCAATCATTTTGTTCCGTAGTCCAAGAACTCTGGGTGACAGCTTTCCCCTTTCCATCTGCATCAGTACCTTCTGGATGAACTCGTAGTAGTATCTTAGCTCTTTTGGGTAAGTCATGTTTAGAGCATAAATGACTCCAAGCATCATTGCGCAGGCTTGAGCTTCAGATCCAATGTTGTCTAGAAGAATTTCTCCCTCAACATGAATGCCAATGTCATCAAAATGTCTCGGCCGTCCTCCCTCCTTGTTGATGACATAAATGCCCATAGGAGATTTCTTTATGTCTTTCAGGATGTCATCTCCTTCGATGTCCTGTATATTTTGAGAAAAAGTAAACAAAAGAAAACATTTATTATGACTGGGCATAAATAAAAGGCTTTACATTTGTCAGGAAAAGTTTCTCTTTGATTTAACTATTGCGCAGTTGGCCTTATGTTACCTATATTAGGTTGTGCTTTTACCTTTATTGTCAGTGACCCACACAAAGCATAATATAAATAGATTTATTTGTTTCCTATACACTGCTATTTAGTTGTGGTATAGTATCTTACCCAAAAGATGGCGCTATTATCTGACTGAGGCTTTGGCACATACATGCCGTTATTACTGCCAGTGAAGCCGCCTCCCCTTATACAATTACTGCGTTAGGCTGACTTCACACCAGTGAGCAAGATCGGTAACTAAACTTGGCAAAAATGTAGTAGAAAGAGCGAAACAGCTGAACAGAAACTGCATGTTTCCTACACTGCCCTGAAACAGTGTAATTCTGTAAAACAGACTGAAATATTTTCTTTAATGTCATTGTAAGGTTATGACGAACCTTCAAAAAAAAAAACTTGAAGCATAGGAAATGGTCAAAAGTAAGGATTTTCACATACACATGCTTCCAACCTAACATAGGTGTATATACTTACTACTACGAATAATGATAACACTAAAGTTCAATGGGATGAGCCATTTTTTTAAAATTAAATAAAATTAATTTCCTTGGTTTACTTTTAGCAAACAGGTATAGCCAAGTATGCGGTCTAATCTTTATTTACTGCGCAGTTGCTGCTTTAAGTTTGTTGAACACACATCATCTGGCACTGGTCCCTCAGAGATTAAATTCTGTTGTTCAGCTCTGTGCCTTTAGCTACAGCTGCCACTGTCGTGCTGTTGACGTTTAATGTAGTTGAGATAATAGTTATATATAATAATATAATATTATATAATATATATTATATAATATATATTATATTATAGCTATAATATAATATAATAATAGCTAAAAGACATGTGAGGACACAAGACAGACATGACAGGCAAATGCAAAAACAATACCTCACCATATACTCCTTTATCAGATGAGCATCATCTTCTCCAAGGTATATGCAAAGTCCCTTGAGGACCGCTCCTCTTCTCAGATTGATGTCACTTGTCTCCTGAATGAAAAGATTAGGCTGAAATTATTAAAATTCTTTTTTTTGCTGAAAGTAATTTATTTATTTTTTCTCTTTTCAGATAGTAAATGGCTACATCCTGTATGTGCGTTTCTTCTAAATGGCCACATGATATCGCTGAATTAACTATTTGTGAGGGAGCAAATCAACCTCATAAAAGGAATTACTTAATAAAGTTTTGTTTCTAGAAATACCAAAGTGGACGGCATAATTTTAATATCGCTAAACAGTAAGGAGTAACCAGGGATTAAAGTGAAAAAAAATGATTTGACTGAAAAAAAATTGGCAAGCCCAACCCACATGGTATGCATTATATAGTGATTTAACAGTTGCCCACTACATCCAAAGTGCTTTTCCGACTCAAGCGGCTGCCACATAGGCACCTGCACACACCTATAAAACAGAATGACAATCATCATAGTTTTATCGTACTAATTTAAATTGGTCTCAAAAAGGCCCTTAAGAATATGGTCAAACCATTTAGGTTTCAATAATTTCAAGAAAGGTTTTACCTAGCTTATTTAAGAAATAATTGTCCACATAGGATTCCAGTGCACATTTTATTTAAACCTCACAAAAACAGACTACAGTAAACATTTTATTTTGGACCCCAAACACTGCTGCAGTGCCACGGATCGGCTTACCGCAAAAGCTCACACTGCGCATGCGCGAACACCGTAGGACCGCTGTAAAATTGACTGACTGTACTGCCCACGTCAGTCCAACCACCTGGTCCATCAGTGTTTTTGCTGAGATTTGCGAGTGTCTCTCCACTTCCGGGTTTTTCTTCTTTGTCTGTTTTAATGGCGACGCTTCAGAGTTCTTCTTCTTCTTCTAATTTCTAATTGTTGTATTTCCGGAAACTAGACCCTGACGTGTCGTGTATGAACGTACAGTGTGAGCAGTCAGATCGTGTCAGAGTGTCGGTCCGTACAGTGTGAGAACATGCATCGTGCGCTGCGTGCATTCGGGCTCTGCACATGAGTCGCACAATTTGAGCTAGAGCTGAGTACAATGATTGAAAAAAAAAAAAATCGCACAGTGTATCCCAGCCTTAAGGCGCTAAACTCAAGGATTTTTCCTACCGCTGATGTGGGTTTGCTGTCGACTACTGTATTTGTTGTCGGATTGTGTATTTTTGCTGTTTAATTGTGTTTTTTATTGTTGTATATTGAATTGATGTTGATGCATAATGTATTTGTGTTGCCGTCTTATGTGTTTGTGTTGCCGTCTTGTGTATTTGTTGTCATATAGTGTATCTATGTTGTTTAGTGTATTTATTTTGTTGAATTGTGCGTTTTTTGTTGTCATAAAGGGTGTATGCTACGAATCTAGATTGGATTAAGCTCAGTTAGCTGGCTTGAGCTAACCTAACATTCCTTTCCAGATATGTGCTGGACTACAAACGTCGATCAAAACACGCTAATTTAAGCAACGTGATTTCACCCTCGTACGTGCGCGCTCACGTGAAAGAGGTGGAGATTGCAGCGTCTGACCAATCAATGGAGAAAACTGGCAGAGCAACTTCACAGGAGGACCAGCTTATGATCTTAAATATAATTAATATAAATCCAAGATGACAGGGAAGAGCAACAGTAGTGCAGGAGGCGGAGCTTTTATACTCGCGATCAGATCGATCCATTTCATAACCTGGTCCCGATCGGTTACGTGTTGCTTAAGTTTAAAAATATGAAGACTTAAAATTCATAATTCAGACCAAAAACACCACTAGTGCTGCCGTAAAAGCAGAAAGTTATTAATGCAGTAATTGGTGAGTGTTAATGTTTACATTTGTGCGATTATAAATGGAGAATAAACAGACATTCTGATAAATTTCACTTACTCTTCTTTTTAACGTGTCTACTGTGGCTGTGATCCTGTGTTCATACAGATCAGCCTACATCATAAAGTGGAATATATTTATATTTTATATTATCTACAGGACTGAGGCTCTCAGCATTACCTCAGATTACATGAATCAATTAATTTATCAGAGTGAAAGCGCCCGATGCACGCAGGTGTTATCAGCTGACTTATTTTATTTTTATTAGTTCATCAGATATAAATCTTGTTTTTTCAATATGATGTCATCGGTAAATGAAAGGAATGCATCTTTCTCCAGTCAGCGGTTTTTTGTTTTACAGTCTGTGGTCAGCTCAGCTGTCACATCAGATCAACACAGTGAATGATCACACATCACCTTTCATTGGACAGCTCGTTTTCTAAGAGATCTGATTGGTCAGGGGGCGGGACTTTATCACTAGCTAACATTTAAGCTAGAGAAAAACTTGGTCGGGACCAGGTTAGCTGTGAAAGACTAGTTGCCATAGTGATTCAGCTTCAACGAGCTTTGTAGTCCAGCACACACAAATTAAATCCTGGAAGTTACAGCGATAGAGGTAATCTAGATTCATAACATACCCCCATAGTGTATTTATGTTGTCATTTAGTGTATTTGTTATTGTTTAGTGAATTTTTGTCATTGTTTTTTGTATATTTCGGTGAACTTATGTATTCTTGAAGTTAGGTGCCTTTACTTTGAGACCCACACAAAAGTAAAACGAGGGCCGCATGTGGCCCCTGGGCCGCCTGTTGCCTATGTCTGTTGTCAGTCCAGGTTTGTATCAGAGATGTAGAAACGTTTGTTGATGTCAGATGATTTCTAGATGTTTTCATGCTGCAGATGTTTGGTGTGTGTGTGTGTGTGTGTGTTATTGTGGAAGTTGTAACGCACACATCGGATGTTTAACAAACACATTAATCAATAGATAATCAATGCTTTGCCTGTTTTAAACATGAAAACAATGATGAATAGTGATCATGCGTGTTATTATGTAATAATAAATTTGACAATGTGTAGCTGCAGTGTGACAAACACACACTGCTGTCCTCGCTCAGGTGTCGCGTCTCTGACGTCACTAAAGGCTGATTTGTGTTTTTGTCATAGTTTACTTTTGTTGTCATTTAATGAATTTATGTTGTCGTACAGTGTATTTTGTTTGTATGTTTAATACAATCATCAATAAATAATCAATCTTTCAAACAAATTATATAATAAATGTGACACCCTGTACCAACAAACACACGCACACACACACAGATGTCGCGTCACGAACGTCAATAAAGGCTGTGTGTGTGTGTGTGTGTACTCACCAGTAGACAGTCTGTGTTCACCTCTGACTTCGGGTCCTTCAACATGTTGTCTATTCTCTCAAAGCGAGCCTCCATGCTGTCGTTGGCCGACATGTTTCTGACAAACACTCGGAGCTAACTTTAGCCGCAAGCTGCTGCTAACCGTTCAACTTTCCGCGGTCCTTCACATGAGCCACGCGGCTTCGCACGAGCTTCCAGCGGGAAAAGGCTTCATTTCTCGCGCTAACGGAGCTCCTTCGGTCGTCAGTTGAAAACAAGCGAAGATAAAGGCAGATTACCGTGGGATGAAGAGCTTCATCCGCACAAAAGACGGTCCCACCGGTCGCTGTGAGGACAGACCCGGTCTAGAACCCGCTCCTGGTCCTGGTCCGGCCGGACAATAATAACGATTACACCGCATAAGAAGAGGAAGAAGAGTCTTTTTCCTCTTCTTATGCGGTGTAATCGTAATAATAATATTGTTGTAGTAATAATAATAATAATTTTCCCGTCTCATAATTTTAATTTGACGGAATTCCGTCACCCTGACGGAAAACTTTAATCCCTGAGTAACTCAATAACCGGGCAGGCTTAAAATTCAAACTAGTGGGAAACATAATTGCTAAGCCTATAATCTTATTTAGCTGTGTAAATGAAAAACAATTAAAATAAGACAAACGCCAACCTTTAGTGAGCCATTAATTTGATACTGACATTAAACTAATGGAGTTTTTTGACCTATGTTAGTTTAGAGAAGAGTTGCTAACATGCGGCCGTGTACAGCCAAAGCTAGCTGCTATAACCTTGACAATGTTAATACAAATAATAATTGTGTTTAGGAATTACTTTTTACAGACACTTTTTTAAATTAGAGATATAACCATAAGCAACAATAATTATAAACTGCTTACTTACCGAGAAATGAGAAAACTCTGGTGCTGAAAATTAAATTCCTCGTGGTGGAGAAAGTCCCTGCCAGAAGATAGTAAAATGGCGGTATTTTCTTGCACATGCGCAGACAGGGCAGTATGCAGGCCTTTTGATTGTACACAATATTTTTAGGTTACCTGTACACAATTAAAATCAACTCATTTGAAACAGGGACAGTACATTTTGAATGTATTAAAAAAAGATAAGTAGGATTTAATTAGATGATTAAATTGATTAAAACAAGCAAGATAAACTTATGAAAGAAATACTAGGGGTCAAAATCAGTTTTTTCAGTGCAGCTTAGTGCAAGACCTGTGTCACGGGTTCAATTCCAGAGGATTAAAAATTATGGCTCAGTCAACGAAAAATATATATTTCACTGCTTTTTTTCCCAGCTTCACACTCCAGACAGTGTTACAGTGATATTTAGAGTATTTACAGCAGCACTTACAGCCAGTACCAGCATCTCAGCCAACTCTGCTCTTAGGAGGAAAATCCCTGCTTATATACTCTGTAGCTCCTCCCCTGGGCAAACCAAATACAGTAAAAAGCAGGGATTCTTAACAAAAACTCCAAAACACAAAAGAAAATTACAACAATGAGAATCATAGCAGAAACAAAAACTATCTTCATACCTCGTAAATGAAATCTAAATAGCACAACTAAATCACATAATTATATTAACACCTGGAAAATAGTTCAGTCCACGTCACATGGGTTATATGCGCGCCACTATCCGCTATATATTGGGCTTTCCTGATGTGGTCCGGTTTAACCTCTACGCCCACACACGGAAGCGGTACACAGAAGAGCAGCAGGTGAGGTGAGTAAGCATCGAGTGTGCCCATGAAATGACCTACTAAAGCACTACTGAAGCCAGGAAACAGGGGATGAAGCCAGTCTTTCAGGGCAAGCTTCACAAACACTGCTGCGCCCAACATGAGCAAGCACTATCACCGTCACGGTGCATGAGTCTCCTCACTCTCAGCGTGGAGTGAAAGAGAGAGAGATTGATGATGCACGGCAACCTTGAGCGATAGTCAGCTACCACGTTGGTCTTTCCAGTTCGATATCGGATCTGGAACTGAAACGACTGAAGGAGCGGGTGAGCCGAGCATTGTGGTCCTTCATTGGATTTATCCAGGTCAGAGCACAAACTCTCTCCCCAGACGGTAGTACCGTACGTCAGTTGTCCACTTGATGGCTAGACCCTCCTTCTCCACTGTGGAATATCTGGTCTCCAGTGGCAGCAGCTTACGGCTCAGGTACAGCACCGGCTGTTCCTCACCAGGATCGCCTTGGGCCAAATGCCTTTATCTGTACCAGTTACAAGAGAAGAAATTGAAACAACAAGATTGAAATGAATTTAACTGCTCAGCATCGTTTTACAAATATTTTTCCATATCAAAACTAGTTGTGAAGTGCCATTGTTTTATGGACAAAAAAAAGAAAAAATAGCCTGTGCAGTTTCATAGATTGTAAAATACTAAAGTGGAAATCTAAATATTTATTTATTTTTTTATGAATAGGCTTTGAGCTGGCTCAGCATAAATATAGTAAGCCACTGCAGAGGGAAATACACTAGTTTTTCAAACAACTGACCACAGTAGTAAACTATGTGCCATGTTGGTATTGATAGCACTTGCAGAATATGAGTTCCAACTAAAGCGTCGTTCAGAAGACGAATCTGACCAGGGGACACCTTTTCTCAGTCCACTCCGTTTGGCAGTCGTTTGCTCCAGATTCTGACACTAAATCAAGGAGTGTTAATTCTGGTAAATAACACAATATTTTTTGTGTACAATTTATTGACAGTATTGATCTTATTTTTGTATTTTCTTACATGTATACCATAACTGTAAGTTAGTATTATTGTAGACATGAAAACATTTTCCACCTCCTAATATGTGAAATTAAGCACGTGTTTCCGACGGTTGAACTACCCCACATGAGACATTACCAAATACAGCGTGGTAAACGCTAAAATACTGTGTAGTGAGGGTGTTTTTCTTCTGAGCCTTTGTTTATTTGGTTTCTATGGCAACAGGCTGTATTTAAAACCTCAGAATGTTTCTCTTTTTTGTGATGTTTGACGATACCAGTGTTGCCTGTATTTATGAATGACACCATATTTTCAGAAAACTAACATACCTCACATGTTTACAGAGAAGGTATTTGCTGTATATACATACAGTACATACATATAAATATATACAGTTGTGATCAAAATAATAGCAGTCCTACATCACTAGCAAGATAAATCACTGTTTTTGTTAGAATTTCAACTTCTTCTAGTTTCTAGAAGGTTTAGTAAAGGTATAGAAAACCAACAGGCATGACGTGCATGCTGCTGATTCTGTGAAACTGAATCATTTACTGAAAGGGGCGTGTTCTAAATAATAGCAGCGCCGAGTTCAATTAGTGAGGTCATTGATTATGTGAAAAAAACATGTGTGAAACAGGTGGACCTTTTTTAAGCAACTGACGCTGCATATGCTGACTGTGCATTTGTCCTTGAAAAACTGAGTAAAAAAACTATTTTGTGGACTGATGAGAGTAAGATTGTTCTTTGTGGGTCTAAGGACCACAGAGAGTTTGTCAGACGTCCTGCAAACACTGAATTCAAGCCACAGTGAAGACAGTGAAGCATCATGATATGGGGATGTTTCTCGTACTATGGTGTTGGTCCTATTTATCGCATACCAGGGATCATGGATCAGTTTGACTACATCAGAATACTGGATGAAGTCATGTTGACGTATGCTGAAGAAGAAATGCCCTTTAAATGGGTGTTTCAACAAGACAATGACCCCAAACACATCAGAAGATGTGTCAACACTGCTATTTTTTTTAATTATATATTTATTATATTTATCGACTTTCTGTAAAATATCAAATTCAATTACTTTTTCCAATTTTCTTGCTTTGAAATAGAATGTGCAGTGTCGTGCATTTGTGTTCATTAAAACACAATTTATTTGAATAATTTTGAGGTTTACTTACCTTTTTTAAACACACTGCTTTGCACAAACAAGATTTAGTATGTTGCTTTTTGTTTGTGTTCTATCCCTGATGGTTGCATCCTTTAAGATTTTGTTACAGACCTCGGACTGTAACTGTTGGCTTTTCAGTTGTATCAAATGATTTAAGAATGGCTTCTACAAAACATTTAAAAAAGTAATAATAGAAAAAAAAATATTTGCCCAGATTTAAAACATGAAAGAGGTTTGCTTGGCTTATGTTGCTTATTGTTCCATTGAGCTGGCAAATTAATATTTCCAAGTGTACCAGCAATGAAAAAAAAATAAATAAATAAATGACTAGCAATTAAAAAAAAGACTGGATTTTGTTATGTTCATGTGTTTGGCCTGTACAGCAAATTACATTATAGTTGATTTGGATGGATAAAGTTCAAATGAAAGACCAATATGTTGAACATATGTATCTGAATAATGTTGCACCAACAGATATGTGTTGCATGGATAACATAATTAAAGTAGACTTGATCAACTTCATTTGTTTAGATGGAAATGTGGCATGAATAAATTACGTTAGTTGTTTTTTTGAGTGCATACTGATAGCATTCACCAAAGTCTCTGCCTGAGGAGGCTCTGCTATGTTTTGACTACCGCTATCAACAAACTACATAACACAGAGAGCACTGATGGCAAGGTGAGTATATTAAACATTAGACAAATAGCGTTGTAGTGTTGACCTTCGACAGCATGTGCAGACAAGGTAAAAAAAAAAAAGGAAGACTGATTTATCCACTGACAGTGACACGTCGGATCTGGAGACAGACTCCCAGAGTGCTGTCCTGGAATCCATCAATAAGAAGCTGAAAGTAATTGGCTTACTTCACAAAGAGTTTAAGGAAATGAAGGCCAGCATGGAGCTGACCTTCCAACAAATAGATAGAGAGAGAATCACCACATCCATTCAGCCTTATCAGTGGTGTCCATGGAGGTGAAGGAGCTTAAAAAGGAAAACAAACTTATCAAAGAAACAATCCTAGATATTCAATCTCGCAGTATGCAAGATGACGTTATCTTTTCAGGTATTTAAGAAAACCCCAGCGATGACCCAGAGGCTCTCCTGAAAAACATCATTTTTTACCGTGTTCATCGACTCGGACTTTGTAGAAGCCACCCACGCCCAATCATCGCCAAATATGAGCACTTTCAACAAAAATACCAAGTTAAAAGCAAAGGGCGAGAACTTATAGAACTTATAGCTACCCTCCGGTGGCCATGGCCAGAGTCAACAGAGGCTGGAGCCCAGGCCAGAGGCAACACCGGCAGCAGCCCGCCCCAGGACACCAGATCCAATTTTTGTTCATCCGTTCACATTATCATTTAAAATGTGACCTGTATCAGATCCAGTGTGAACGGTTTGTGTCTCAGTGCTTTTGTGCAGTGGGTCTTTGCGGTGCTGATTTGCTTTTAAACACAGACCAGTTATGATATGAAACTTTACGCTTTGACCGAAACGCAACAGAGCAAAACCCAACCTGACAGGCGTTCAGATATTTATATCCCAGCCCGACCGTTAAAACCTATTTTTTCCTCACACAAATGACATATTTATGTTTGTTATAGTGATAATCCCACTTTTATTAACAACTGTTAATGTCAACATCAGATCAGCACATGAGGAACAAGCAAAGGTCAAACATACACACGCATGAAACAGTAGATCTATTTACATCAGGGGTGTCAAACTCCGGTCCTCGAGGGCCAGATTCCTCAGACTTTTAGATGTATCCCTGCTCCAACACACCTGGTTGAAACCAATGTGTTGTCATCAAGCTCTACAGATGCATGATAACGAGCCGTTCATTTAATCTGATTTTTAAAAAAAACTCAGATTTGGGTCAGATTTAGGTGTTCACACCTAAATCTGGATCTGGTCACTTGAGCCCCAAAAAATCTGATTTGGCCCACTTTAGCCTGTAGTGGTCAGCACTTGTCCTTGAACACTTTAGTTGTGGCCAGCCTAAGGCTCACCTGTGAAATGACCATCCAATCAGCATCTTGATCAGCTACACCTGTGAGGTGGATGGAAGCCTTCACTAACACACATTTGAGATAAATAGGCCTTTTGTATACAAAGACATAGTTGTGTTTATATTGTTGTCCAGATAGTCACTTATACAGTTTATTTCTTTGTCAATAAAAAAAAAAAAATTATAATGGTGAAACATTTTACATTTTCTCCTAAATGAAGATATTTACTTAAGTTATTTAGAACTTTACGTTAATACTAATTCATGCAAATGATTTGTTTACCTGACTGTCTTTGAAATGAAAAAAAAAATGACATTATTGACTACAAGTTTCATTTCAGGTGAAAAGTATTTATGTTATAGAGACAAACACACAAAAGTTAAGAGAACATGTAATCATCAATTCAAAGTGTGTGTTGAGCCAATATTTGTTCATTGCTCCTCCTTGATATTGTTGCCTGAAGCAGGTTGTATTTTGGTGTGTGCTTCACTTATTGTGACACGTGTAATTGATTATGATCTTAAAATCATCCTACACTTTACCGTTTCTTACAAAGTTTTGTTCTTAAAGTTTTTAAGAACGTTACAACAGTTAATGCCTGTTTGCACCAAAAATCAAACTTTGAAAAGGATTCTAAGCTTGATTCATTTATGGATTTATAAATGTTAAAGCATTAATATTGTGTTTTCTAGCTCAGAAGTTCATTTCATGGCAGTTGTTTTTATGTTGGCTCTCATTGACACAAATTAGAATAAACAAAATTAAATTGATACATAGACTTTTTTTATGAAGTTAGTGACTACATTAAAGCTAAATAACATTAAAATGTATTTGCTTCAAGTTAGAATTACATTTGTTTACCCACACATTTTCTTTTTAATTTGATTAAAAAATGAGCACTCAGAAACACACCTGTCCTGTATTAGTAATATCTTGAAAATATACCGTATTATAAGATTAGTGGTTAGCACGTCCGCCTCACAGCAAGAAGGTCCCGGGTTCAAGCCCTGGGGTGGACCCTTGAGTCCTTTCTGTGTGGAGTTTGCATGTTCTCCCCGTGCTTTGTGGGCTTCCTCCCACAATCTAAAAACATGACTGATAGGTTGATTGGAGTCTCTAAATTGCCCATAGGAGTGAATGTGAGTGTGAGTGCTTGTTTGTCTGTCTGTTGCCCTGCGATGGACTGGCGCTCTGTCCAGGGTGTACCCCGCCTTGTGCCCAGTGTGACCCAGAGATAGGCACCTGCAGCCCTGCAACACTGAAATAGGACAAAGCGTGTCAGAAAATGGATGGATGCCTCTTTAAACTAAACGCTGTCACTAGCCTCACAACAACTGCCACCTGCAGTGCATTAGATTAGGGATGACAGCAGGAACAAACCTGGAAACAACTAAAAAGAGAGATGGACACATGTAATGTTGCACACTTGAAGAATGAAAGAATGTTTATTGTATAGCTCAGCAACTGTAACTGTACACAAACAGAAAGCACATTGTTGAGGTCACTTCTGCACAGCTTCACTTCAAGCTACAATGAGACAATACTGTTTGTACACACGAGTTATTACTTACAAAAGATAACAAATACATGTAATATAAAGCATACAGAATATAAACGTGACTCCTACTTTACACAATGGAACAGTTCCTGAGATTTAGCAAGTATTACAAACACAAATCACACACATTGACGCTGGGTCTCTTTATCACAACCAGTGTGGCAAGATGAAGGAATGACTCAGGTGGAGGTTAGTAAAGCTTTAATCCTTTCAGCAGCATCACACGAATAATGATACAAAGCGCACCAAACATTATTTATGGCGTCAAACCACACCTCCGACCCATCAACCCCTTGGGTGAGAGAATAGTCCCTAAGTGCTCACCACACAGCCCCCCCCCCCCCCCCCCCCCGAACACACAGAGGGGCTCCCAGGAGCAAAGTTCAGTCCCTCACTGGAGGCCTGCTCAGCCTGCCAAAACGGCTGCGCCGCCCCACTTCCGACTCAGCTGGCGGAACGACGCTGGCGCTGCTCGACCACCGCCCCCACAGCAACGTCCGAAGCGTCTGTTGTCAGGGCAACAGGTGCGGTGGGCGAGGGGTGCACCAGCAGTGCTGCATCCGCCAGAGCAGCTTTAGCCCGGTCAAAAGCTAGGACACGCTCAGGGGTCCAATCAACCAGGTCCCTGGCTTTTGCCATTTTCAGGGCCCCATAGAGTGGTTGCAGTAGGTGGGCCGCGTGCGGCAGGAACGCCGCCCAAGCCGGGGCCGCACCCGCAGGTATGGCAGGGCGCGGCCCGTACCACCCACCCCGGCAGACCCCCGCCAGGACCTGGCCCAGCCAGCCGGCCAGACCCGCGGGACCCAAAGGGCACCACCGCAGGACAGGGAACCCCCAAGGGCGAGCCCCCGGGCCAGACCTCCGTGGGGGGCACCCCCCACCCCCCAGCCCACGAACAGGCCACAACCCAGCAAGACCGCGCAGCCCCAGACGGCACAAAGACAGCTGCCCAGGTCCCGCCCCCCACCGGACAGCGCAGGCCACGGGGCAATGCCCCCCCCAGCGCAAGAGCGACCGGCGGCCGCCAACAAAGGAGAGAGGGATCCCAATAGCACACAACCGATGCGGAGCAGCAGCCCCCAGCCAAAGGCGCAGAACCCACCCACCCGCCAGCCCGCAGATAGCAGGACAGACCTACCAAGTGGCCGATACCGACCTCAACCCGCAGACGCCGGCACCCCCCAGCACGCCCACCCCCCACACCGGGGCGAGGCATGCCCCCAAGGCAACCAGGAAACGAGACAAGCGCCAAGCCCCACCCGCAGGGAAGGGGCACCCCCACGACCCACCAGGCCGGCACCGCCCGGAGAGACCCCGCAAGGGAAGCCCCCAGCAACACTCCTCCACACCCCCCAGAGACCCACCGCCCCGCCACGCCCGACCGCACCCTCCGATCCCCACACGGTAGCCCAGCCAACAACGGACGGGCCAGGCCCCCACCCGACAGACCCAGATGTGTGAATTTACCCACCACCCTGTTATGGTGCCTCTCCATTACCCAATGGAATGGAGGCTGTGAGGCGGACGTGCTAACCATTCCCCAATGGAGAGGCACTTCCCTATCCCCTGAGTGAATGTATGTGTTTAGTGAATGTATGAAGTGCTATTAAAAAAGGGTGGATGGAGGGGAGCGGTGCTCCCCATTCAGCCTATGTGTATATATGTGTATGTGGTGCAATAGCTCCGGAGGGTGGAAGTGGTGGTCCCACCCTCCGGGGGGTGGTGTGTTGAGATGTAATTAAAATTTAAAAAAAAAAAAACAATCAGGCCATGTTCGTCAAGGCGCTGAAAGAACGAGCTTTAGATGCGACAGGTGATCCACCACCGACGGACTGGCCACCAGGATATCGTCTAAATAGATGAACACAAACCTAAGGTCGCGCAACACTGAGTCCATCAACCCCTGAAAGGTTTGCGCTGCCCCCTTGAGGCCAAAGGGCATGCGCACAAACTCAAAGAGGCCAAACGGAGTAATCACTGCGGTCTTAGGAACATCCTCTGCACGCACAGGAACCGGATGATAACCGCGCACCAGGTCAACCATCAAAAAAACCGTCGCGCCCGCCAGGTGCGGGATGGGATAGCGGTCATGTGCGGTGATGTTATTTAAGCGACGAAAATCACCGCATGGACGCCATGACCCATCAGCTTTGGGCACCATGTGAAGCGGAGAAGCCCAGGGGCCTGATGAAGGACTTTATGGATAGTCAGCAGAGGAGAAAAGAGGGTCTGATGGCAGAGCCCCGTAACCTCCGTATAACTCTGCGCTCACCTTCACCTGCATCCAGAGTTGGAGATCCAGGAAGTTCCGGGACGAGTAGTCCGAGTCCGAGGATGGCCCTGCCAACCCCTGGACCTTCAAGACGACCCCAAGGCGAGTCGACAACACTGTACCGGCCACCAGGGGAGAATTCTAGTGGTCTGGATAATGCGCCACCACTGGACTGGCGACCATACTCTGTGGAGCCAAAGATTCCTCCATTCCAAAGTGGAGAGGACATTGAAAATTACTTGTTGCGGTTTGAGCGCATCGCTAAGACGTGGAGATGGCCAGAGACTGAGTGGGCCTGCCGTCTGGTGCCACTTCTGTCCGGGAAAGCGTTAGAAGCTTATACAGCTATGGACAAAGATGAAGCTCACTGCTACAGAGACTTGAAAACTGCTTTACTAGCAAAATTTGACATTTCCCCTGAAACGCACAGACAGCAGTTCCGTTGTCCCACTGTGCCTTCAGGAGAGACCCCGACGGAGACATATCACCGCCTAAAAGTCTGTATCGACGGTGGGTTCGTCCAGACCAGCTCACCAAGGAACAGATAGGAGAGCTCGTAATCATGGAGCAGCTTTTTCGTGTCCTGCCACCCGACGTCCGTACCTGGGTTCGAGAGCATGAACCAGAGGATGGCTTCACCGCCGCCAGGTTGGCATTGCAGCACCAGAATGCTCGGCGAGGAGGACCTCCACGCTTCACCAGTTCCACACCAAGACCTCCGTATCAGTCTGCACCTCCTAGACACACCAGAAAGACCAGCCACGACACTCGAGGTACCGCAAGCTCTGCTCCGACTCAGCCAGCGACCGGTAAGCCCTTCGTTTGTTATTACTGTCGGCAGCAGGGACATAAAGCCTCTGTGTGTCCAGTACGCGGAGACAAGCTCACCGGGGCGTGCTATGCGCCTCGTGAGGAGGGCCAACTGTTCAGCACTCAGGGTATAAAGGAGCGTACTTTTAAGACTGTGACTGTGAATGGCCAGCATGTGACCGCACTGTTGGACAGTGGCAGCTTTACCTCGCTGGTAAAGAAAAGTTGTGTGCCTGTAAACTGAGTTGATTATGGATCAAAAACAGACATTGTGTGCATCCATGGTGATCGTCATTTGTACCCAAGAGCGGAGATCACTGTGGTAATTGACGGTCAACCATATCTCTTGACTGTTGCTGTGGTCGAAAACTTACGGTTGATTTAGTTCTCGGTACGGACTTACTTGTTCTCTTGGACCTGTTGCAGAACACTGAATGTAAAATTGTATGTGATGATGTGATTGAGATGTCCAGCAAAGTTTCCTGTCCTATAGTTACTAGGGCCCAGGCCAAGGCTGGTGTAGAACCCCTGCCTGACCTAGATAATAAGTTGTGTGAGGGGGGAACTAAGGGTCCTAAAAAGTCTAAACGCCAAAAAAAATTCGAGAAGAACTTGTGGACTGGGAATCCTGATCAGGGGGCATTAAGTACAAAAATATGGGAAGTGCCAGAGAACATAGGTGCATTGCAGAGAGAGGATGAAACTTTGAAGGGATTACTGGCTAAAGTGGGAGACCGTACCAAGGGGGGCTGCGTGGGGAAGGAAATGATTGTGATAGAAGACGGTGTTTTGTTTTCTATTTATGATGACTGTAAACGTCTGGTTGTACCTGCCACATGTCGACCAGTAGTGTTGCATCTCGCACATTCGCTTCCGTGGGCTGGCCACCTTGGTTGTCATAAAACTTACCTGCGCATTAGCTCACGGTTTTACTGGCCTTCAATGTACCGTGACGTGCAAAAGTAATGCGAAACGTGTCCTGTGTGTCAGAAACTATGCGTTCCGCACAAAAATTACCGTGCTCTCCTTCAGCCATTGCCTGTGATCTCGGTTCCTTTTCGCAGAATCGCAATGGACATTGTTGGCCCACTGGTAATAAGTAGCAGTGGCTACCAATACATCTTGGTACTCTTGGACTATGCCACCAGGTTTCCAGAAGCTTTTCCACTTCGCACCATCACTGCGCCCGCTGTGTTGAGAGCTCTGGTCCAGCTGTTCTCAAGGGTCGGCATTCCGGAGTGTTGGCTCAGGGAGAACCTGGTGAGGAACGCCCCATTCTGTACCTCAGTCGCAAGCTGCAGCCTAGAGAAACGAGGTATTCAGTTGAGAAGGAAGGGCTCGCTCTGAAATGGGCCTTGGAAATCCTTCGCTGCTACCTCCTTGGCCGAGAGTTTGATTTAGAGACTGATCATAGGGCTCTCACGTGGATCGAGTCGATGAAGGACAAGAACAGTCGCCTTACGAGATGGTACCTCGCACTTCAACCATTCAAGTTCGTAATCCGACACAGAGCGGGAAAGTCAAATGTTGTTGCCCCACAGTGTCAACCTCCCAGAGGGGATGGATGATGTGACGGTGCAAGCCCGTCCCTAAGCGTACGTTACGGCAAAGCATGGTAAGAGGCAGGCAGCAGTCTCTCTCTCTAACCATATCCACACATGCACACACTCAATAGTTACCTGTTTATCCGCTCCGTTTTCCGCTCGGTTTCTCCATCCATCCATCACAGTAGTCTTGGGTGCACACAAGGCCACCGTGAAAATCATCCATAGCCATAGTTTAGTAGTCCATAAAGTTTAGACAACGTACGATCTCTCATTTCACCATCCATCTATTCAAACCGAGCAACGCGCACACTTCCGGGTTTTATCCATCACATGCGGGACGTCGGCGTCTGACGTCATCGGTGACATCAGCGCAAATAGCAGTTTTCGTGACAAACTAATTTAATTAATGTCATGTTGGCAGATACAACGGGGTTGAATTAATAATAAATGGCCCGATTTTTACATGGATGTTAGGGTGGAAATGAATGGGTTTTTAGGTAGAAAATCCTGATTATGGGTTTTAATGGACAAGGGGGAGGAGCCAAGGGCTATAGAAGGGAGCCAGTCTCTGCTCTCCCTGTCAGTGTATGTCCTGTCTGGGTGCAATGAAGGTAAGCCAGAAGGCCTCTGTTATTTTGTTGCATGTGTAGTTGTATCTACACTGTAAACCCGGATAAGTTCAGAACACTTAAACCGATTCCCTTCAAATGGTTTGAGTTATTGACCCAAAACAAAAAACTAAATGATTTAGTAGAGTGAACTCAAAAGTAAAAATCTCACAATTTACTATATTGAGTCATAGCCAGGTAATGTGTTTAAGTATTCAATATTTCAAAACTAATTTGTTTAAGTATGATTAACTTAAATCATTACGGGAAGTACTAATAGAAAACTCAATTGTTTAAGTAGTGTCAATATTATAAAACTCAATTGTTTAAGTAGTGCCAATATTATAAAACTCACTTGTTTGCGTGGTGCAACTATAAAGCTCATATGTTTAATTAAAGTTAACTTAACATGTCAAGGCAAACTCAATACTTCTAGTACTATCAATAAAAAAAAGTATTTTTATTCTTAGTACAGTCGCCAATTACCACAAAAGGTATTTTGAAAACCTTTTTATTCATAACAAAAACAATAATTTAGTTTTCCTGTGAACAGCCCTACAATTTGCACACATCGTGTTTCTAAAAAACATTCCTTTCACAAACACTACATTTTAGTAGTTCAAAGCCACTTCTAAACATTAATTGTGGTCTCGATGCAGTCTCTTTAAAACACATTTGACTTCCAAGAAAACATTTTCTTTCTAAAATTCCTTTTTAACACATAAAACTGTATAACAGTAGTAACAGAGAACTTTTGTGCAACACACTGGGTAAGAGGTTGTAACAGTAAACACTCACAATAATTTTAACATTTTTACCCATATGAAAAATCTAAATAAAAAACCTATGGAAAAAGGAATGTTCCCATCCGCCAAAAACAAAAGACAAAAAAAATAAAAAATAAAATAAAATAATGACTTTCTGATTTTGAGTGAACATTCAATGCGTCTATGCATACATAGCAAGCTGATTTTTCAGCCTTTGCAGTTTTGGAGGAGGATCATTTCTTCCCAGATTCAGCATAATCTGCTGAATGAAGAGGAATGTGCTCTTCAGACACTTTGGGTACTCCAAGTGTAGTGTATAAGTCAGTCCAAACAGGAGACCCATTGCCAAAGGAAGACTGCAGATGGGACCCATTACCATATTGCCCTCCAGAAGGATCCCCACTTGGGAGGGGTTCAGTTCTTGCTCTGGACTTCCGTTTTCACCATTGAAGATGATTCCTATGGGGATTTCAAGGTCACCATCCGCAGCATTCTACTGAGGGGAAAAGAAGAGTCAGTGAGTGAACCTGTTGGTGGTGAGTAACACAAGTACAAAAGGTCAAATTATTGTATTTCTAGAAATATTTTTTTTATTAATTTGAGTAGTTATATATAAGTTATATTTCCAAATTAAAAACTAAGACACATTTTGGGAATTTGTATGGTTTATAGTCATTATACAACTGTACAATGAAGTTTGTCCTCTGTATTTGACCAATCCATCAATGTTGCTGGGGCAACACGTCAGAGAGGGCCTAATATATATTAGGCCTCCTAATATATATTAGGAGGCCTAATATATTTTTATAATATTTTCTCACATTTAACTGCATGTTTTGATGAAATTTTCAGTACTTCCTATGTTTGTTTTGCACAATTATTTTGCCCAATTTCTGGAATATCCAAATTTAGCTCCATTCCTCTGCTTAATCTAATTTTTTCATATTTTTTCACATTTGATTTCAGGCATTAAAAAAAAAAATAATTACAAATAACTACTTATAATTAAATATCTACAAAATATAGTGAACATCTAATCAAATTTAGATGACGACACACACCGCTGTGTCGTCACGTCCGAGGCACTGGTGGGCAACGCAAATGTATTAAATAGATAATAGTTCTATGGCGGGTGAAAACATCGTTCACAAACAGAGCATTGCTTCTGTGAAAAGATCGACGCTGTAAGAGATCTGTGATTCAAATAAACAGCTCTTCAAGCTCGGAAAAATCAGCTGTTTACCCACCAGTCACCAAAACATCCGCTGAAAATCACGTTATACAATACAAGGGAATTCGTAACCTCACAATGTAGCTGCCTGCGGGCACCGTGTGGATCCCGCTGGTTACCGGTCTATGCCAGGGTCATTAATAGCAGAGCTCACCGCCACAGTGGGGCCTTTCGCGGCTGCAGATCGGAGCTAGCGTTAGCTACAACGTAGACTTGCCCGAGTTTAGAGCGGCCTCTAGTAAACGCTAACGGCGCTGATCCGCTGTCTTAAATCGAAAGGAGTGACGTTCATGTCTGAAACTTGCCTTTGCCGTCGTGTACTCCTCATGCTAACAGTAGCAGCATGCTAACATGCGTGGTGCGGAGAATCATTGCCAGTCGGAGACTGACAGAGACAAGCCACTGTGTATACCATATAAAATAAGAACCAACAAAAATGAAGAGAAAAAATGTGCTGAAAAGTATTTTCAGTAGATTCAATTAGCATGCGAATTTGCGTAATTATGTAACATGAAAACATTTTTGCTTAAAGTTGAAATAAAAAGATTTAACTCACCAGTTTGTGTGGATATTTGCTGTCTATCGACTGTAAACTGGGGTAAAAAATGTCCGAGCCCAGGAAAACCATCAAAATGGACTGTTTCTTCAACTGTTCTGACAAACAAGTCCAGACGTGTCCTCGGTTCCAGTCCCGGGCAAAATTATGGGAGGGGCTATAAAAACTTAAAAATAGCGAAAGTGCTTTAAACTTAAAACAATCAGTAATAATATGATTTACTTTTATTATTTGAGTGTTGCCTATAAAACTTAATTTCCTATACAAATTTGCACTCAAACTATACTTTTGAATAAACTTAAAATTGATAGGACCATGTTAAACTTATTTATTCAAGTGCATCACATGCAAAACAATAAAGGTTAAGTGCATTCAACTTATACCAATGAGTTCTGTCTGCCACAGTTATATGATTTTAGTTTTACGAAGAAAATGAATCACCATAAGTGATAGTAGCTAAACCATTTGAGTGCAATTAACTTTTGGGTTTACAGTGTATTGTAAATATTTATTCTCTTTTTCTGTTTATTTGTCTAGTGCTCCTCTTCATCCTGGAGTTTTTTGTTATTGTTGTTCACTTAATGGAATAAAAGCACTAAAAATGTATATCCTGGCTATGCCATCATTTATTTAATCAAGAACCACGTCACAGCTCCATAGTGGAAAACTCCTCTTTTGCCATTGCCAATTTCGTGGCATCGAGGCACCCGTGCGTGTGCAAAAACCGGCGGGCCTGTGGTGGGTATAAAATGTTTGACACCATGCTTCGTAACCGCAGTAGAAAAAGCGGGAGTGGTCAATGATGGAAAACCCGCCAACAACTGCTGATAGACACCACCGGATACAGAGAAATTAGCATGTGTTAACAGCCCAAATCCCCCAGTCTGACACAAAAAAGTGGCAAAAGACACAGCATGAATCAAATGGCGATTAGCAATATCCACTAATAAACCATTTGCACACAGAAAATCTGCACCTATGATGGGAACTGCAACGGAAGCAACAACAAAATCCCATTTAAAACTGCGCCCACGAAAACAAACAGTCACAGACCTGATGCCATAAGTCTCAATAGATGATCCGTTCGCTGCACTCGCAGATGGAAAAAACACAGCGAGCCTCTGCGCTGTCTCCAGGTGGAGACTCCAGCCACCACCGCCGAGCTCTCATTCACATCCATCTGCTGCAGGTGTTTCGACGCCACGCCCAGCACGGAGAAACATCTGGTAGCCAGCAGGACCCGATCGGCTTCTTCGGCCAACCCTCGATAATCGCCAGCTGCCAAACTTGGGGAGTTGGCTAAGGCAGCGCGCACTGGAGGCGGAAGCTGACGGAGGAAAATGTGCGGGAAAAGGAAGCCTCCATCATTCGATCCCAGTAACGACAGCATGCCGTCCATTAAGTCGACCGCCGAGCCATCACCCAATCCCGGCAGGGAAAGCAACTGATCTGCCCTCTCCGCTGCAGACAGGCTGAATCTCCGGAGCAACAGTTGCTTGAGCGCAGAGTATTTCCCACGGTGCGGCGGGTCGCGCAGCAACTGCATGACACGGCGTGTGGACTGCTGATCCAGAGCCGCGACAACCAAGAAGTACCTGGAGTCGTCCGCCACGATTCCTCGCAGGTGGAACAGCGCTTCGACATGCTGGAACCACTCAGCCGAGTCGCTCTGCCAGAACTCTGGAAGCTTCACAGATGCGGCGAAACTGGCCGGCTGTGAGAGTTGGGGCGACATGGCTGATGAAGAGACACTGCCTTCTCCTTCCTCGAACATGTTCTCCACGGGGTCACCAATGTGGCAAGATGAAGGAACGACTCAGGTGGAGGTTAGTAAAGCTTTAATCCTTTCAGCAGCATCACACGAATGATGATACAAAGCGCACCAAACATTATATATGGCGTCAAACCACACCTCCTACCCATCAACCCCTTGGGTGAGAGAATAGTCCCTAAGTACTCACCACACCAGAAGCTAGCTTACTTAGCATGGCTAACAACAAGCTCAACTTCTCAACCCGTTCTTAGTGGTTGCAAACGGCCATCTTTCCCACTAAACCTGAGACCCACTGCCTCCTCTTACATACTATTACTCCTAATATCATCCATGTCTGCTTACCTGTAAATGTACACAAACAGAAAGCACATTGTTGACGTTTCGCTTCTGCTCACAGCTTTACTTCACGTTTGTCACGGTCCGGTGTGGGTGTGGACCCAAATGCAAGGAGAGATGGAGGCAGGATAGAAGCCTAACGTTCCTGGAACCAGTCCATGCTTTTATTACAAAACCCAAAATCCAAAAACAAAACTTAAATCCAAAACAGGAGACAGCAGAAACAGGGAGCAAGACCAGACACAGCAGGACACGAGGAGGGAGACAACGAACCTGACAACATCAACGAACAAGCAACCACACTGTGACCAAGCACTCAGTTAAATAGTGGAGGAGGCCTGATTGGTAATGGGCCACACCTGGGTGAAAACACAAGGGAGCTAATCAATCACCAACCAAGCATACAGACATCACTGGGGGGTGGAGCCACAAGCAGGAACACCTGAAGCACAGACAAGAGATAAACACATGACTAGACTCAAAACAAAGACAGAATAACTAAACTAACCAACAGAACATGAGCTACAATGAGACGATACTGTTCGACCATGCAGAAGGTCTCACGCAGCGGCACACTCCACCTTGTGGTGAAAATAGGAAACAACACCTAAACTGTCTAGCTTTGGAGCACAATTTATATTCAACATTAAAAGCAAATGAAGCAAAAATGTGGAAGAACACAATAAATGAACTATTCCCCAAATATGACACCACATTATGACACCACATTGTTAAACAACTAAAATATAGAGGTGCCCGTTTTCCTTTTAACATTTGTGAACTTCCTATCCTGACAGTAACAAGACTTTACAGCAAAAGAAATATACCTGGGACATAGTGACAGAGAGTTTACCTTCCTAAAGAGGAGCAGGAAGGGTCACAGTCACACGTTCTGTTAGATTTGTAACTGCGTCTCCCACGGCGAAAGGAATTACGTAAGTTACCATGAAAAATCAACTAATCACAAGCACCACAAATATACTGCTTTCAAAAAGTGTTAAAGGCATAGGCAGAGTTTGAGATTCTTGTCAGGAAGGGGAAGAAAAAAAAAAAAAAGAATGAAATATATAGAACGTCTCGAGTTTCGCTTCACAAATGAGGAATGACAATAAATGTACCTATGTAATTGTTTTTATGATTATTATTTCTCATTTTTGTAACATAAGTTTTGAAAGCTGTATTATGGACCTGCCAAAAAAAATCCAAAATACAGTTTGAAATGTTCAGGCTCCACTGTAACTTAAAGAGTAAAGTTGCTCAAATTAAGCAGTGTTATTATTTATGATGTTCTACATGATATATCATAGAACACTTGAGAGATATGCTTTATTATAAGAGATACACTTTAACATGGAGGGAGAGACTTGCTGGCAGTTGTAATTCACTAAGGGTTCTATTCTCCCATGCAAACAGCTGTGCCGTTTTTGGCTACGCGCTATTCTCCGTCAGTCGCTGCGGGGCTTCATCCCAGTAACGCATTCTGGGTGGAGCTGTTCTGAAATGTGGGCGTTCCCATTTAAATCTGGCCTTACACGCATTCTGCCATCTGCTTAAGTCGATTTCCTCTTACGTGTTTCTAACCCTGGAATAAGTGCAGCACACCGATGAAACATTATGTTGCACTAGAAATATGGACTGAGTTACATTTGAAGGCACACAGACTCCTGAGTTGTGCTACAGCTGCTGCTGCTCGATTAATTAAAACAGACGCAGACTTCTGTCCACGTTGCCACAGTGATATCCAACTGTTTTCATATTATGCCCAACATAAAGCCACAGTTTGATCCACTACAGAATAAAGAATAAGTGAAACAAGCTGTCATATACAGAGGTTGGTGAAATGTGTGTGGATACCAGAAACGGATGGATGGATACCACTCACATCAGTGACGTGCCACCAATGACAATTTCATATGTTTCTGCTGGAAAGCAATAATTCAATTCAATTCAACTTTAGTTGTATAACGCAATTTCCAACAAAGTCATCTCAATGCGCTTATCAAAATATAAAATTCATAATAAGAACGAAAAAACCCAACAAGATCCACATGAACAAGCATTTATCCATCTAACAAAATCAACATCGTAAAACACCATTAAAGAAACATAAACAATTATATAATATAGCCTCCATACTCTCCCAACAAGATATATCTCATGACGCGGCAGCGCATCAGTTGTTTATGTTGGAAACACAGAGAAAATGACAACAACTCTGAACAGCCTCAGTGAGGAGCAACCACAAAGCCAATCCAATCTAATCCACAAAGCCTTCCTTTCACTGTGGAACATACGGTCAATGTTCTGACTTTACCTTTGCTGAAGGTCTGGTAGCTCAGATGTTGGTCTCCCATCTTTTAAAAGCTGTCGTTTTTCCTCAAAAAAAGTTTCTTTATCGTCTCTAGCGATGTCATCCTGTCTGTAGTGTTATCCCGCCCACTCGCTAGAGCGAGAGAGAACGTAGCAGCAGTGGTCACATGGGATCAATTCACTAATGCACTGTGAACTTACGCATAGCATTTAGCATAGCACGGTTAGGTCCAAAGGCAGCGTAGAGAACAGCCTTTTTACGTAAACATCATCTTGGGGAACTGACTGCACATACGCAAACACGTAAAAACACGCTATGGAAACAGAGGCAGAGCAGCAATGTGCTTTTGGGAGGGGGCGTGGCCTTCTCCTGCCTTACAGCAGAGTGAGACTGTGCGGCTGTTCCAGGAAATAGCACTGTTTAGTAATGTGGGCTATGAAACGCATAAAATGCTGACACTTTCAAACTTATAGGTACTGTAGGCTATTGGAAATAGAAAAATAAATAAATAATAATTATATTATAAATAAAACAAATAATTAAAATATCAATTCACCCTTGGGTAGGCACTTCCTACCTTGCCTACCCTGACGGCACGTCACTGGCTCACATCAGCTCCATAAGGCATTAAACAATATATATTTAAAACTGCGTATTGTAGGAAGCCAATGGTTCTGTTTCACTGCAAACAGCTCTGTCTCCTCTTAAAGCAGGACGATCTGCAGGGATTATTTCCTCCCTGCAGCGCTTCATGCTTTAGTGACAGGTAATGATGATGATGATGATGATGCACCCTGATCATTTCTGAATGCAAGAATATGAGGAGTTAATAAAATCAAGCTTTCCACACATATGAATCTGGCGTTAATATGAGGAGAAAAAGAGAGATTTTAACTGTGGCTCAGATAGAAATGTGTGTCTATCCTCACACTGCAAAAAAGTGCTTCAGTCCATACGGGTGAATAGAGTCCTACGTTAGACACAGGTAGGATAGAACAAAAGGATTAAAAGCATTTAAAGTCCAACAACGTAGATTATGGCATTAGATTATTACAACGTTACTCCACCTTTGTTGAATGCTGAATACATGCACGTTCCCGTGGCGGTGAGGGGATGCCAATTCTGTTGGAGAGGGGGACAAGCATGCATTGAGCGTGGTGTTTGTTCTCTGTTCCAACCGCTTGTTTTCTTGGTGCATCACTACAAACAATAGACTTCTTAGTCTACGGATCGTCAGCCATGTTGTAAACACTGCAGTGTCTTAGCTGTTACGGGAAGCAGGAGGGTCAAATGTCATCGCGCTGCTGTCCTTTAAAACTTTTTTTCCTAGTCACTGTGTTTTTGATTGGGGGGGGGGGGTATTTTTGATGTCCTGTACACCTATTTAAAAAGACTTTAATGTACAGCACACGCGAGTGAGCTGTACATCAACCATGGCTTGTTTTGGGGGAAGAATGCACTCTTTGTTTTGCACCTGATGCTCCTATCAGAGCAGTAGCAACTCTGAAAAACAAGATTTAATCCATGGGGGGAAACAAACTTAAATCACTTAATGTTAAAGAGTAACTGATTCCTAAACTTACTTTTTTCTGCTTAATACATATGTATTTTGGTATTAATTAGTGCTGTTGATTAATCCTAGTCCAACTTTTAACTATTTTGTAAAACATTTTGCATAATTAGTTATAAAGTGTCAGAGTGACTGCCCTCTATGGGTTGAACGCTGCTATTACAATTGCATTTTGCTATTGGCTGAGACAGGTTTTTTGGACCATCATGCATCACCAACTGTCACTGTTGGCCCCGCCCCTCCTATAAAAGCTGAGAGGAGGGAGGAGGGTTTCCTCCAATCACAGCCTTCAGTGAGCATTGATTGACAGCCTCAATGAGGAAGTCCCTCAGACCAGTAACTCTGACATTTTACAACTAAATACGCAAAATTAAAATACTTTGACTAAAATGTTAAAAGTTGGACTCAATCAACAGCACTTCTTACAGTTTTTTTGGATTGCTTCCACACTAAAATTAAAAGTAGTACACTATTAGCAAAACCTTACACTGAAGAAGCAAAACATCAGCCCATATTTGCACAACTATCAGCACATTGTCAACCTCACACTTGTTGCTAAACTCTACACACAGTGATTTACAAAACACTAAACACACTTAACATACATTACACACAAAAATCTATCATGAAGTCACTTCCTTGAAATAACAAAGCACTGACTGTCAAATTACCACACCGTCCAATTGGTTCAACACAGTCATCAGGTGTGCAAACACTCGTTTGATTATTTGTAGACTCACCAATCAGGTGTGTAAGCCCTATAAAAAGCAGCAGGGGAGTTCATCGGTCTTCAAGCACAATGGAAAGAGTCAGAGAAACAGTAAGATGATGATGATGATAAGGAGGAGGAGAAAAAAGAGAAAGAGAAGTAGGCCATGCTGGAGGTAGAGGAAGACAAGAAGGTTCTCAAAGAGGACCGAATCTGACAAATGAGATCTGCGCAACACTGGTTGACCACGTTGTCAACCATGGCCTGATGCTGAGGGAGGCTGGACTACGAGTACAGCCAAATCTAAGCCGATACACAGTGACAAGTGTGATAACATTTCGACTGCAAAATAGGTATTGTAAAAGTACCATCATATCAAAAACATCTGCACGGTTTCAGTAACTGCTTACAGTACTGTAATATATGCACTATCAGCACTTCTGTTACCCATTCCTGTGAAATTACTTGTATTGTATACTGTTCTTTTTTTTTCTACATACGATTGAGGGTCAGGAACGACAAGGGGGAAGGCCTCCCTTGTTATTTATTTTTTATTTTTATTTATTCAGTTTATTTCCGACATGGTTGCATTCACAGAAGTTTTATTTCTTTTTTTTTGTTTTGTACATGTCGAAAAAGGAGACGAGAGAAGCAGTTTGCTTATCTAGGTCCCGTCCCCTGTTTAAAACAGAAAATTTACATCAAAGGTTGTCCCTCTGGTCAAACAGTCTTTGGTTCTTCTGACCACAATTACAATTTATTTATTTATTTTTTTTTTTTTTGTCCTTTTTTATGTAGGATTCATTCTCATCTGTAGTCAGTGTTGTCTTTTTTTATTCCTCCTCCTCTCCATCGTTGTTTGTGTCATCCTTCTTCCCTGCAGATTTCATTCCCAGCCGTTGTTTGCGTTCCTCCAGTTCAAAAGGAAAGTTCATCTTCTTTCGAAGTTCCTTGTTATCTTCAGAAAGTTGTCTTAGCATGCGAAGGATTAGAAAGGCACACAATCCCATCATTAACAGGCCAGTGATCATGACCCCTAACAGGTAGAGGTCCTCCACATCTTCCACTGAGAGGATTGAGAGGCACAGCATTTGGGTTTTTCCTTTTCCATCAATGACGTAACCACTTGGGAATGTCTCTTTTGGACACGTTGTGTTCATTGACCAGTTGATAAATCACGTATTCTTGTATAAATGTGTTCCGAGTTTTTTCTTTATATCCAGTCAAGTTTGCAGCTTGTTTTGTCTCTGCATCAAGGCTATTCCAGCTGGTGATAGCTCTATTGACAGTGCTGTATTTTCCAATGTTAGATTTAACCCTTTCTTGTATAAACACATTACTATGTCTTAGTTCATAAGCAGTTTGTTTGTATATGAAACGTTTTTGTATTTGATATGGGAGTGTTTTAAGTGAGGCCCTAAATGCTAGAATTTGTATGTTATAGTGTATTATTTCTTGCAGTTTTAGGTATTTGGCCTTTTCAAATAGTTCATTTGTGTGTGCGTTGTGTGGTGCTTTATAAAGAATTCTAATTGTTTTTTTTTAAGTTTAAATAAAGGTTCAAGATACGTTTTGTAGGTGTTTCCCCAGATTTCTGAGCAGTAATTTAAATGTGACCCAACAAGGGAAGAATAGATTGTCTTCAGTGATTTGGTATGTAGTATTTGTTGTAATTTCCATAGGATGTAGGTACTTTTGGCAACTTTGTTTTTAACTACTTGTATGTGCTTTTTCCAGGTCAGTTTCTCATCTATCCACACTCCTAGTGCTCTATATTCTTTTACTTGTTCAATTATGTCCGTGTCTAGTTTCAGTATAATGTTTTCTTTTATTTTTTTTTCCAAAACTGATGAATTTTGTTTTGCTGACGTTTAGGGCTAGTTTATTTACATTGAGCCATGTTTGGATTTTTGATAGTTCCTCATTCGTCGTTTCTATTAGAGTTTCAATGTCTTTACCTGAACATAGGATGGTTGTGTCGTCTGCAAACAGCGTTAGTTTGAGGCAATTTGAGACTTTGAAAATGTCGTTTATATATAGAATGAACAGTTTTGGCCCTAAAATCGAACCCTGTGGCACACCACATTGTATGGTTTGGCATATTGATATGTTTTGTTCGAAGTCAACATATTGTCTCCTATTTCTCATATAACTTTTAATCCAGTTTAGGGCGTTGTGCCTAATGCCGTAGTTTTGAAGTTTTTCTTTCAGAATGCCATGGGTTATTGTGTCAAATGCTTTTTTAAGGTCCAAAAAATTGCCGAATACAAATAAATTATTTTCTAGTGCATCTCTTATATTTTCCGTGATGTCAGTTATAGCCATTGCTGTTCACAGAACAGCAAGTGAGGGAGATAGTAAACATGGTTTTGGCCAACAATGCAATAACACTCAATCAGCTCCAAGCTAACACTGTCAATAACTACACCATATTCAACAATGTCCATCAGGTCTCGACATCAACACTGGCACGCATCCTAAAAAAGAACCATATTCAAATGAAGCAAATTTATCGAGTGCCTTTCGAGCACAATTCCGAAAGGGTGAAACGACTGCGGCATGATTATGCAGAGGTATGTATTCACTTTAGCAATGTGATCATGCATACTGTCCCATAATCTTATACTGTATTGTAGTATGTATACTAGATCTACACTGAACTACACAATTTTGCCTGACACTGTTCTTCAGAGAGTTCTACAAATGGATGGAGAGGAGATCCAGCATGAGTTCATGTATGTAGATGAGGCTGGGTTCAACCTGACGAGAACACGAAGGAGGGGCAGAAACATCATTGGCCACAGGGCTATAGTCAATGTCCCAGGGCAACATGGGGGTAATATAACACTCTGTGCAGCCATTACATAGAATGGGGTCCTCCACCGCCATGCCCATATGAGCTTGTACGACACAGCACTCATACTTACATTCTTGGACCAATTGCACAACATAACAGCAGCAAATCAAATCGATCATATGCAATACATTGTTGTCTGGACAATGTGTCTTTCCACCGCTCTGCTCTGGTTCAGAACTGGTTTCATCAACGTCCACATTTCACCGTCTTATATCTTCCACCATACTCTCCATTCCTCAACCCTATAGAAGAGTTTTTCTCGGCATGGCGGTGGAAGGTATATGACCTCCGTTTCCAGGCTGAGCTACCCCTCATCCAATCCATGGAGGAGGCCTGTGACCAGATGGAGGTAGCAGCAATGCAAGGGTGGATTTGTCATTCAAGACGTTTCTTTCCAAGGTGTCTTGCTAATGACGACATTGCCTGCGATGTAGATGAAATTCTCTGGCCAGATCCAGCTAGACGAAGAGATGATGTCTAGTTTTTTCTTTTGTTTTTTTTTTATCACATTCTGTTTCAGTATTATGAATCTCCATGTCAACATTTTGGGTGTGTTGAGAAATAAATGAGTTTCTTCAGTCTGCAACATTGGTCTTGTGTAGTGTTTGGTGAATTTACATTATATTTGTACTTTGTTGATAGTAGCCTACTCTAATCATAGGGAAGTAGAAGTGCTAAAAGTGTTTTAGGTTTATCACAGCAGAGAGTAACTCGTGCAAACAGAGTACAGTAATGTGAAACGTGTGTTTCATATGGTAACAAAGTGTGGTTTTTAAAAAGAAGTGTATAGTTTTTAAAAGAGTGTTTCATTATGCAAAGGATCTGTAGTGTTTTGCTAATTGGGTGTGTGGTTGTGCTAATTGTGGCCGGGCTAACATGCTACCGGGCAGACAGAGAGCTCGTCGAGGGTGGAAAAACTCGCGGCGGGGGTCTGTGTGTTTACATCAGTGATGCCTGATGCCGAGACGCGGTGGTAGTGTGTAAGCACTGCTCACCAGTTGTGGAGTTTATGGTTATTAAATGCCGGCCATTCTACCTGCCGAGGGAATTTAGTGCCATATTGCTGGTAGCAATTTACATCCCTCCTGGCTCCACCAACAACAGGAGTGAGGCTCTGAATGATCTCCACAAACACATCAGTGCGCAGCAGACAGCACACCCTGATGCTTTTCTCATCCTGGCTGGGGACTTCAACCACGCGAACCCCAAGAGTGTGCTTCCACAACTTCATGGCCACATCAAGTTTCCCACTAGAGGTAATAATATTCTGGACAATGTTTACACTGTAAACAAAGGGGCCTACAAAGCCCTCCCCCTCCCCCACCTCGGAGCCTCAGACCACTCCACTGTTATGCTAATACCAGCATACAGGCCACTGGTTAAAGCCACCAAACCAGTTAGGAAGCAGGTACGGGTGTGGCCTGAGGGGTCCACAGAAGCACTCCAGGACTGCTTTTCCACCACTGACTGGAGTATGTTCAAACAAGCAGCCACCAACAATAACATCACCAACCTCCAGGAGTACACAGAGACCGTCACGTCCTACATGGAAAAGTGCATGGACGATGTCACGGTCACCAAGACCTTCACCATTCGGGCCAATCAGAAGCCATGGCTGACAGGTGAAGTCCATAGGCTCCTGAAGGCCAGGAACACTGCCTTCAGAGCTGGGGACGCGGGGGGCCTAAGGACTGCCAGGGCCAACCTGTCACGAGGCATCAGATTGGCCAGGAGGAAATACTCCAGGAGGATCGCAGACCGGTTCACCGACAGCAGAGACACCAGGAACCTGTGGCGGGGGGTCCAGACCATCACGGACTACAAGCCCCCTCCGCAGACCTGTGACAGCTCCACCTCTCTGCTAAACAACCTCAACAACTTCTTTGCTCGTTTTGAGGCAGACAACAGCACCCCAGCACAGAAGACGCCACCTTCTCCTGGCGACCAGGTACTGACGCTTTCCCGGGATAGCGTGAAGCGATCCCTCCAGAGAACAAATGCACGGAAAGCGCCAGGTCCTGACAACATCCCAGGTCGTGTCCTGAGAGACTGTGCAGAGGAGCTCACAGATGTCCTCACCGACATCTTCAACACGTCACTGAGCCAAGCTGTTGTCCCCACATGCTTCAAAGCCACCACCATCATCCTGGTCCCCAAGAAGCCGTCTCCATCCTGCTACAATGACTACCGCCCGGTCGCACTAACCCCCATCCTCATGAAGTGCTTCGAGCGGCTGGTCATGCAGCACATCAAGTCTGCCCTCCCCTCCACCCTGGACCCCTACCAGTTTGCATATCGGCCTAACCGATCGACCGACGACGCCATCTCCACTGCCCTCCACTCAGCCCTCACCCACCTGGAGACCAAGGACGCCCACGTCAGAATGCTGTTCATCGACTTCAGCTCAGCATTCAACACCATCATCCCGCAGCAGCTCATCCACAAACTAGACAACCTGGGCCTAAGCACCCCCATGTGCAACTGGCTGCTGGACTTCCTGACAGGGAGACCACAGGCAGTTCGGGTCGGCAGTAACACCTCCAGCACCATCATGATGAACACGGGGGCCCCCCAAGGATGTGTGCTGAGCCCCCTCCTCTTCACTCTGCTGACCCATGACTGCGCCCCATCTTCCAGCTCCAACCTCTTCGTTAAGTTCGCGGACGACACGACTGTGGTAGGTCTCATCAACAACAACGATGAGTCAATCTACAGGAGTGAGGTGAGCAGGCTGGCCTCGTGGTGCAAGGACAATAATCTCCATCTGAACGTGGAGAAGACAAAGGAGATTGTTGTGGACTTCAGGAGAACGCACACCCAGCATGCTCCTCTGACCATCGACGGTGCTGCAGTGGAGAGGGTGAGCAGCACCAAGTTCCTGGGTGTGCACATCTCCGAAGACCTGTCCTGGTGCCTCAACTCTGCATCACTGGCCAAAAAAGCTAATCAGCGCCTTTACTTCCTCCGCAAACTGAGGAGAGCAAGAGCCCCATCCTCCATCATGCACAAATTCTACAGTGACACCATTGAGAGCATCATGTCCAGCTGCATCACCGTGTGGTACGGCGCTTGCACCGTGTCCTGCCGTAAGTCTCTGCAGCGCATCGTGAGAATAGCTGAGAAGATCATTGGTGTCTCTCTTCCCCCCCTTCTGGACATTTACAACTCACGTCTCACCCGCAAAGCCACCAGGATTGCAGGTGACCCCACCCACCCGTCCTACAGCCTCTTCAGCCTGCTGCCATCTGGGAGGAGACTGCAGAGTCTCCGTGCTCGAACGAGCAGGCTCAAGAACAGTTTATTCCACCAGGCTGTCAGGAGACTCAACTCCCTCCCTGCTCTCCCTCCCATTCGTCCACTCATCCCCTTTCCCTTTCCTGCCCCTGCCTCCATCCCCACTCCGCCTCCTTCCACCCTCTGCCCTCAGTTCTCAACCCTCCTTCACCCCTCTGCCCCCTCTGCCCTCCATCCCCCCCCTTCATCCTGCCACAGTCTGCCCCTACAGGACCTGGCATCACCCCCCTCCACCTCCACCCCCCGCGTGCTCCACTAATTCACGCACCCTAAACTCTGCACAGCCGTCATTGTATTGTTATGCTATTTGTACTATTTGCACACTACCTCACTTTTTAACTTCGTAATTTAATCTGCACTCTGTTTATATTATTAATACTGTAATTTATTTATATTCTACCTCATAGTAATTTATCCACATTCTACCTCATAGTGGAACACTCACAAGTGCCTTGTCTGTCGATTGTCTGTTGTTCGTTATTTGTTGTCCGAATGTCTTTAGTTAAGTTATTTGTTGTATAGTATTGCTAGTTGTTTTTTTGTGTGTTTGTTGTGTTTTAAGTGCTCTTTTTATGCACTGCAGGTTTGCACTGGGGGTTGGGGGGGATTGCAATTTCATCTGTGCTGTATGTTTAACATGGTGCATATTTGACAATAAAGAACCTTGAACCTTGTGTGTAGTGTTTTGAAAACACGGGCCCTGATTTGAAAATCGTGCTTAAGCAATCCAAATAAACTGTAATACCCATATACATATGTATTCAGCAGAAAAAAGTGGATTTGGTGTTTAGTTACTCATTGACTGCTAAAGACGTCACTTGTGTTTTTTTTGCTGGGGTTGCTAGGAGACGGTGTGACGAAGCTCTCTGGTGAATATCTAACTTGTACAATGATGTAGTGACCAACTGGTGACATGTAGGTGGCAGCAGCGCACCATTGGATGAGAGATCACCTGTGATGGGCAGAGCTCAGAGGAAAGTAGTTTATGAGACAGAAAATGGCACTATGAGAGTTGATGCAGAAGTTCCCAGCAGCACACACTCAACCAGAGCATGTGTGGACTGTTGAGTGTCATGATGGTGAGATAAAACGGGGCAAGCGGTGAGACTCGGCATCTCCGGGAGGAGGAGGAAGTTGCGTGTGTGGGAACTAACGGGGGAGAGACTTGGAGGAACGCTAAAATACAGTAAGAAAACCATTCAATTCTGACATAGATAGCAAAATAATAATGTTGCCATCAAAAGCCCCGTCTCAGTGTTGTTTTTGTAGTTTTATAGAAGGAAACCAATGTTGAGGTGTCGCTGAAGCAAAAAAATAGCTTCAAAGTCACCAATCGGTTTTTTCAGAAAAAGCCGTTTTTCTCAGCTTTTTGTCACAAACTGGTGATTTGTGTAAAACTGATGACGGAAGAACGAAACAAGCTAGAAACAAAATCTTTCTTTTTGATGAAACTGGAGTCTAATCTTTCAGATTGTCATAGTAGAAAAAAATTCTGTGGGTCTTAAAATCAGTGAAAATCATCTAAAACGCCTGGCTGCTCTGAAAAGGACTGTATTATAATGAATCAATAAAAACTCACACGCCAATTTAAAAATTGTGGCATGAGTTGATGCTTGACCTCAATCAGCAACACCATTAAAACATCCTCTCTGTCACTGAGTCAATGTTACCTGTAGCTTCACTAATCGACTAAGCCAGTCACCTGTGTGCAAGACGGCAGCTGTTAGCGTTTAAAGGCAGATTTCTAACGGCTATCAAAGATTCAATTTTTAAGACAAAAAACCAAAACATACCATCTAAACAGCATGAAGATGTTGGTATTTTGTTTTCAACAATGATTTATCGGCTTCATAAGTGAAAAAATGACGTTTAAAAATAACATTTTCGCATTGACTCAAAGTGTTGCATCAGTATGATGTACATTTTAGGACATCCTCAGGTCTCTGGATGTGGTATCAGGAAAACAGCTGCCATTGGTCAAACCAAGCCTTGTCAGATGAAATTGCCACAGGCTTCAAAATAAAAGTAATTAGACTGAACAATAAAACTCCCTCAGGCCGTAAAACTGAAAAAACTGGAAAAACACATGACGTCAATAATATGTGATGCTCCTGATACAAGAGTAAGTTTAAAGCTATTATTTTCTTTTAATTTTCTAAATGTTAAGATTTATCAAGGTTTCATTTAACTATGTATGTATCAATCAAACAATATGTTGATATATCTTAACTTTTGAAAAATAAAAGCTTGCTTTGTCAGATGTATTTCTGTACTGTCTTAAGCATTGTTACAATTTTTTTTTTTAAATCTTGCTAAAATGAATTTTATTTGATCATAAATGAATATTTTTCACTGTTTTTACAATATATTTGAATGTCAGTATGTCAGAGGAAATTAGTGCAGCATGTAGAGGCCACCACACTTCCCAGATGACAGGAAGTTTGGTAAATGTGAACGTTAAAACACAAACAAGAAAGCATCACATTTGACTTGTCATGTTGGAAAATGCTTTCACACGATCCAACAAACAATCGTCCTGTCACCAATCAATGGCCCAAAGAACCTCTGGCTGTCTAAGCCTTTTATACTAACACAAAACAGTGATGAATAGCAGCCCAGCTCTCCTCATATCACACACACACACACACGTTACTCATTGGCTTTAAGCAAACTTATGACTTGCGAGAGCAGGAGTGCTTTTATTTTGTAGTAATAGGCCTTCTCTTAAAAAAAAAACCTTACCTAGACAAAAGCAACCTAAGATTCTCTATGTGGAGTTTTACAAATGGGTAAGCAATATTTATTTAAATCAAATGCAGCAAAATGGCCCTTTTTTTTCCAGTTCTTTTGGATTGCTTAAGCACAATTTTCAAAACAGGGTCCGTGTTTTCGAAACACTACACACAATTAGCAAAACACTACAGATCCTTTGCATAATTAAACACTTGTAAAAACTATACACTTTTTAAAAACCACACTTTGTTACCATATGAAACACACATTACTGTACTCTGTTTGCACAAGTTACTCTCTGCTGTGATAAACCTTAAACACTTTTAGCACTTCTCCTTCCCTATGATTAGAGTAGGCTACTATCAACAAAGTACAAATATAATGTAAATTCACTACACAAGACACCAATGTTGCAGACTGAAGAAACTCATTTATTTCTCAACACGCCCAAAATGTTGACATGGAGATTCATAATACTGAAACAGACTGTGACAAAACAAAAAAAAGAAAAAAAAAAAAAAACTAGACATCATCTCTTCGTCTAGCTGGATCTGGCCAGAGAATTTCATCTACATCGCAGGCAATGTCATCATTAGCAAGACACCTTGGAAAGAAACGTCTTGAATGACGAATCCACCCTTGCATTGCTGCTACCTCCATCTGGTCACAGGCCTCCTCCATGGATTGGATGAGGGGTAGCTCAGCCTGGAAACGGAGGTCGTATACCTTCCAGTATGGATAATCACACTGCTAAAGTGAATAAATACCTCTGCATAAAATTTCAGAATTGCGCTCAAAAGGCACTTGATAAATTAGCTTCATTTGAATATGGTTCTTTTTTAGGATGCGTGCCAGTGTTGATGTCGAGACCTGATGGACATTGTTGAATATGGTGTAGTTATTGACAATGTTAGCTTGGAGCTGATTGAGTCTTATTGCATTGTTTGCCAAAACCATGTTTACTATCTCCCTCTCTTGCTGTTCTGTGAACATGGGAGGTCTTCCCCCTTGTCGTTCCCGACCCTCAATCCTATAAAAAAAAAGAACAGTATACAGTACAAGTAATTTCACAGGAAAAGGTAACAGAAGTACTGATAGTGCATATATTACAATACTGTAAGCAGTTACTGAAACCATGCAGGTGTTTCTGATATGATGATATTTTTACAATACCTATTTTCCAGTCGAAATGTTCTTATCACACTTGGCACTGTATATCGGCTTAGATTTGGCTGTACTTACAGTCCAGCCTCCCTCAGCATCAGGCCATGGTTGACAACGTGGTCAACCAGTGTTGTGCGGAACTCATTTGTCAGATTCGGTCCTCTTTGAGAACCTTCTTGTCTTCCTCTTCCTCTACCTCTACCTCTACCTCTACCTCCAGCATGGCCTCCTTCTCTTCCTCTTCCTCTGTTGAGTCTGAGTCGTCGTCGTCGTCGTCTCCGTCTCCTCCTCCTCCTCCTCCCATTGTGCTTGAAGACTGCTGAACTCACCTGCTGCTTTTTATAGGGCTTACACACCTGATTGGTGAGTCTACAAATAATCAAACGAGTGTTTGCACACCTGATGACTGTGTTGAACCAATTGGACGGTGTGGTAATTTGACAGTCAGTGCTTTGTTATTTCAAGGAAGTGACTTCATGATAGATTTTTGTGTGTAATGTATGTTAAGTGTGTTTAGTGTTTTGTAAATCACTGTGTGTAGAGTTTAGCAACAAGTGTGAGGTTGACAATGTGCTGATAGTTGTGCAAATATGGGCTGATGTTTTGCTTCTTCAGTGTAAGGTTTTGCTAATAGTGTACTACTTTTAATTTTAGTGTGGAAGCGATCCAAAAAAACTGTAAAATAGAAGATAATACAACCCTCCTTGCCAAATGCCAAAACAGCACACTATGCTAATGAGCTGTTTCCTGCAGAACTTTTCTTTCACAATTTCACTGATATGATTAAAGAGTTGGTTTGTGAATGCTAATGACCTGCTAACTCACGGCATCATATCCCAACCGATGGGTTCTAATTAGGATAAAAGCACGTCTCATGATCAGTGTTTTTTCATCTGACAGATAGCACTGATCTGTAACAGGAGAGGTTAGACTCTTTGATCTACTTTCACATGGCTGTCTTTATGCCCACATGTGTAAATGAAACATAAGAGAAACAGGATAATTTGCCGCCGTGAGATTTGAGTTAATTGGACAGATGAAGGGTTGAGTGTCGGTGGCCTTTACATTGAACATCCTTGCAGGGAGCATGGGGACATGATCTTTACATCTCCAAAGTCAACCCACCGTGCACTAGATTAGCCTGTATCCATATCAGAAAAAAAGAGTAAATCTATGGAAAAGTTCTACTGCTCAAAACATAGTAAAGAAAGACCAGCATTTCTAGGAATTATATAACAAAGTGTTCTATGGAGGATTGGAGTGTCCATCTGAGATTATGTTATGAGGATGTGAGTCAAAAAAACTTTTAATGGAAACATTTTTTTTGAAAAAATTGTTTTTAATTTGTGAAGGACTGTAATGGAAACAGAGCTATAGATAGCTATAGACACAATGTTGCTAGGGGCCAAAAGGTAGCCTTTAGAGCAGGGCTGTCCAATTTGGGGCCCTCGGGCCGTTGCCCATAATTGATCATATTTTTATATATATATATATATATATATATATATATATATATATATATATATATATATATATATATATATATATTCCCCCTTTTCCAGCAGTCTGAATGTATTTTTGGTTGCACTGGTTAGGAGTAGGGAGGAGCTAATGGGCTCCTATCAGCTCAGATGTGTAAACACATGACCAGAGAGTGAGAAGATGTTGGGTTCAGAACTAAAATAGAGCGCCTAAGGCAGTGATACATCGATAACAGAAAGTTTAAAATTAGTTGGTGACATTAGTTCAACATTTTCTAGAAAATGCGTGAACCGCTACAAGAGCCACGACGGACTCGCCGCGGGTGCGCTCGTAGGGGATGCACCGGCGTCCGTGGGGGTGCGGGGCCACCGGCCATGCTGCGGCCCGGTTTGCGATCTGTTGCCCGTAACGGAAACCCCACTCTGTGCCGGCAGTCTCACCCTGCTCGTTGTGCGCCCCAGTCACAATAAAAGTACCCAGTAGGCGTTCCTTCCTCCTCCGTGGGGAGGGCGTGGAGCTATCGGTTCTTACGGCCCCAGGGCTGTGGGTGCACGCCTGTTTGCACTGGTCCTTGTCTACTCTTACCTCCATCCCATCCGTGCCTCTGGGTGAGATGCCCTCAACTTCAGGAGTGGGGGGAGAAGGTGGAGGAGAGGACCGTATCATACTATCATCATTCACTGTTGCATCCTCAAGTCACCTGTCAGGAACATGAAGGATGCACTGGATCAAATAGTGACTGCACCGTAAACACAGATTTTCATTTAAAGATGCTTTCTGAGTTCTGTATTATAGTGGAGAGTGAATAACCAACGCAATCCGGCCCACGCTGGACGAAATGAGGCCGTTTTGCTCAACATATCTGTGTGAAATCTGTGAATAGACTTTCTCAGCACTGATATATATATTAAAAATAAATAGAGATCACGTCTTAACGTGGAGGATAATCTCTGAGTAGCCATTTCTAAAATCAAACCCATAACTGAATGTTGACACACTGCAATGGTTTGTGGCTATTAAACCTACCTTGACTAATTGTTCTGACAATATATAAATGGAATCTCGTGCTGTTCTTCTCTTTTCTGCTGCTGTGTTTGTTTGAGGTAACAAAGGCACGTGTCTGTGTGCACATTTTGTTATGTTTTCAGTCACCACCTGGGATAGTGGGGGTGGTGGGCTGAAAAGTTTGGTAACCCCTGATTTAAATGACAACTAATGTATTTGAAGACATTTAGGTGTTTCATAATTTTATGCCATGAAACACAATAAAGAAAAGTGTTGTTTAATTTAAAAACTACTGTAAGTGTTTATTTTGCACAGTGATGTTATTGGCATATTTCATTTTAGGAACTGCAACTTGAATTTTAAGTTTTGGCCCGCGGCCCTCCACCGTGATTAATTGTTGGCCCTTCAATGAACAGAATTTGGGCACCCCTGCTTCAGAGGCAGATGTTAGACTTCATGCACTGTGCTTATTTTACTACAAGGGCCACGTGGAGACATATGAGGTAGAGGTTAGATTTTAGGCCCAAGCTCGACCCGAAATTCGGGCTGAGTTGGGCTGGGATGTCGCGCATCGGTCGGGTAGGGCTTCAAGATTTTTTATTTAATTATCAATTTATTTTAAATCTCTCTTACATTAATATTATTTTTTTATAAGCACAAAAACACTTCTATATTGTTGTGGTATCGTTTCTAAAGTGATTTCTGCTGGTAGTGGGACGGGATATTGACGGTGTTGTGTTGCGTTTAGTTGTTCAGCGTTCACATTCACTGAACAGTATTTGCTGATTTCACTCATTCCTCACTTGCTGCTGGAGCGCAGGGAACAAATATGATTGGTGCTTCAGTCAGGTCTGCGCTCCACACACGAGTCGCACGGTCTGGTCTGCGTACTGTAACGGACTGGGTTCTATGTTCTGGTTATGTTCCACTTGTGTGTATTCAGTGGTTAACTGTTGCTGAGATTTCCCATAGACGAGAAGGCGTCATGGTTAGGTGCAGCTTTCTCTGCCAATGTGTGTCTTTGTTTACATGTGTTCTGAGTGCTGATTGGCTGGAAGGCTGGGGAAAGGGCGGGTGTATGCGGGGAAAAGAGTGAACAATTCTGTTCCCACGGTAGTGTGAGCGTATGACGGTGTAAGACGGTTCTTTGCGTGTTAGATTGTTTATTTTTGGTGTTACTATGACCTCCATTAAAGCCTGTAAAACTGTGATTAAGGCTCGAGTCACATCATTAAAATACCTTTTGGGCTGCGGTGAGTGTGCACACCCCCTCCCCCTCGCCGCGCTACTAATCTACCGGCAGCAATACTTTTAATAAAACAACAATTTAAGGTAATGGGTCGGGCTCGGGAAGGTTGGGCTTTATGCCCGCGGGTTGAACCGGGCAGGTTTTTTTGGGCCTGATCTAACCTCTAATATGAGAGGGTGAACTTTTGAACCTACTGAGCAGACACCATTGTTTCTGACCATATGATAACTGAGTTCAGACAGAAGAAGTACAGGGCCACAGTGTGCATTAATGTTCCATCCTGGATGAGCTGCACTACCTGAACAACGTCTGTGGGTTGTAGACACAGCCTCATGGTCCCTCTAGTACTGAGGGAAATGGAAAGATGCAATAATGAGCTAAAACCCCTAGAAAGACCACCTGCACCTTTCTAGAGGTCGTCTTTCTAATGGCCTCTTATTTCCACCTGTTGTCTGTTCCATTTGCACAGCAGCAGGTGAAAGTGATTCATAATCAGTGTTGTTTCCTAACTGGACCAGTTGATTTCAGAGAAGTGGGATTGACTTGGACTCACATTATGTTGTTGAGGCGTTCCTGTTATTTCATTTATTTTTTTATGGAGCCATATATTTGTGTTTTAAGTTCTGAGTGCACAGCCTCACTTTTATGAGGACTATAGAGCTTACATCAAGTGTCAGGCCTCTTCACTGCTTATCTTCTTTATTCTACAATTTATTTGTAATTGTTTGCGTGCATCCATGCATGGCAGAGCCTTTGGTACGACTACCAATCATTACTTTGTCTGTGGAGACCTGGGAATGGACACACACACACACACACACACACAATTTCCATAAAAATGAGCATGTTTGAAATGAGTCAACAAATAGGAACACACTTTCCCGTGCGTCTCTCAGCTCTGGGATTCCCACTGGTCTTATAATATGTTCCCTGTAACATAATCAACTGTTTAAATTTGGGGTCGGACATGTTTTTACTCAAGTCTAATTGTGAGGACAATTGCAAGGTTTGTATGACTTATGAGTACTGTGGACTAACATACATATTTCCAGATTAGGGGAAATGTGAGACGAAAGTTAACGCAAAGTCTGATTTCTAAAAATAAACATAGCGTAAGAATCAGTGCACTGGTAAATTAACTCTAGAGAAGTGGGGCAACGACTGGGCCAGTGAATGGAAGCCAAAATAATGGATCCATGTAAGCCTGTAGTGATATAGATGTGTTCCTTTAGGATGATTTCACACTGGTTTAGTCACAGACTGGGTCTGAATGGGTGGAGAACAGCTGATCATTTGATCTCCTTGGTTTGTCTGGGTTTGAGTTCAGAGAACAACATCTGATCAGCTCTATACAGCCTCTGGTGCAGTTCCATGAGTTAACCAGTTACTGTAACTAGTTACTATAACCAGTTCCATGAGCTAACCAGTTACTATAACTAGTTACTGTAACCAGTTCCATGAGTTAACCAGTTACTGTAACTAGTTACTGTAACCAGTTCCATGAGCTAACCAGTTACTGTAACTAGTTACCATAACCAGTTCCATGAGCTAACCAGTTACTGTAACTAGTTACTGTAACTAGTTACTGTAACTAGTTACTGTAACCAGTTCCATGAGTTAACCAGTTACTGTAACTAGTTACTGTAACCAGTTCCATGAGTTAACCAGTTACTGTAACTAGTTACTGTAACCAGTTCCATGAGCTAACCAGTTAGTGTAACCAGTTACTGTAACCAGTTAGTGTAACCAGTTACTGTAACCAGTTACTGTAACCAGTTCCATGAGCTAACCAGTTACTGTGACCAGTTACTATAACCACTTCCTTTAACCAGTTACTGTAACTAGTTACTGTAACCAGTTCCATAAGCTAACCAGTTACTGTAACCAGTTACTGACTACCAGGATTTCCTGGCCTGATATGATGATGGCTAATAAGCCTGTTCATATTTCCTGGAACGTTGCTCTTATTTCTCTGTGCTGAACTGGTTCCTAGAGCTGGAATGTCTGACTCTCTAACCCTAACCTAACCCTAACCTAACCTCCATTATGAATTGTTTTTACATTGTGTGTGTGTTTTTTTTATATTTCCTCTCCCATAATCACCTCTGGATCCCCCTGACCCCCTTCTTTTCCCTAACCACAAAACACTATTCCTTTGCCCAAAATCTAACCTAACCCTCCCCCCTTCCTAACCCTAACCGTCCCTCTCAAACCTACCCTAACCCACCTTCCTAAAATCCTAAACCTTTTTTTCCCCCCCCTTCCTAACCCTAACCCTATCCCAAACCTATCCTAACCCTAACCTACTTTCCTATACCCTAACCCTCCCCCCTTCCTAACCCTAACCATCCCTCCCAAACCTACCCTAACCCTAACCTATCCCTTCCCTAACCCTAACCCTTCCTTCCCATACCTAACCCTAACCCCTTACCTCACCCTGCCATTCCTACCTAATCAATTTTTAAACTCTTATTAAATTATTTATGAATTGTTCAGCAAGTTTTTAGAGGTTTCCACTGTTTTATCAATTTGTTTCAGGTTGCTGCGCGGGGACCGCGCCCCCTGTGGTTCCAAACTCCCATGGGGACCAACGCCTCCTTTTATGTCCTTTTTACGGGTGTCTGATTGTTTGAATTGTTTCACATTTTATCTTTTATTCTTTTTTAAAAAAAAATTTTTTATGATTACTTTTAATCTTATGATTAAAGGAAAACCCCACCTAAAGACAATATTAAAATAACAAAATGGGATTTTTTAATTGGGGGCCGAAAGGATATCCTGAGCCCGTGCTATTTTTAATAACCCTAACCTAACCTAACCCTACCCTTTAAGAACCCTAACCTAACCTAACCCTAACCTAACCTAACCCTAACCTAACCTAACCCTACCCTTTAAGAACCCTAACCTAACCTAACCTAACCTAACCTAACCCTACCCTACCCTTTAAGAACCCTAACCTAACCTAACCCTAACCTAACCTAACCCTACCCTTTAAGAACCCTAACCTAACCTAACCTAACCTAACCTAACCCTACCCTACCCTTTAAGAACCCTAACCTAACCTAACCCTAACCTAACCTAACCCTACCCTTTAAGAACCCTAACCTAACCTAACCTAACCTAACCTAACCCTACCCTACCCTTTAAGAACCCTAACCTAACCTAACCTAACCTAACCTAACCTAACCCTACCCTTTAAGAACCCTAACCTAACCTAACCTAACCCTAACCTAACCCTAACCCTGACCTAACTCTAACCCTAACCATCCCAACCCCTAAGAACTCTGTAAAGTACAATAATGCCAGTTGTGTTGGATGCCATTATCATGACCTCACACTGTAGGTGAGCAGACCAACATTAACAGGCCATGTTCCAGCAATGTCTGGTTTCCTAAATGTAATCAGGTCACTTGATTCTCTCATTTCTAAAATAGATCTGCATGAAAATGAATTTGTCTACATCACTATGAGGTCCTGACCCACATCCACCATGTGAGGACCACCAATGGGAACTAATGTTGTGTTTGGTTTTTCATTCAAGAAATTAAACATTTATTATTTTATTAATAAAAAATATGAATGAAAATGAGTAGAAAGAAGTAAAGAAATCTGCCCCCTCCTTAAAAAAAATAAATAAATAGATTAAACATTGTCAACAGTACAGTTACACTTCTGTCTCATATCTGTTCTTCAGCGTAATACATTTTAAAGTGCCATATTTACAATATTCACAAAAAGAAAGAGAAGAAAAAAGGAGAAATGCACAAATAAAATATCTAACCTCTCATTTTATTCATAATCAAATTTAATTTTCATACTTATTTAATGTTGCACCTATGTGAAGGTGTCACACAAGTTTTGCAATAAAAGGAAAAGCATGTTTAATTTTTCAAAAATAGCTTTAATCAATGTTTGGTCAAGTTACTTAGAAATAGTAATTAGTGATTAGTATTACTCCTCAAAGGAATTAATCTAGTTACTTTACTGATTACTTATTTTCAAACGTAACTAGATAATTTAATGACTTTACTTAATATAATTAATTTATTTTTCAAAAATGTGTTCCACAAAATGTTAAACGGTAGACTTTTCAGCCTAATTCTATTCTTTTGGTGTGTTTCATGTTCAAAATGGAATCAAATCTTTTTTAAATCTTGTTTTATTCAATTTGACACTATGCACATTGGATCAGACAACAATAAATTAAATGCAACAGTTTCTGACTGGAAGAAAATTATTGAACATTTAAACTTATTTAATACATATTCCACCATTATAAAATTATGTCATATTATTTCTCAAGGTACCCAACAAATTACCTTCTTTATGGCAGCTTGACGCTGTTTTTCACCTGTATTTTATCTACAATGCGTTGGAATGATTCAGAGTCTACGGTGCATCAACTCCTGTCACTCTTAAATACTGTACGTTGGTTGATTAGCACCTTGCATGCTAACTCATTGGTGTGTGAATGGGTGAAGGAGCTGATATTGTGAAGCGCTTTGGAACAACTTTGGTGGTTATAAATCAATTCCATTAAATCTATTTTCACCTGTTTTGCAGGAGTTTGGCTCAGTGGAAGTGGATGTAAATCAATGACTTCTACATTCTTGTGCTGGTTTTCTGGGTGCTTACTCAGATTTGAGGTGGAATTCTTCGGTGTAGATAAAGGTTTTCTTCCCACGCAGAGTGCACAGCGGACACTCATGTTTTTGACATCTTTTACTGAGTCATTATCAAAGCAATGTCAGTCCAAGACTAAAAAGGTATTTGGACATTTTCTCTCTCACCGTATCTGTCAAGTATCTTGTTTTGGCCGGAAAACTGTCGTATTTCATCCCTCTTTCCCTAATTCTCTTGAATGTATCATCTCATAAATATCCCACAATATAATGTAGTAATAATTAAAAGATAAATAATTAAAAACATTCCTAAAATAAAATATGTAATGAAAATAAAATGTAAATGACAAACTTAACTACAATCAACGTAAAATTACCATTAAATATACAACATATTGACTTGTATATGAACTGTAAGTATATTAATAAACAAATGAGCTTCATTTGGTCCATATCGTCCAGCCCTAGTAAGAATGTTCACAGCATTTCAATGTCAACAAAGGTCGGCCTACCAGATTCTAATCACCTAAATGTATTTAGTAAGTGGTTGAGAAGTGGCTATTTTAGATTTATTGAACACATGTATTATATATAATATAAGGAATATTGGAGCTTGGTTGGGGTGGTGGGACGGCTCGTAGCAGGCACCAGTCTCTCGCTCCATTTTCATGTGTGTTGTTTACCAATGATGTCATTGGCTTAGAGAGACTACTGTGGCCGACTGGGTTATAAAACCCAACAAACAGTAGTGAGACGGTTTGATTGAGTAACGCAGTAACGCAGCCTGCTTGTGGGAAAATAAGTGTGATGTAATCATTGTTTCTTCAATAATAATCCCTGACTTTACTTGTTAACTGGGAAAAGTAACCAGATTACAATAACGCCTTTACTGCCCAACACTGGCTTTAACTGTGATGGTCATTACTTCCATGGCATCACAATGTCAATCAGGTCTGCACCTACACATGCACATGACAACAAGTCTGAAAATATATTATTCATACCTTTTTAATAAACAGAACTGAGCGTTTCCAGATCTCCTCTGTGGCTCCGCCTCTCGCTGATACAATGCACAATTTTCATCTTTAGCATCATGGGCTCAGGTGTCTTATTGCAAATGCCATCACAAGCCTCTTTGTATTGACTGTTTATTGTAGAATGTGGGCGTGTCAAGAGCTGAATAAGAAGTGAATCCACAAACCTCCAGGTGGATTGTGATTCTGAAAAGAAAGAGTTTTGCAGATTTGTTCAACAGTTTTATTAACCATTTTTTTTTTTAAACAAAACCCTTGAATACTGTTGCTTTCTGTAGTTTAAAAATGATTCTGACCTGCCAAATTAATTTAAATATAATGATAACATATCAAAATTCATACAACAAGAAAAAAGAGTTGCATACAGATAAAAAGAAAAGCAACTTGATTATATAGTTCATCTTTATTCTCACTGTATTGAATTCTCAGTTTCTCACAGTAAACAAATTGTTAATAAACACAATTTCATGTTAGAAATATTCTTAAATAAGTCAAAGATATTTTACACGGAGGTTCAAAATTTGGATCTTTCTTAGATTTTATATTCTTGTCCATTTTTTGTAAACTGTATTACAGGTTTTTTATTTATTTTTTCACTCACATAAGAATATTGGAGGGAGGGTTTAGAGGCACAGGAGCAACACAGCTGAAATCAATGAAACACAATCAGCCCCAGATTTTATTCAGCTGGATGAGGTTTGCCCTACTCAGCATGGTGAAAGGATCTCCCGCTAGCTTTATGTCCAGTCTCTTTGTGTCTCTACTGATTCCCATCCTCCTTCCTGCAGTCATTACTCCAGCTTTTGTTCCTCAAAGAAATATCCGCTCCTAATCATCACCTCAGTCTGTAAAGATAGTGTAGTCTCAACCCAAGAGCTACACCTGGGCAAGGCACATTTATTTGTATAGGCATTTCACACACAAGGCCATTCAATGTGCTTAGCATGAATAAACGTGTAACAGAAAACATTAAACACAGTTTATAATCAACAATGAAAACATTAACTATACCTGATGAACAATGGAGCCGTATCCTTAATCTCATTCACACATCCTCAATATGCGCTAGGCACAAACTCCTACAGTGAAAGATCCTGCACAGGAGCCACTTCACCAATGCAAGGTTAGCTAAGATGTATCCAGATAGAGCAGACTCCTGTAACAGATGTAAACTCGGACCAGCTGATCACATGCACATGTTTTGGTCATGCCCCAAACTTTTAGAATTTTGGCGTGCCATTTTCGACACGTTGGGAACAGTCCTTGGCCGCACAGTAAACCTTGACCCTCTTGTCGCTCTTTTTGGATTGCCCCCATCACTTGATTGGCCTAAAACCTCACAACATATTATTGCTTTCACTACCTTGCTTGCGAGGAGGCTCATCCTCCTCAAATGGACGCATGCATCCCCACCTACACATAATAGATGGATTCAGGAGATTTTGCGATGTGTGGGACTTGAGAAAATCAGATTCTCCCTGAACGGTTCCTTACAGGTCTTTTATAAAATCTGGCGACCTGTTTTACTACATATACAGGTAAAAGCCAGTAAATTAGAATATTTAGAAAAACTTGATTTATTTCAGTAATTGCATTCAAAAGGTGTAACTTGTACATTATATTTATTCATTGCACACAGACTGATGCATTCAAATGTTTATTTCATTTAATTTTGATGATTTGTAGTGGCAACAAATGAAAATCCAAAATTCCGTGTGTCACAAAATTAGAATATTACTTAAGGCTGATACAAAAAAGGGATTTTTAGAAATGTTGGCCAACTGAAAAGTATGAAAATGAAAAATATGAGCATGTACAATACTCAATACTTGGTTGGAGCTCCTTTTGCCTCAATTACTGCGTTAATGCGGCGTGGCATGGAGTCCATGGATCCTGTGCCTCTCCTGTCCTCCTCCACGTTGCCTGAAGTCTAGTGTAAAGTTTCCACCATCAGTGATGGTTTGGGGTGCCATGTCATCTGCTGGTGTCGGTCCACTCTGTTTCCTGAGATCCAGGGTCAACGCAGCCGTATACCAGCAAGTTTTAGAGCACTTCATGCTTCCTGCTGCTGACCTGCTCTATGGAGATGGAGATTTCAAGTTCCAACAGGACTTGGCGCCTGCACACAGCGCAAAATCTACCCGTGCCTGGTTTACGGACCATGGTATTTCTGTTCTAAATTGGCCAGCCAACTCCCCTGACCTTAGCCCCATAGAAAATCTGTGGGGTATTGTGAAAAGGAAGATGCAGAATGCCAGACCCAAAAACGCAGAGGAGTTGAAGGCCACTATCAGGGCAACCTGGGCTCTCATAACACCTGAGCAGTGCCAGAAACTCATGGACTCCATGCCACGCCGCATTAACGCAGTAATTGAGGCAAAAGGAGCTCCAACCAAGTATTGAGTATTGTACATGCTCATATTTTTCATTTTCATACTTTTCAGTTGGCCAACATTTCTAAAAATCCCTTTTTTGTATCAGCCTTAAGTAATATTCTAATTTTGTGACACACGGAATTTTGGATTTTCATTTCTTGCCACTTCAAATCATCAAAATTAAATGAAATAAACATTTGAATGCATCAGTCTGTGTGCAATGAATAAATATAATGTACAAGTTACACCTTTTGAATGCAATTACTGAAATAAATCAAGTTTTTCTAAATATTCTAATTTACTGGCTTTTACCTGTAGATACTTTGCACATTGAAGCTGAAACACAATGAACTGAGTTGTTAATTATGTCTTATTTATTTATTTAATTTTCTTTTCATTCCTTGTTTTAATTTTGTTGTTAAATTTCCCTCCCCCCTATTTTTTTTTTTTTTTTTTAACTGTAATTATTCAACCTATTTTAACTTGGATTTAAAAATGTTCCCATGTGACGCTGACTTCAGTTTGTTCCACTTCTTTACAGCATAACAACTAAAAGCAGCATCACCATGTTTACTGTGAGCTCTGGGCTCCATTATCTGACCTGTGTCCATAGATGTAATAGATCTGCTGGGTTCAGACCTGACTAACATCTCACTGGTGGATCCATTTAGAATTGATGAAGACCATTACAATTGTCCAGTTTGAAGATTCTCCTGATCTTTTTGAATGAAACCTTCCACTCTGGAGATGTTCTTTAGGTGGTAGAAGCTTTTGTTGTGATTGATTTTGATCTGAAGGGTTAGGATCAGATCTGAGTCCATCAGAACACAAAGGTATGGGACTTGGTCTTTATCTTTTAAAGATAGAGACTCAAGATACACCTTCTGACAGCAGTCTTATTTTCCTTGTTACCAAAGACAATCACCTCCATCTTGTCATGAATTAGTTAAAGGAAGTTTTCACTCATCCAGCAGTTTACTTTATCTAAGCAGTCACACAACACCTCAATGGGACCATAGTTATCTGTGTTTAATGATAGATATAGGTGGAGGCCTGATCGTCAATTTGTAAAATTTGTCCTAAACAGAAGGGGTCCAAGAACAGAGCCCTGAGGAACCCCACTGGACATTGTTAATCAGTCAGATTCAAAGTTTACAATGCTTACAAAATAACTTTGCTTTTCCAAGTTAAACCATTGCATTACTTTTACATTTAGTCCAACCCACATTTGCAATCAGTTCAACAACATGTTCTGGTCCACAGTGTCAAATGCAGCACTGAGATCTAGTAGAATGAGAAACAGAATCAGTCATTGATCACTTTGATCAATCAATCAATCAATCTTTATTTGTATAGCGCCAAATCATAACCAATGGTATCTCAAGGCACTTTACAGTAGAGCAGTCTTAAGGACGGACTCTTCATTTTATGGATACACACATATGCATATATACGTATATACACATACATATGTATCCCACACCCAACATGAATTCATCATGGCGGCAAGGAAAACCTTCTGTTAAGCAGCAGGAACCTTGTGTGGATCCCATTCCTATGATGAACAGCCATCCACGTTATGCTGTGTTGGGTGTGTGCAGAGAAAAGGGTGGAGACAGAGCCGCTGAGTCTCTGTAACTCCACACTGAGGATCCCACGGACCTGCAAGACAAAAGCCAGAAGGAGTACAGGAGCAAACACACAATGGAGTAAGCAGACATAGAGGGAGTGTTTGAAAGAGGAATGGGACCCTCTCCGGTCCCTCTCTAACCTAAATGACCTCTCTCTTAACGCCCTCTCCAACCTCTCTCCAACCGAGCATGCCAGACCCCCCCCGGCAGTCTATGCCTATTGCATCTTAATTATGAGCTATGAGCTGGTTCCTAACTAAAAGCTTTATCAAAGAGGAATGTTTTGAGCCTAACCTTAAAGGTAGAGAGGGTGTCTGCCCCCCGAACCGTGGTTGGTAGATGGTTCCAGAGAAGTGGGGCCTGATAACTGAAAGCTCTTCCTCCTAAACTACTTTTAGAGATGAATGGAACAACGAGTAGTCCAGCATTTTGAGAGCGTAGTGTTCTGGGGGGATTGTATGGCACTACAAGCTCCTTGAGATAGACTGGTGCCTGTCCATTTAGGGCTTTATAAGTGAGAAGAAGAATCTTGAATTCTATTCTATATTTTATGGGAAGCCAATGCAGAGAGGCTAATACAGGAGTAATGTGATCTCTTCTCCTAGTTTTAGTCAGTACACGTGCTGCAGCATTTTGAACCAGCTGAAGTGTCTTAAGCGACTTGCTCGGGCAGCCTGCTAAAAGAGAATTACAATAATCCAGTCTAGAGGTAACAAAAGCATGGACTAGTTTTTTCGGCATCGCCCTGAGACAGGATAGATCTGATTTTAGCAATGTTACGGAGATGAAAGAAGGCAGTTCTTGAAGTTTGTTTTATGTGAGAGTTGAAGGATAAGTCCTGATCAAATAGAACCCCAAGGTTTCTAACAGTTGTGCTTTGTGCCAGAGTAATGCCATCTAGGGCAGTTAGGCTAGCATAGGTTTCTCTAAGGTGTCGCGGGCCCAGTACAATGACCTCAGTCTTGTCTGAGTTGAGAAGAAGAAAATTTTGGTCCATCCAGGCCCTAATGTCCTTTAGACAGGCCTCAAGTTTAGATAGCTGATTTGTCTCACCTGACTTCATTGATACATACAGTTGGGTATCATCAGCATAGCAGTGGAAGTTAACAGAGTATTTTCTCATAACATTACCAAGGGGGATCATATAGATACAGAAGAGGATTGGACCTAGCACAGAGCCCTGAGGAACCCCGTAGCTTACTTTAGTGTACACAGAAGACTTATTATTCACGTGTACAAACTGGTACCTATCAGATAGGTAGGACTTAAACCAGTTTAGGGCAGTCCCTGTGATTCCAAGTAATTCCTCTAATCTCTCTAGTAGAATATAGTGATCTATAGTGTCAAAAGCTGCACTAAGATCTAATAAAACCAGCACTGAGAGTCGTCCTTCATCTGAAGCCCAGAGTAGATCATTAGTTACTTTAACTAAAGCAGTCTCTGTGCTGTGTTGAGCTCTAAAGCCTGACTGGAAGTCCTCGAACAGGCTGTTGTTTTGAAGAAATTCACAGAGCTGAGCTGCCACAACTTTCTCAAGAATCTTTGAAATAAAAGGAAGAGTAGATATAGGCCTGTAGTTTGCTAAAGTGCTGGAATCAAGAGTAGGTTTTTTGAGAAGGGGTTTGATTACAGCTACTTTAAAGGACTGTGGCACGTAGCCTATTGATAGGGATATATTTATTGTCTCCAACAAAGATGGGCAGACTAGGGGAACAACTTCTTTAAACAGCTTAGTTGGGATCGGATCTGAAAGGCAGGTCAATGGTTTGGAGGATGAAATAATAGAGTTAAGTTCCTGAAGTCCTATATGTGTGAAACAGTTTAGGTTAGGCCTATTTACATTTAATGGTACAGCAGGCCCAGGTGAAGGCAGGGAGTGGCTAATTTTATCTCTAATCTTGTGAATTTTATCGTTAAAAAATGTCATAAAGTCCTCACAGCTGAGGGCTAGAGGAATCATGGGCTCAATAGAGCTCTGACTTTGTGTTAGCCTGGCTACAGTGCTGAAAAGGTACCTCGGATTATTTTTATTTTCTTCAATTAGTGAGGAGTAGTATGTAGATCGACTATGTCGTAAGGCTGTCATGTATTTACTATGGCTTTCTTGCCAAAGTATTCGTGACTCCTCTGTTTTATTGGAGCGCCACATTCTCTCTAATTTACGGGTTGTTTGTTTGAGTGTGTGAGTTTCAGAGCTAAACCACGGAGCTTTCCTCTGACGTTTAATAGTTTTTTCCCTCAATGGGGCAATTGAGTCCAAGGTGGATTTTAGTAGACTAGCAGAGCTATCGACAAGCAGATCCAGTTGAGAGGGGTTATAATTAATATCATAGTTATTTATTGGATGGTGCACTGAGTTTAAGGCAGCAGGAATGGCCTCTTTAAATTTAGCCACAGCACTGTTGGATAGATTTCTACTTGTAACTATTTTATTGCACAGTGCGAGATCCTCTAGGATAATGTTAAAAGACATTAAAAAGTGATCTGATAGCAGAGGATTTTCAGGGTAGACTTTTAGTTCATTAATATCAAGGCCATATGTTAGAATAAGATCAAGAGTATGATTTAAATGATGAGTAGCTTCATTAATAGTTTGAAAAAAGCCAACTGAGTCTATTAGGGTCATAAAGGCTGAGCTCAGGCTATCACTATCTTTGTCCACATGGATATTAAAATCTCCTACTATCAGTATTTTATCAGAACTGAGGACTAAGTTTGATATAAACTCAGAGAATTCTGATAGAAATTCAGAATAAGGGCCTGGAGGACGGTAAATTATCGCAAATAAGACTGGCTGGCAGGTTTTTGATTTGGTATGAGATAAATTTAGAACCAGGCTTTCAAAGGAAGTGTAACTGGCCTTTGGTTTAGGATAGATTAGGAGAGAGGAATGATAAATAGCTGCTACACCACCTCCACGGCCTATGTCTCGTGGCATATGAGTATTTAAATGACTGGGAGGAGTGGCTTCATTTAAACTAACATATTCATCTTGATACAGCCATGTTTCAGTTAAACAGAATAAATCAAAGTTATTTTCTGAGATAAGGTCATTTACTAGTAGAGATTTGGATCTCAGTGATCTAATATTTAATAGAGCACATCTAATGGTTTTATGTTTTGGTGTTTCTAGATTTGAGATTTTAATTTTTTTCAGATTTTTATAATTGATAGCTCTTTTATTTGATTTTATGTTAAAATCATTGTGAAATATGGGTCGGGGGACTGACACCGTCTCCATAAAATAATATTCATCACCATCACAACAGTTGTCATGGCGATGAACACAGCTATCCTGATAGCAATGGGAGGGAAACTGTCCTAAGGCAAGCGCAGAGGGGCGTGGAGGACTCCCCCTCTGTAACATGGTCTCATTCATGAGATGTCATAAATGTGCCATGTTTTCTGATAGTAGAGATGCTCCCTCCAAAGTAGGATGGATTCCATCTCTTCCTATCAGGTTCGGTTTTCCCCAGAAGGATCTCCAATTATCAATGAAGCCCACCTCGTTTTCTGGACACCACCTCGATAGCCAGCGGTTAAATGATGACATGCGGCTATACATGTCATCACTGGTCAGATTTGGTAAGGGACCAGAGAAAATTACGGAGTCCGACATTGTTTTAGCATAAGCACAAACTGATTCAATGTTCACTTTGGTTGCTTCCGACTGGCGACGTCGGGAGTCATTAGTGCCGACATGGAGGACTATCCTATCAAACTTACGATTACTCTTTGCCAGCAACTTTAGATTTGATTCTATGTCGCCCGCTCTGGCCCCTGGGATGCACCTCACAATGCCCGCTGACTTCGCTAGCTTCACGTTTCTCACTATGGAGTCGCCAATTATCAGAGTTTGTTCCCCGGTGAGTGTGTTGTCCTCACGGAGGGGGGAGAACCTGTTTGAGACGTGAACATGGTGGTGTCCCGAGCGGCTTTTTGACCTTCGACTATGCTTACCACGGACAGTAACCCACTCATTGCTGGCCGGGGGGGAGGCTAAGCTAGAGCTAGCACGGTCCGCACCGGCTAGGTCCTGCTTGCTAGCTTCGGTTTTGGTATCAGGGGTGCGGAACCGCTTCTCCAGATTGTTGATCCTCGCCTCCATATCTAACAGTACGCTACACTTTATGCAACTACCATTGTCCCTAAAGGAGGACGAGGAGTAACTAAACATCTGACACACCGGGCAGGAGAGCGGAGGGGAGGAGAGAGAAGCCATAGGTGCTAAATTTAAGCTAAGCTAAGCTAAGCTAAGGACAAAAGGAAGTTTAAAGGAGATTGTACTGCCTATAAGAGGCGAGATTGCTTTTTACTTAACCTTCGTACGTTTAACTGTACGGTAAAAAATTAAAACAAGTGTTTTCAAGGCTAAAATATCAATGACAACAAGTTTGATTAGAGTTAGCAGAACACAGTAGTAGAGCGCTGCAAACAGCGGTAGAGTGTAAACAGGAAATGATCGATACGTCACCACGTCAGCACGTCACCAGCGTCACCGCTCACAATACACCGTTCCGTTTGATAAGAGCTGTTTCTGTGCTGTGATAAAAAACCAAAGCCAGGATTCTGTTGAAGGTTAAACATGGACTCAGTTGGTTGAAGACCATCTTCTCAATGATCTTGGCCATGAAATGAAGGTTACTGATTGGTCTATAGTTAGTGAGTACAGAGGCATCCAGTGTTTTATTTTTTTAACAGAGGTTTCACAGCAGCTACTTTCAGGGATTTTTACATACTCATAATATTAAAATTTATCTCCATTATGGGAGATAATGTAACTCTTTAATGTATTGTTTTGTGTGAAACCTTCTGCACTTATCAACAGTTCAGTTCCTATAAGTATCTTTTTGTGATTAAGCCAGCATCGATGATTGTAAATTGTCCTTAATATGTTAAACTAGTGGAGAAGACTAAATCAACATTGTGTAGAGATACATCTTTCTGCTGTGTTTGTTCTGTGAATCATTTATCATCTATTTTTAACAAAGGCCTCTGTGTAGCTTTAGCAATAATTTATTTAAACTGAATGCTCACAGGGCCAATAGCGGATAATAAACGTGTTGTAATGCAAAAACATAATTTATAGATGAAACGTTTATTTACCTACTGCTGTGCTTTATGGTGACCCCACTGTTTAATAAAACAAACACACATAACAGCAAATAACTGTGACTGTCATGTTGTCTTAAATCCAGTGCTGTTTGGTGTGTTTTTATTCTGGCTGGAAACAAAGGCCTTAAAGACAATTTATTTACTCAATAACAAGAGAAAATTATATTAGGATAACATTCTGCGAAATGATCAGTCTTTTGTAATAATGCGCAAGCAACAGACGGGCACATTGAAAGAGATATATCTTAGTTTGCTAATTCACTCAGTAGAACCATGTAAGAGGTATCTGTCTTTTTCTCACACTCATTAGACTGATTAACAAAAGGAAGAACCAAAAAAAGAAAGAAATATTGAACTATTTAGTAATAAGGTCAGAGTAGAACATGGATTAGTTAAGTTGCCTCACTTTACTTACACATAAGTCAAGATAAATACTAAGATGAGATAAAACTTTGAATTTAATAAAATGAGAGTAAAAGTAAAATCATTTAAAATAAACTATAATAATGATAATAGTAATAAAATGAATAAATAATAAATGAATAAACAAAACAAAGACAGGTACATTATGACAGTGGTTCTCAACCTTTTTATCCCACGACCCCCAAAATAAAGGTTCCAGAAGCCAGGGACCCCCACTGTAGCTGAAGGTGGTTGAACACATGAACATTGAAGAACAGTCATGTGGAGACAGGACCATCTATAAGGGGATAAAGGGGAGAGATTTTTGGGGTCCATCCATAAAGTCAGTAAAATGATGGTCCATTGTTGTAACCAGAGCTTAATTTGAGCAGAACAAGATCCGGCACCTCCCAGATTATGACCAGCACTTATTTGATTGGATCCAGCACCTCTTTATTTTCCAGCATCTCATTTGCTTTTTAGATGTTTTGATAAGTATTACATTTGTACAGCTGTGTCTCTTATTGAGTTTCTTCTTCTTTTTCTTTTCTTTATTTGTATAGCGCCAAATCATAACCAATGGTATCTCAAGGCACTTTACAGTAGAGCAGTCTTAGGGACGGACTCTTCATTTTATGGATACACACATATGCATATATACGTATATACACATACATATGTATCCCACACCCAACATGAATTCATCTGTTGAAATCACTGGATATTTCGTTGTACACACAATTGAAGAAAAACTGAGCGCAAGTGAGAAAGAGAGGGTAAAGTCAGGCCACGCCCATGTTACAGTGTCTACAGTGTGATTTTCAGCAAAAAATGTGTCTTGTCAACTTGGAAGATGGTAGAACATTTTTTAAGGCAATAAGTGAAGCTAAGCCTGAGGTAAAAAAGTCTGAGGGTGTTTCTGTGGAAATCGCAGAAGAGAGGAGCAGCACAGCAGCAGTTAGCATAGCGAGTAGCTTCACCTGTAGCGATGATGCTAATGCAGGAGAACCTGCCTCCATCAGACAGGACACAGTAGGAGAACTATCCAGGGGACATGAGGAGGACTCAGGGACAGAGAGAAGTTAAAGTTCTGATATAGACATTAAGACAGAGGCTCAGTTCAAAGCTAAGATGAGCTGCTGCTCTAGGTTTATGAAAGACAAGTCAGGCCTCGTCTGTGAAATATGGAAAAAAGTTGTGAGGATACAAAGTTCTCCTTCTCTTTTGTACAAATAAAAAATAAGCACACGTTATATTTTCATTTTCTGCTGTGCTGCTGATTCATTAGAGCAGTTATGGCCTCATGGGTGTAATGTATGCAGGGGCGTCGGACTGGGGGGGTAAAGGTTACTGAGTACCCAGGGCCCAAGGCAGGAGGGGGCCCTCAGAAGTGTGTTTTATATATTTATATTGTATATGCATTTTAAACATTTTTAGATTATTTATAATGGAATGAAAAGGGCCTTGTGTAAAAAATAAATGTTTGTTAAGCACAGTTTTGCACTACAAGCAATTATTCATGTTGCATCAGGGCCCTAGCAACCACCCCCTACAGAGGAAGACAACTTTTATCACAGCGTGACTAAAAAAACATGTTTTTTTGATCAGAGGGCCACATTATCAACATTCATGTCAGCATTTAGAGTAATGAGTGATCTGAGCATTAATACAGGAAAGAACAAAGATTTTGTTTATTCATTTTGTGTGTTTTTCATTCTGTGTAGATTTGTGTTGTCTCGCTCGTTGTAATGCATTTCGTGCATTTCCGTAGTCCTTTTGTGTATTTTTCCAGTAAAATATATGTTTGTTGGAGTAATATTGTGTATTTGTGTGTTTTTTTAATGTATTTTTTTGCGTATTTCTGTTGTTTTGCTTGTTTTGTTAGTACTGTGGGTTTAGTCATTTTTTGTGTTTTTCTTGTCTTTTTGTGTGCTTTTGTTGACATTTTCTGTAATTTTGTATATTTTTGGGAGTAATTTTGTGTATTACTGTTGTAGTTTTCATTTTTGTAGTACTTTTATGTGTTTTTGGAGTATTTTATGTGTTTTTATCTTGTCTTTTACTGTATTCCTCTGCAATGTTGTAATTCTTTGCATTTTGTAATGTATTCTGGCTCTTGTTTTGTGTATTTTTCTGTCATTTTGTACATTTACGTTGTTTTTTGTTTAGATATTGTTGTTTTCTTCCCCTCATTATTATAAGTTTTAAATTTTGATAGATAGTTGTAATTTGCACTATTTAATTAAAGATTGATTGATTGATTGATTGATTGATTGATAAATAGAATATGCCAGCGTCCACTAAATTGTAGCAAGAGTATGTCACAAACACAATATTCAATAAACAGATTTATAAAATACAAACAATGGACATGTTTGGACAATCATTAGGTTATTGTAAAGAAAAACAAAGCTTATATAATAATGCAAGAATATTAATATAGCTTCCGGGTGAAAAAAAAAAAAAATGTACATAACTTCCAGGAGGGGCCCAACAAGATGGTTTGTACCCAGGGCCCAAAATGTGATGCTACGTTAGCGGTGCTATTGTGCTGTCCTTGGTGCTGAATCATGGCAGATTTGACAGCTGTCACTCAGAGAGAGAGAGATGGATGCTCCATAACAGGTGATTGTCTGTGCTTCTTTAATGTAAACGTTTAGGTTAATTTAGGTTGTGTTCAAGTGATGTTATTGGCCCATTTAGTTAGCAATAGGCACTTTAAACATTTTTTTATTGCGTGACATTTGTATCTATCTCTTACTGCCGGAACAACACGCGGCCGGTGTTCTGAGGCCTCATGATTTACAAATTAAGCACAGGTGATAACCACATTTAATTATTGATCTGAATAATTGAAGATGGCTGACAGTGCAGTAGGGCTGGTGTGAGCTCTCCATTTATCTCAGTCTGTCGCTGATAATGCAGTGATCCACTCAACCTAAATATATCTTGCCACTTTCTTTGCCATTTTTGTGCACTTTTTTCTGTTTTGGTCCCAGTTTGAGAGTCAAACAACGTGCTCTACTTACCTGTGACTCTTACAACATCGGCCCGTTCAGGCATGGATGCGGTCACTAACAAAACTTTGATCCATACCCTACAGCAATTCAAAAATGACTTGTCTCACTTTGACTCTAAACTGGACTGCATTCAACGCAGCATGGATTCTATGAAAGAGTCGCTCATGTCGATGGGTGCTAAAGTCGGTGAGCTGGAAGCCAGGGTTAGTACTAATCAAGACACCCTGTCTGCTCTGGAGGGACGGGTTAAGGCCCTGGAAAAACAAAATGCTTGAAAAAGCAGATGACGCCGAGAACCGCAGCAGGGCCTCAAATCTACGCCTGGTCCGTGTTCCAGAGGGTTCCGAAGGCCGGGACATGATCGGCTTTGTCGGTCAGTTCCTCACTCAACTCTTTGGTAAAGAAAACCTCCCTTCTCCTTTGGTCATCGAGAGGGCACATCGATCTCCAGGAATGATCGGACGTGATTCCAAAGCAGGTCCTCGGCCAATCATTGTAAAGTTCCTTTACTTCCAGCATAAGCTCAGAGTTCTCCATCTCTCCCGCGACAAAAAGGAGCTTGTGTACAATGGAGCCAGAGTGCATATATATTCTGACTTCAGTGTGGCACTGATGGAGAAACGCCGCTCATTTAATGCCGCAAAGAAGAAGCTCCGTGACCTGGAGATACAGTACAACTGGGTCTATCCCTCTACTCTTCGAATCCATGCAGACAACGGCAAATTCCTACTGCTCCGTTCTCCTGATGAGGTGGAGGTGTACATCCGTAACGTATCCAAATGATCCACACGACTCTGGTCTGTAAACCTTTCTGCGTGTCACTTATATTTAAGTTTCTGAACTGCTGCGGCTGACTGTTCACTGTTGTGCACGCTGTTCTCTGTTTGCCGTAAACGGTGGCTGCCGTGATCCAATCACGTGATGCATATCCCGTCTATTTAACTGTTTGTGTCATGAGTCTGCTTATTTAGTCACTCCCTGTTCCTTGATTTTGCCTGTTCCTGTCCAAGTTTTCCTGCTCTCCACAGCTGCTCCTCATTCCCTCGTCAAGTCGGAGGAGGTTATATATACTCCCTCAGTTCAGTCAGTCTCTTGCTAGATTGTCAACCTGTGAAGATAGACTTTCAAGCTCATTGAAATTATTGAGAGTTCCTGATTCTGATTGCAAAGTGTGGAATCTGTGTTCCTTTAATAAACAAATCCGATTGGGGAATATTTCAGTTATCCTCCTTGTTTTGTTTGGGGCCCGTTTATTCAATCTGTTAGATATTTCAGTTTCTTCCTACTCCTTCCTGCGTTGCATTTGAGTTCTTCTGTATACCTGTGATAGTTTGGAGCAGCAGATTTGACTGTTATAAAGTCAATAATATTAATGGTTGAGTAGTTTCTGTTTCTGTTACATTAATTAGGGTTTATTTATTTTTTTCTCTAACTAATCCTATGTCATTGATTGATATACATTTTGGTATGCTATCTAGTCTAAGAAGACTTTCCCTAATTTAATATTGCAATATTTGTTTTTGTTGCTGTTTGTTGTTTTATGCATTATGTATGTATGTGTAATTGTGTGGTGGTGTGGAAGCGTATGTATGATTATAAGTGCTCTTGACTGGTTGTTCTCACTCTTATATGTATATCTTATTGTATATTTTTTCTCTATATTTTCTTTTTTATTAAGTATGGTTAATGGTCTTAAAATGATTCATGTGAACATTAGAAGCTTACTTCCTAAAATCGACCAATTGAGAGCCTGGATAACTTACAATAAACCTAGGATTAATACAATATCTGAAACATGGCTTTCTTCTAGCATCTCTGACAATGATGTTCATCTGGAGAATTATACTTTGTACAGAGCAGACCGAGGCTCTAGCGTAGCCACCTTTATAGCATCTAATCTTCAATCTCTGCTTATTCATCCAAAAGAAAAACCAGTGCATTTTGAAAGTCTGTTTGTAAAAGTTATTTTACATGAAAATAAACAATTAATCATTGGTAATATTTACAGACCTCCTAACTCCCCTTCTGATTCCGTGAAAAATATATTGTCTACAGTTTCATCCTTAGGCTGTAATAATGAGATGATATTACTGGGTGACTTTAACATAAACTGGTTGGCTCCTTCCTCTGCATCTGAGCCAAACATTTTTAATAGCTCAAACTTTTCCCAGTTGATTATTGACCCTACAAGAATTAGTCCCACATCACAATCTCTTCTTGATCTGATCTTAGTAACTCACCCTGAGCACTTTTTAGACTCTGGTGTGTTTTCTGACTGTTTTAGCGATCACTGTATTGTGTATTGTATATGGAAAATTAAACCTCCACGTCTCCCCCAAAAATTATTAAAGTTCGTAGATCAAAATGGTTAATAGTGAAAACTTTATTAACGATATTTTAAAAATTAACTGGGACAGACTTTTTTTTAATACCTTCCATAAATGAAGCTTGGGACTATTTTTCCTCTGAACTTCTAAATGTTATTAATCTTCATGCTCCATTTACAGAAATCAGAGTTAAAGGAAGCCATCATCCCTGGGTGAATGGAGAACTCCTCAGTCTGTTTAGAACAACGGGATAAGGCCTGGTCAACTTTTAATCACACTAAGCTTGCTGCTGACTGGGATGTATATCGACACCTGCGAAATATATGTACCACGCAAACTAGAAATGCAAGATCAATATATTACAAAAACAGTCTTACAAATAACTTTAAACAACCTAAACAGTTTTGGAAGCAAATAAACAAATTATCAGGTAAATCTAACTCTGCAACTCATAATATGCTTATTAATGATGTAATTACTAATGACTCTGGTGCGATTGCTTCTGCCTTTAGCCAACATTTTCCACAACTTCCACAGGTCCATTCTCCTCCCCATGCTTCACTTTCTTCCTCTGATGCTCCATCTTGCAGCAGTTTCTCATTCAGTAGGGTAAGCCCAGCTGTAGTAGAGCAGATCATAAATGAACTTTCTCATAGCAGTGTTGGTCCAGACGGCATTAAGACCAAGTTTATCAAGCTTGGCTTTAGAAAACACTTCTCTACTACATCTGCTTTATTAAAATTTACCAATGATATTTTTTCTGGCTTTGACAATAATCTGCTTACTGGTGCTTTATTTATAGATCTCACCAAAGCGTTTGATATGGTCGATCACTATTTGCTTTTAGACAAGCTTCATTCTATAGGCCTGGATAGGTCTTCGCTCCTCTGGTTCAATTCTTACCTTCATCATCGGCAGTAGTGTGTGTTTTACAATGGCAGCTACTCTGAAATTTCATTTATTGAGAAAGGTGTTCCGCAGGGTTCTTCTCTTGACCCACTTTTATTTTCAATATTTATTAATCATCTCCCTTTTGCATGCAATGACTGTAACATCCAACTTCATGCTGATGACACCGTGATTTATTCTGCAAAATCCAATATCTCTGATATTAATCACTCTATTCAGCATGACTTTAATGCTGTTCAATCCTGGCTACAATCTAATAAACTATTACTCAATAACTCTGAATCAAATTTTATGTTGTTCCAGAAGCGGGTTCGCCCAGTTTCAGCCAATGAGATTAAACTTACTTTTTCTGATTTGTCATCAGTCCCAGTTGTTGATCAGTTTAAATATCTTGGTCTATGACTAGACTCCTCACTATCATTTAAAACTCATATACAAACTACTACAAACAAAATTTCTTATCGCTTAAAATTGCTTTATCAATCAGTTAATTGTTTTAGTTACTCAGTTAGAAAAAGGATAATTTTACAATTGATTCTTCCCATTTTTGATTAAAGTGATATTATTTATCAAAACACCACTGCCACGATTCTCCAACCACTTAATGTCACTGACAATAGTCTGTGTAGATTTATCCTCCGCTGTCCCTTTAGAACTCACCACTGCCAAATGTCTGAACATTTGTCATGGCTCTCTCTGGCATCTAGACGACAGCTTCACTGGCTATTATTTATATTTAAATGTATTAATTTAAGTTTTCCTGATTATTTAAAACAATATATAATTCCTTTCAGATTGTCATACAGTTTACGTCATGCTGATCAACCATATCTTGTAGTCTCTAGAGTCAAAAAAGAAGTCGGTAAATTTTCATTCAAATATAAAGCTCCACTTGACTGGAACATTCTCCCATTACCGATCTGCTGTCTAACCTCTGTCTCTGTTTAAAAATGCTCTTATCCTCCATCTCCAGAATATCTGTCAGTGTTTTTGATCATAGGCTATGTAACCTAAACCTTTTGATTTATATAATCTAATGAAAGTTTTTACTATCATTAGATAGCTACTATTAATGATCACTATTATTACTTATTTATTTTTGTAAAAAAAATTAATGTTTTGATCAACTGTTAAATGTATACTGTGTGGGTGTGTATGTATGTGTGTCTATCTATATTTTGTTGTATTTATTATTTTTGAAATATTGAAGTCTTGTATTATCTGCTCTGCTGTATCTGTCATTTTATGTAAGTTGAGGACCCCCTCCAAGACGAGATGTTTCATCTCAAGGGGCATATCCTCTAATAAATAAATTTGAAATTTGAAAATTAATATCTGCTATTATCCAAGAGGTTTAGTATCATTTGGGCCAGAGTATAGTCATTTTAAAGATGTAAACTCTTGTTTTAATCAGAAATAAAATGGGTTGAAAGTGATCAGGATGCCAAAATGCATTAAAAGAAGCAAAAAAAGTTGCAAATACAGGGTAAAAATAAGCAAAATTGGGCTGAAATTGTTAAAAAAAAAATACATATTCTTTGCTTCTTGAAGGTATTTGGCAACCCCCTACCAGTGTCTCACAACCCCAAATGGGGTCCTGACCCCAAGGTTGAGAACTCCTGCATTATAAAAATGATGAGAAGAAAAACTGCTTCATCACGTGAGCTATTGTCATTAATGAGCAGAATCTAATGTAAAGAGAGATAGTGGAGGTGGACCAACTAATACAACTAAGTACATTTACCAAATACCAGAAACAAACTAATCAAGTATTACAATCTAACAACAGCAAAGAAGAATGACTCTGTAAAACCAGACACAGGAAAATTTCACCTTTTGGATTCATTATAGCTAAAGAAGAAAATACTTTACACATACATTTTAGTATCAATTTAAAATTTTTAGTCCATACAGCTCATTAAAATGTTAAAACATTTATTTTTTATTAATAAAACATCCATTTTCCTCAGAGTCCCGAAACTAGCACCAGGACACCGACATTGTAAACCCTAATAATTTAATAATACCCCTAATTTATTCAGCGCAATGTGCTTTTTAAACAAATGAAAGGAGCTCAGTCAAAATAAAAGTGCGTGTCATAAATTAAAACAAAATGAAAAGGAAATGACTCCAGAAAAACAAAATGTATTTTAAAGTACATTAAGTGTTAATAGTTCTATATTCTGAGAGTGGTCATTGCTACAGAGGGTAGATTCAGTATTTTTGGGTCTCAGTAAACATTATGATAAAAACTCACAAAAGATTCCCGATAAAATCCAATTAGATTTCAAGTGTATTTCATCCTCAAAATCAATGATAACTATTAGAATGTGGAGCCATTTAATGCTGTTTAAAAACATTTTGGCACTTACTGTATACCTTTATGGCTGCAACTCAAAATAAAATAATTTAAAAAAAATAAAATAAAATACTGTGTTCTACTGCGCTGTACTTCAACTGGCAACATCAAGGTAGTCAATAGGCAACAGAACATTAAACACGTACAGTGCATGAATTAAACAATCGTTTTCCACAAAAACTTGGGCTGGGCAATACATCAATGTTGTGATATTTATTTTAACAATCACTGTATAAAATCTGAGGTAAAAGAGGCAAATGATTACATTTGTAAAGAGGGGAACAAAAACAACAATTTTCCTCAATACTCAGCTAACAAACAGTTCATTCTTTTAAAAGATGGGAGACCATCATTGTTCAGCGTCAGTAGACGCTAATATAATTATAAATGATTTATTTTTCCATTTCCAATAGTCTACAGCACCTATAAGTTTGAAAGTGTCAGCATTTTGTGCTTTTCATATCCCAAATGACTAAACATCGCTATTTCCTGGTACGGCAGAGAGGCTGCACAGTCTCGCTCTGTTGTAAGGCAGGAGGAGGCCACGCCCCCTCCCGAAGGCACACAAATGCTCTGCCTTTTTTTTGCCTGTTTTTATGTGTTTGCGCATGCACAGTCAGTTCCCCAAGATGACAACCATTTCTGTAAAAAGGCAGCTCTCTACGCTGCCTTTGGACGTAACCATGCTATGCTATATGCTATACATACGTTCACAGTGCATTAGTGAATTGATCCAGCGTGGCTACTGCTACATTCTCTAGCTAGTGGGTGGGATAACACTACAGACAGGATGACAGCACTAGAGATGATAGAGAAACTTTCTTTTGAGGAAAAACGACAGCTTTTAAAAGATGGAGACCAACACCTGAGCTACCAGACCTTCAGCAAAGATAAGGTCAGAAAAATGTTCGTATTTTCCACAGTGAAAGGAAGGATTGACTTTGTGGATGCTCCTCACTGAGGCTGTTCTGAGTTGTTGTTATTTTCTCCGTGTTTCTGTGTTTCCAACACAAACAAAGGATGTGCTGCCGTGTCATGAGATATATCCTGTTGGGAGAGTATGGAGGCTATATTAAATAATTAAGTTTATTTTACGGTGTTTTACGATATTGACTTTGTTTGATTAACACTTGTCAGCAGAAACATATGAAATTGTCATTGGTGTCGACATTGGTGGTCTCGATTTGCAACGCCCTGCCTACCCAACCCTAGTGCTCACGGCACGTCACTGGTCGACACCCTTTCAGTGGTTTATGGTAAGCTAAAGATTCTTTGGGTACTGTAGGTCTAGTGCATAGATGTACCCAAAGAGCAGGAGGAATGAGTCAGACAGATTTGTGGGACCACTGACAAGTATTTCATCCTCCACGAAAATACAGATACTCTCAGGGCTGAAGAGGGCCGCATCAGTAGTGTCATCCATGACGACTCGGCTGTCAGCAGAGCCACCGGAATGTCAGTGAGGTCTGGACCATAGGAATGAGTTCAGCCCCCCAAGGATACTAATCATGCTAATGATGTCTGGATATTACTGTCACTAAACACTTAGACTGCAACTAAGCTACATGTTTAAACTGTTTTCCCCCAGAAAGAGAGCTCATTGAAACTCTGAGTCAGTCACCGTGGTAACATACTCTGTGAACATAACCTGCTCACTAGCAGGTAAACGTGAAGAAACCCTGAGTGTGACGGAGCTGTCTGACAACATCTGTCCTTCCCTTCTCAGTCAGATCATGTTGAAGCAGAAATAATTCACATAGTTTTACACCAGGAGGATAATTTAGATTTGTTTAGATGAGCTCTCACTCCCTGAACAGTAGCTTACCAATTCTCATCAATCTATCATGTATATTCTCCAGCCACACAGCAAATATCAGACTACACGATGACGCGTTCTCAGATCTGAACATTCCTCTTCGTTTTGCTTTCTTTGCAGGTTTATCATTCACCTTCCAGCAGCCGGAGTGAGAAATAACACTTACCATTTGGCTTTCTTTATTTCCTACAGATAGTTACAGAATTAGTAAGCATCTCTATATTTTTCAAAGTAATAAAAATAACAATAATATATTTTGTTTCTAATGCAGTTTCCATAAAACAATTTCAAAGTTCTAAATTGATGTGGATAACATAAAATGACTTTATTTATCTGAGTGTGTGTGTATGCTTCCAATGTCGGCCCTGGTGTCCTGGGGGAGAGTGACGTCTGTACAATTTGTACAAGTTTAAATTTGTGTAAAATTTTGAATGAGGGGGAACATGATTATGCCAACCAGTGGACAACACATCAGTAATTTGATTACGTCTGTTCTGCTTCAAAAAATCAAAACATTGTGAATAATTCAGGGTGAAAATCTAGTACAAAAGTTACAAAACACACCTATTGGCACCCGTCTGATGAAACGCTGACTATCTGTAGCACTCTTTGTAATCCGATATCTGTACACGTGCACAAAAATGATTTGTTAATGTTCAAAACCATTTTTAAAATAACAATAAATGAAATTAAAAAAAAGTGAATATATACATCAAAAAAGTTTACAAATATATCAAAAACATTCATTGTTAGAATAGAATAGAATAGCCTTTTATTATCATTACATAACATGTAATGAGATAGAGCTCCCCATAAAAATACAAACATAAGAATAAACAATGTATATACAATATAATAGATTTTAAAAAAGTTCACATACACTCATATCAGTATTAACATAATACTGTGCCAGTGTATTGCATAGAGACTATTGCACATTGCCCAGTATATTGCACCAGTTCAGTTCAGTCACTATTTACAGTAAAATTTGAAATGTTAAAAGATGAGCAAGTTAGTTATTAACACGCAAATCATTGTGTGCTTATAGATCTTATTTCTGTTGTTGATGTTTTGTTTTTAACAAAGTATTAATCATTTTCTGTGGACCCCACAGAGACATTTAAAGAAATAGCAAAAGAATGACTGTGGAAACAAATAAAATGTAAGCAATTGTTAATAACACTATTTCATAAGACATCCTATCTAGCACACACATACACACAACTCAACAACATCAAATATTGACTACGTAATGTGAACACTTATTGAAATACGGATACTCAGTACACACGTGCATTACCGCCGAACAATATTAAACAGTATTAAATGAAAATCATTTAATTTCTAGCTTAGAAAAGTCAACGCATGTGTTAAACTAAGTGCGTACAAAGTGCACAGCAGAAATTACATTTCTCTCGATCTGCCGTGTTACTAGAACCAAGAGAAGTAGGGAGACTGGTGGAGGATATGCAGCCTCTGTCAACAGTGGAATCGTCAGCGTTATTATTACCAACAGCGACATAACGCTAATACCGGCAGGGCTTAAAGTATTCTGACACCGTGTCGGGGCGTATGGCTGAGACTGAGGCTCAAACAGATCCGATTCCTGCTCTTAAATGTGTGCTGTAGAAGTTTTTGGTTTAGAAGTGATTCTTGTAGAAACATTCACAGTAGAAATGCTGATAGCTAGCAGCTAAAAACGACAGCAGAGCCGATTGGAGCCATCACCGCTATCATCAATTTGACTGGTGGTCATGTTATCTCATGACTGGTTTGTATTGAGCACTCATATAAAATAGTGTTACAGTTTTACTGGTGGTCATGTTATATTGTGACTGGTTTGTATTGAGCGCTCATAAAATAGTGTTACAGTTTTACTGGTGGTCATGTTATCTCGTGACTGGTTTGTATTGAGCGATCATATGATATAGTGTTAGTTTTAGTTTTATTCAAAAAAGAGAATAAAAGACTAGAAACAAAAAGAAAAAAGATTGTGCGTCTTGTCATGTCATAAGGTTAAGTTCTAGTTGTTTCTAGCTCTGTGTTTCATATGAATAGGCCTAGACTTTAAATATTTAAGATATCTTTATCATAACTTACCAGACTTTAACTTTGTCTGCTTTTGTGATTCTGACGGTCACTGTTACTTATTGCGCCATGAGCCTTCACTGTGCCTAGCTGGGGTACTCCATTTATTTTTTTTTTATTAAAAAAAAAAAATGTAGATTTTTAGCATAATTTAGTATATTGTTAAAGTAATCATTTCTGAATAAATCTTATGTCTGTGTGCTGTCTGTGCCTTATAATTAAGTATTTTAGTTAATGAAGCCTCAGAAGAAAAAATCTTGGTGGTCACCACCTCCAGCTTAGAGAAAGGAGGGTTGAGCAGAGCCCACAAAGGAGCCTCCTCATTGGCTGCCACAATATACAGTATAGTGAAGCGTGTGCACGGTGCAAACTTGTTTTCAGTCTTAGACTAACTTTGGACACGCAAGTGGCGGTTTTCCTTCTAGACAAGTAATCTAATGTTGCATTTTCCTATATTTTGTGTGCATCCTTTTGCGTGGCGAAGTGTTTTAACGGTGGTGCACTTTTTCGTGCACTTCCATGAGAGGAGGAGACTGGGAGCGATTATTAGAGTTGGGGACAGTATTTACGGTTTGAATTCAGCCATGCCCCTCTGTCATAGTTAAAAAGTTAGTCATTATGCTATACCACATGACGCTCCACTGGATATATATTCAGCTGCAATAAACTATATTTTAGTATTTTAGAATGCTAGTCATACTTCTGCGGTTATTTTTGTGAAAGTAACTAAAAAGTTACTCAAAAGTAGTGTCACGCATTACAATTCAGAGACAGTAATATTGTTATGTAACTAATTACTTTTAATTACCAGTGTTGATGTAATGCATTACATATTAGTAGTTACTGTAATTTAACTCATTCAGTGCCAGCCATTTGCAAAATTTCTACCTACTCACTGCCATCCGTTTTAGAGCATTTTGACTAATTTTTAAAGACCTACAGAATATTTTGTACTATGATTGTCTGAAATATGACACCAGATTCTGAAAATCTTCTTTTTCTGAAAAAACCTTTTTGTGACTTTGAAACATTTTTTTTTTTTTTTTGCTTTAGTGACACCTCAACATTGGTTTCCTTCTATAAAACTACAAAAACAACACTGAGACCAGGCTTTTGATGGCAACATTATTATTATTTTGCTATCTAGGTCAGAGTTGAATGGATTGCTTACTGTATTTTGGTGTTCCTCCAAGTCTCTCCTACTGTTATTCTCCACATGCAACTTCCTCCTCCTCCCGGACATGCCGACTGTCAGCTCTTGCCTCGTTTTTTTGATTGTTTTATCTCACCATCGCAACACTCTCAATAGTCCACTTAGTTATGCTCTGGTCGAGAGTGTGCACTGCTGTGAGCTGGTGGGAACTTCAGCATCAACTCTCATAGTACCATTTTCTGTCTTGTAAACTCCTTTCCTCTCCCTCTGAGCTCTGCCCATCATGGGTGATCTCTCACCCAAAGGTGTTCTGCTGCCACCTACATGTCACCACTTCAGATGTGAATGGCACTCTACGTTACTAAACCATATCACGTCTATAGACGTGAATGGCACTCAATGAGTTAAACATCATGCAACTTTGTGTTAGTTTATCCTTCTACTCCTCGCTTCATCGACGCCATTAAAGTTTGATTTGCTGCCTTGCTCACGTAAAGATACTCAGAGCCAACGTCATGACGTTATGACGCAATGACGTAGCATGTCTGCGCATTTCAAATGTTTGAGTAAGGTGCTGAAGATCACTCAATGAATATAACCTACTTTAAATTAAAACTTGGTTACTCGTTCAGAGAACTTATTAATTTAATGTTGGGTTAACTTGATAGCCAATTTTGATTGCTGTTCATAAAATAACTTTGAGTTAGCATGATTGTTTGGGTTTACGGTGTACACATGCAGACCTAGAGTCTTGTCGTTATTAGTCTCTGAGACAACAGCCAGATTCCCATTTTGGCCTGGCCCAGGATATAGTTCATGAGATCCACCATCCTCCGCTGTGGTACAGAGTACTTGTGGCCATAAATGAGCGCTCCATCCAGCCCTTCAGGAGCACAAACAGCAGAGTGAGGCGAGGGCAGGACAGCCATAGATGCTCCAAGGTTTCTTCTTCTGTGCAGAAGGCTAGTCCTTGGGTCAAAGTGGGCCACATCTGTTTGTGGCCCCATGCACCGCCCTCCACTGGAGAACAGCACAGCGCTTCTCAATGAGAGGGCGGTACAGGGACCTTCAGCTGCCTCCGGGAGATGACCAGCTGGACTGGAAACTCCCTGACTCTGCCTTCTCGGTGGGGGCAGGACGCACGCTTATGCCCAAGATCCCCGCACTCAAAACCCCCCATGCTTCCTGAGCTCACATACAGAATGTGCCTGTTTTCATGTTTAACAGCAAAAGACAGCTCAAGCGCACCGCTGGGATCATTGAGATACAAAAAGCACTGTCTTCTCAGTGACTGCACGTGCTGGAGTCTGGCGTTCTTTCTGACCTTTGAACTCAATTATAAAATATTTGAGAAACAACTGTTGTTTTCATGTCAGTTTGTCTTTTACGCAGACTTTTTTTTTCTCTAAATGCTTTGGGGACCTTGAAATGTGAAATTACCTTTAGATTATTACTGCTGGTAAACATGGGCTATAAATCACTCATAAATAAACTGCTGTTACACTTTGTGTATGATGCCCCCTTAGCTTAGCTTTATTCTTGATGTATTTAATGATCTATTGCTTTCCAGAATTGCTGAGAAAATACATTTTTGTAAAAGTGCTGAGTAGAGAATATTTGGAAGATTTGGATGGCTCTAAAACTGAAAGTTTGGCCTGATGATGGCGCTGCAGGAAAGGTTATATCATCACTACAACCATTAGGGTTCATACTATTAAGGTCATTGATGTCGTCAGAATGAAGCGAACAGGATCGCGCCTTCTTTGGCCCTCTGTTCCTCTCCCTCTCCTGTAACGGCAGCAGGAGGGGTGAACAAGACGCGTGCCCCCCAGTGGCTGGCTTTAATCCTTTTCTAAAACCAAACCCTCAACCCCTCGGATTAACCCCAAGGATAAAATGTGTAATATTTAAAGATAATAGGAGGGTTAACTTACTGTAACTAACTGTTACCTTACCAATAAACGGAAAGAGAATTGTCACTTTTATAATAAGTGCTGACTAGGCCACTGGGAGTGAGGCCCAAGGCCAGGCAGGCTGATTAGATAATACTGTATCATGTTTTTCTGCAGTCAGTGTCTTCTCTGTCTTCTCTATTTCAGGTGTCATGAAGCTGATGATGTCAGTTCCTGATCTATGGTTCACGGCTCAACTAGTCTTGGACACTGATGTTCTATCTCTCTATCCTGTTCTGTTGGTTCTTCTGTCCACTAACCCCAACCAGTCCACGCAGATGGCTGCCACCTCTGAACCTGGTTCTGCTGGAGATTTCTTCCTGTTAAAAGGAAGACGTTTTTTCCCACTGCCACTAAATGCTTGTTTATGTGGATCTTGTTGGGTTTTTTCATTCTTATTATGAATTTTCTAATTTGATAAGCGCATTGAGATGACTTTGTTGTAAATTGCGCTATACAAATAAAGTTGAATTGATTTGAATAATGAGCTGAGCTTCAAAAGTGACTGAAGCTCGTCTCTAACTTTGAAATCTGTAGTTCTGTGTAACATCATTAGAGCCTCAGCTCCAAAGCTTCCTCTCATTTGTCTTCTTGATTTTCTAAATTAGGCTTTTTGAAAAATCCAGTCCTGAGGGAAAACATTTGTTACAGCACTGTACTCTCCCTGTGACTGGAAAGATAGAGGACAAGCTCAACCATGGTTGGTTTTACAGTAAAATGAACAGTTTTCATGAATGAATAGCAGAACAACAGAACCTCAGAGATCATTCATCTCATACCAAATGTAATTTTCTCCCAAATGCTCCGTCACAAGAGGACACATGCCGCATTTGCATTGCTAACAAAGAGGAGTTTGGGTGGGTGCCCGAGAGGAGCTCAGTGCCGTGTGTGTGTGTGTGTGTGTGTGTGTGTGTGTGTGTGTGTGTGTGTGTGTGTGTGTGTGTGTGTGTGTGTGTGTGTGTGTGTGTGTGTGTGTGTGTGTGTGTGTGTGTGTGTGTGTGTGTGTGTGTGTGTGTGTGTTAGCATCAACAGGACTGGGGATATGTGAAGGTTTAAACCCACATCTTCAGCATTAGGACTGAAAGGAGAAAACAGACTGACTTAGACAGAAGCCAGGGGTAAAATACAATACAAAGTCATTTCATTGTTTATCATCTTAATCAGAATGGATTTTAGATTAATTGGAGAGAGGTTTAGCTCTGGCTTTGCCTCCATGAGTGATTACACTCGGTGTAATTACAGAAGTTGCCCAGTTTAAGAAGAGTTTATGTTGTTTGAGCAGGATTCCACATGACGCTGATGATGAGGAAGAAGCCTGTCATTAATTCAATAATAATGACACAATGTCTTTCCTGTGATACAACAAGCCAGATCAAAAACATTTATTTTAGATATATCATTGTGTTTGATATGTAAAATATGGATTTTATTAATAAATGGGAGAAAGCTAAGTGAAAATTCCCATTCATTTCATATAATTTTAGGGAAAAACTACTATATGAAGATATATATTGTTATTAGGATAAACAATTATCCATATTGTGTAATTACATTTTGTCCATATCGTAGAGCACTAGTGGATTCATGACAAAAAAAAAAAAAAAAAAAAACATAAATCAGTAAACACTTGCTTTTCTGATTGGAAGAGTTTTGGGGGTACATTAGCAAAACTAGTGGGCCCTACCCTACAAAACTGGATAAACATATGGTAAATGAACTTGATTTATATAGTGCTTTATCACCACACTGAAGCAGTCCCAAAGCGCTTTACATATCATTCACCCAATCACTCTCAAATTCACACACCAGTGGGACAGGACTGCCATGCAAGGCGCTAGTCGACCACGGGGAGCAACTTAGAGTTCAGTGTCTTGCCCAAGGACACTTCGACCACCTGAGCCACGGTCGCCATATCCAGGCTGTCTGTCTGTTAGCTGCATTGAGCTAACCAAACAATCACAGTCCCACTGTTCAATGAAGCTGGCTATCAATGTTAATGTTTAGGGATGCACCAAAATGAAAAATTGTGGCCGAAGCCGAATAAAATATAAACATTTGGCCGAATACCGAATAATACCGAATATCGAATACGGTTGTTAAATTTTTCACAATTTTTTTAAATAGTGCATAAATAGCCTAGAATACCTTTTAGACATGTTTTTTAAAGAAGGTAAATGTTTATTGAATATTATGACATTTTTTTTAAATATTCCAGTAGCCTTTGCTTTTCAAAAAAAGCACAACAAAGTTTTTCATTTATATTATAGCCCTTCAAATAAAACAAAACATGCATTCCAAAAAATACTAAAGTGCATTAAAGGGGAGGTATGATGGAAAAAAAAAAAAAAAAAACTTTATAATGGTTTTGCTACAGTGATATACATCCTTTAGCCTCATTCAGAGGGACAGAGCTGAAAAAGTTCTGTTTCCTTCCTCCCTTGTTATTCCACATTTTGTAAAAAGTCAGCTTTAAACGGGACAGTTGGATTTTGCCCACGTTGGTAGTTGACGTCACCTTACACGCCTCCTAGAATAGTGAGCTCCTGTATGTATGTAAATGCAAACTGCACAACTTTTTCTGCAGCCAATCGTGTTGGGAGTCACTGCTTGGAGCCACGAACCCATTGTTTACTCACATCAGCTGTTAGCACTCCGTGCTAATGCTAAACCAGCCTATGCAGTGAAACCTGCCCTCGCTTGTGAACTGAGGGGGAAACAATGGGGATGTTTACGGATTTGTGGCTCACAGTGCTAACAACGAGCAGCAGCAGCCAGCTAGGCTTCCAACTTTTACGCGGTGACGGATGAGGGAGAGCGGTAAGCTCAGAGGTGAGAGTCTGGCTGTGTTTGTGTGCGGAAAGGAGGAGCTGCTGCTCTGCTCCTGCAGCAACGCGTGCACGCTTTTCTGGTTCTAAATCACTGCAAGTTGCTACATTGCATCATTGCGTCACACGTTACTATTCGGCCTTGCTTATAACCGAAGGCTCAATGTTGCTTTTTTTGCAATACTTGGCCAAATATATTCGGTGGCCGAATATTCGGTGCATCCTTATTAATGTTTGTTTGTTTTTGTTTTTTTTGTTTCTGCATATGTTGTGAGGGTTAGGGTTAGTACAGTCTTTTTGAAACATTCTTGAAAAACTCAAATAGAGTTATTTTATTGCTCACTTGTGACAATCATAAGCCTTCCATAAGGGAGGGTAAACTTTAGAAAAGGGGAACATATCTAAAAGGAGAGGGTAGTGTTCAGGGTTGGGGTCAATTACATTTTTCAATTACCCATTTTCGATTAGAATTCAGTTAACATTACAGTGACCAGCATTTTTTCCAATTACAATTATTCTTTATTCCCATAAAGTCAATTACAATTATGTTCTCAATTACTAAAGTTCAATACAATTAATAACAATTACTGGGCCTGAAATAAACAACCTAATAAAAGTTAACCATCTCTGATAACTGGTCCTAAATCAGCTGTAAAATACACTAAAAACAAATATCTATCATCTAATATTTTTCTTATCTATTGGTTACCTTGTTAGACTTCCTAATCATTGAAAATATAAGTTTTAATATTTTTGGTGTGGGCGTCTGATCCTTTTTTGTGTCAGTATACACCTCAATTTCAATTTTTTTTAAATGGTAAAATGTGGGAAACATATTTTAATATTTAAAGTCAATAATCTAAACTTGATTACAATTTAATCAATATTACGACAGCAAAAGATTTTTTTAATTGCAAGTACAATTATAATTACGGCATAATGGTAATTAATGATCAATTACGCAATTACAATTATAATTGACCCCAACCCTGGTAGTGTTACACCCTAGTGATGGAGGAGAAACAATGGAGAGGGAATTTGGGGCATAAAAAGCTTTGTTGGTTGTGCTGAAAGTATAGTTAGTGTAGTTACATGTAGAGAGAATAAAGAGAGTGAAATCCACCTGCTCAAGTACAATGAGGGTGACGTGAACAGAGGGAGTGAGTGAGTGCTTACACCTGTTATAGATATATAGTTGGTTACTTAGTTAGTTAGTATCTTCAATTAAGCCCCAACAAGGGTTTTTCTAAAACCCCAGCCATGGACCTGCGATTATAGCCAGGCGGGTAGCCCCTGAGGAGAACAAGACGGCCTGAACCATGACCTCAGGGACCTAAGCACCCCCCCCAGGTGCCCCACAGACCCCCAGGAAAACAGGGGCATGCCCCACACTCACGCCCACACTGTATTTAAGATTACAGCCCAAGCTGCCAAACCCACGGCAAACCCCGCCCCTAATGGTGCCCCACTGGCCCCAGAATAGAAGCTGTCTGCATCATCAGTCACACAATGTCTGACACAACGTCAACTATGATGGATTAGGAAGGAGTGCTGCTAAATGCTTACGTTTGTTGCTGGGTTGTCTTTGAACTCTGAAGGCTGGTAGGACCACCCCTGGCCAGGAAGGTGCCCTCGTAGGGTTCAACTCCAATCAAGACTCCAGCTGAGTCTATCTTGAGCTGAATTCATTGATTGGTCTATTTTTCAAGGAAAATGAACTCCCCACTCATACATTTCACCACTGAATAACCCTCTTGGACGAAGTGATGAAATGCCTACAAGCCAAAAATGTTGTTGCCTCAACCAGACAACTGTTGTGTGTCTTGTCCTTAGCTGAGTAGACTAAGTAAGTCATCCTGTTTGACTCCACTCAGTATTTAGTGCCAGCTGGGTAGAATAAGACATCCCAGCTTCCATGGCCTAAAATATTGAAGACACCTTATGTCCTCGTGCCATCCAGCTGCACATTGAAAACATTAGATAATGTGATTTTATGATCATGCTGGTGAAAGTCGTGATGATAGTTTTGAAGGAGCACTGTCACATTTATCACATTTTTCCTTGAAAAAGCACAATACACAATGTTTAGAAGTTATTTTCATTGAAGATGGGTGTTACTGTAATATGTCAAATCTTCAGGTGGTATACTGTATTTTCATCTAATCACTGATATACGTTTAAAGAGTAAAGCCTGGGAAACCTCCGTTCAGGTGTGTCACTAATATAGATGCATTAGAGAAGAAGAAGAAGACTTAATTATTTGCTAATACAAAGACTTTATATTAAAATAAAAACAAATCATCATATGGTCAGATTTTGGGGGTTTCTTTGTGCACATGTGACTCTGCCCTTTATGTCCTGATCTTCTTCTTCTTTGGAAATGTCTCACTTGTGTTTTTTGTTCTGATTTTGTGTCTATTCAACCCTGACATGACAGAATACTTTTCAGCCTTCCACTTCTGTTGCCATGGGTTTGATCACTGTTGATCGTTTTCTCTTCCTATTGGCTGTTCCCTTCAAGGGTCACCACTGCGAATCCTCTGTTTCGTTCTCACCGTATCCTCTTTGGAGAGAACCAGACTAACTCGTTCCAACGCCGTGATGAACCGCACCTGCAGGCGGTGGAAACTGACACATTGACGAGAATGGAAACGTTTCACTAAATGACTTAAAGGGGACATATCATGCTAAATCCACTTTTTTAGCCCTTAAATGCATTTTGATGTATTTTTAGAGTGCTTAGAAGTACAGAAAAAATCTAATTAGTCTCTTCAGGTGCTCCGTAGATATCTTTATATTCTGTTTTGCTCATATTTTTCAATCTATTTCGATTTTTCTATTCTCTATTACGTTTTTTGAACTATTACATCACAGTATTTGCAGCGGAACTGCCAAATTAGGACATCACCTCCAGGCCAAACACTTCGAGCAATCCACCATTTTTATTTATCGCTTTTATTTTCAGCATCAGAACCTTTTCAAAGTGCCTGGTTGAGTTTTATTTTTTACATAAATGTACCCACATCTGTGGGTAAGGTCATTTTTGTGTGCGTGAAGCACTTCAATGATGACTGCTTCATCAACCTCCACCAGTATAAAGAAGGATTTACAGAAAGACTTTGTCTGATTGAGGGTTCAATTCCTTCTATCTTTGGAGACGATGAACAGAACACTTCGGTAAGCTGTAAATAACGCTAAAAAGTGTGATGATAAGACGTCCCTGTCATTGTTTTGTTAGCATTAGCAGCTGCACCGTCTTCATATGTTAGCGCTGTGTGCCCGTTTCATTAGTCATTTCATTTTGCCATTTCTGTCTTTGAAAAGACTGTATTAAAATGCATTTCGTGACGTTAGCTTGGCGCTAGCGTTAGCTCGGTGCTTGTGTTAGCTCACTTGTTAGGGTTCTGCAGGTTCATCATCTTCATTTTCATCTCGCTCCGCCTCCGACTCTGGCTCAAACATGTAAAGCTGGATGGACAAGTCTTCTGTTGTTGACATTTTGTAAATAACCTCTGAATAAAAAGTTTTTGCGTCGCTACATAGCCATATCTCTTCTATCAAACTCCAAAAATGGCCGAGCAGGGTGGAGTTGAACCGAGTATCACCTGAAGAGGAGGCGGGGTATGGAGTGTCTCATTTGCATTTAAAGAGACAGCACCAAAACGAGTTGCTCTCAGAAGCACATCAGAAAAGGGGTAGGAAAGGGGTGGAGCTATAATAATGAGGAATTCAGACCCAAGCATTGCAGTTCTGCTTTATATAGACCACAACTGTATGATTTATATGTAAAAAGGAAGGATTTAAAACCATGATATGTCCCCTTTAAAGAAAAGGCACAAAACAGCAACAAAAACATTAAAAATGACAAAAAGACAGCAGACTTTTTTTTTTTTCTCCTGTATTTATGTTTAGGTTTGCCATTATTCTAAATGTTCACGTGAAATATATATACAAGCACATTTAGATTTTGCTATTTAAAAAAAAAATTTTCAGTGGAAGTATTCTGTTTTACCAAAAACTAAAACAAGGCATTTTTCTGGAAATATCTGTACATCATTTATATTTTCCTTGGTCAAAGCCATGCAGCTTTGTTTTGACTTGTATTTCCAAAGTAAGTTTTAAAAAACAAAAAAAAAAAAAAAACTAATCTGACTCTTCAGAAGAACAATTGAAGAGAAAAACTCTTTATTTCTAAGATGGATAAAACTGAATTATCTGCTTTTGCAAAAACAATCATGAAATGACTGTTACAATAACAAAAGAACATTGAAATTTATGTGTAAGTATTTTACTGTTTCATAAGACACAGTATGATTCAATCTCACCTTTTATACTCTTTGGTTCCAAAGCAGCGCAAATACAACAGGTCAATTATGATTACATTATGCTTATGTATAGCATGGGGTCTATTACCCTCTCACTGGCTTTTTTTAATTTAACAAAACTTAACTCTAATTAGCTTCTCTAGCTCTGTCTACACCAGTGTACAACATTTCAGGTCACTTTACATATCGTTGTAGTTTCTTAAACTCTTAAAGTTGAACTGTAATGTATTGTAATGTGAATATATCTGATTATAATTATAGTCACTTTCATCTAGGCTCATAAGAAAGGAAGATGATGGAAGAACTGGCGAGCCAACCAACAGGATGGAACCCACTGGAAGCATGTGGTCCTAAGGACTGAGCGGACCTGGATCGATATGCTTAAAGGAGATAAGAGGAAAAAGCATTGATCATTGATCAGCCACACACACACACACACACACGGCTGCACTCTCTGTGTGTGTATATGTACGGAAACCTGCCTTACACCTAAATATGGAGCCTATGAAACATTAGTAGACCTGAATTTTATTATATGTTTAAAATCTTCTTAGACGTAAAAGCAGCTTATTTCACAAATAACAAAAAAATACAGTATTCTTGGAAATGTTTTATTTAGATCCTTTGTTCTGAAAGTGGCTTTTCTGGGGCGGGGTCCAACAGTAGATGATTTGTTTCATTTAAGTCCTCTGTCATGTATTGATTGTGGAAGGATGTTCTCTTTTAGCCCATTTCCATCAGAGGGATTACGGGAAAAGTAGGAAAAATGTCTGAATCTGAGGGCTGAGCGGTGCTTGTGTGCAGGGTACAGTCATTCCTCAGCAAGCTCAATAAAAGTTAAACCTTATTTGGAGAGTGCTTGTCCTATTGATTATGCATCAGCTTGCTAACGTGGACTCTCTTTAGCACTGGGGTTGTGCACGGTTTCAGTCACTGCACTGACAGGAGCAGACCAGGCCACATGATGTTTTAGTCATTGTTTTGTCTCGCCTCATTATTGTCAATATGTATTCAGCACGCTGCCTAGCTAATGCTAACCACCCACAGTCTGTCTTTATTCTGCTTGTAAATATTTTTGGATACATTTAGACAGTGAGTCTGAATACTGCTGATGCTACTTTTAATCTCTATGCAGTGTCATCATTACATGGCTTTTTATTCCTCCTGACTGATGTACGCAGTGAGAAAGCTTAGCGTCCTGTAGGAAAACTAGAATAAAAGAGAGGGCAGTCAAAGTGATACCAGTAGAAGGCCTGGACGTCATCCAAAGGGGACATACGGTGTCACTGTATCTACTGACTCAAACCAACCTGAGTTATTTCTTCAGAGATGATGAAACCTGCACATGTTTGTCCCGTTTGTGGCCCTCATTTATCAACATTGTGTGTAAATCTGAGTGCAACAGGACCAACGTATGATTCATGAAACATTCATATCCGACCAATCCCAGTGTACCAATAATCAGGTGTTGATAAATGCGGCGACTGAACTCATCGTCATTGACATGTTACACGATCTTCCTGGTTTGGAGGCCCCGCCCACTGAGGTGAGACAAACATTGGCAAAGGAATAAACGTTTCCGAGATGAAAATCAGCGTCCTCACAGCTGGGGAGAAGAAAAACAAAGATGTGCTTTTTGATAGTGTGGAAACTGGAATTTAAGGAGCTCATTTTCTATATGATTTATTTAACCCTCTGGGGCCTAAAACCTTTTTTTGGTGTTTTTTCATTGTGTTTGATTTTACCTTTATATTTCAAGGAAAAAAACAACAAAAAAGTTTGAATCACAAATACAGGGAAATGCTAATTATTTGTGCCTCATTGTGTTGATATAAAACAATAAACTAATATACTAGACACTACACTCTAATCTCACTCACTACACACTAACTAAACAGTCAAATCACAGTAATAATCACTAGTATGTCTGTTTACCTGTCGCTTGAAAACAAAATTCCCGCTATATGTAGACTTTATGATTGGACAATGGCCTTCTTCTTCTCAACCAATAGGAAACAGCTATAATGAGAGGTTTCAGCGTGGTTCTTTGTTGCTGCTCAACACTTTCGCTTTTGTTTTAGACGCGCTCTGCAGCGTCTTCCTGCACGGACAGCTCAAGAAAATGTCACAAAAAAAACACACGCACATTTTCCCTCATAACTCCACTTCTATTTGGCCTATCAACATAATTTAAAAACTGGTTTGTAGTTTGACATGGGTTGAAATGGAGATCCGCGGACGCTGCACTTTTCCGCTATTGGCTCTTTATTAGAATCATGGGATCAGGACACGCCGGGCGCGTCCGTCGGCCCCAGAGGGTTAAATGACAGGTCCCCAACCCCTTCCCAAATATAGGTGTTTCTTTTCCAATACAATTATTAACCACATTCGGTCGCACAGCAGGACACAACAAACGACAGAAACAAAGGACCACTCACCGACTACTTAAAAATCTGCATCACACTTTCTAAGAAGGTTGAAACTCCCCTACACCATATATACAATAAATGTCAACCAGAACTACTTATTAAAGGGTGGGGGGGGTCAAGATTTATATCATGTTATAATGTCATTCCCTCATTTAAAACATGGCTGGAGTGTTGCCTTGGTTCATTCATGTATGTTTGAGGAATCTTTAAAAACTCTGACGGCAGCCATTTTGGGTGTAATTCCGCCTGAGTCCTGCTGGGAACGCCCGCACCACCTAGGAATGCCCTCACCTCCTGAAGATGCCTCGGAGCTTTCGTCACCAGCCGAGTTACCGCCTACGGCTCTACAGCAGAGCCCCTCCCCCTCCTATGTTCTCTTCCTGAGTTCAGCCCACAGCACCCGCCTCTGCAGATTTAGCTTTTCATTTTCTTTATTTTAAATAATTTTGTAAGAAACTCATGGCTTATATTGTCTGTACTCATTAATGTACGGTGGCTGGGAAGTGTCAGGTGAATGCATTTACAGAAACGAACACAAATGCAAACAGGTCACAACGCGAATGCAAACAGGTCACAACACGAATGCAAACCGGCCACAACGGAAGTGTTTCCGACGGACCGGTATTACAGTCGGACAGTCGGGTATTATGATATGATTGCCTGATAAGAAAAATATAAGAGTATCCTAATCAACTTTCACTTACTTTCATACGTGTTCGATGTCTTTTGATCTTGTTCTTCTCTGTTCTGGTGGGTTAAAAACATCCGCCAGAAACGTGTCCATCTGTAATACCGGTCCGTCGGAAACACTTCCGTTGTGGCATTCGTGTGACCTTTTTGCATTTGTGTTATTTTCTGTAAATGCATTCACCTGACACTTCCCAGCCACCGTATTAATGTACGTATTAAATGAAAAATAAAAATGGAAATAAAACGCGTACCCCTCCCCTGCTTCTAGCTCCGTCAAATCAGCTGCATCCACAGCAAACAGCTGAAAGATAACTGCGTGTTGATAGATTTACTCTCCTCATCGTAGCAGCTGCCTGCCTTTAAAGATGCCTGCTTTAAAACAAGAGCTTATTGGAAAATGGATTAATAAATACACAGACACAATGCAATCCTTATTCTGGACTATAGCGCCAGCAGCAGCAGCATGGGTAAGCGGGTGTGTGTGTGTGTGCGTGCGTGCGTGCGTGCGTGCGTGCGTGCGTGCGTGCGTGCGTGCGTGCGTGTGTGTGTGTGTGTGTGTGTGTCGGTAACAGGGTAGAGAGATCTCCGTCCGTACGTTAGCATTCCTCACTTTGATAATCATTCTAATGTATTGTAGCAATGTAAATATGTAGAAAGTAGCCAGATACAGCTCACAGAAAAAACAGAGTTAACAACAACCATGCGTGTTTGTGTGAGTACAGACAAGCTTGGAGTTTCTTAAAGAGACGCAACAGAGGGAAATTTCTTTTACATTTTTTTTTAATATTTGCTGCATTTTCCAAAAAAATAAAAAAATGGGTAGCATAGTTATTTGAGTATGCTATATAATGGTACTATGTGCCTGAAAAAAAATTATACCCCCACCCTTTAAAACCTAGCAAGTCAATGCAAACAAAATAATACTGTACTTTCTCAAATATACTGAGAAAGAAACAGAATCATTAAAATCCCAGCACACGGGGTGGCATCACTGAGCCCTGTGTGTGGCTGGCAGCACATCTATCATTACTTCCTTTTCTTTTTTTTCCACTTTGCACATGCTGTTGAAGGTCAACACTACAAGAAGTGCAATCTTTTCAGACAGCATTGCATGTTTTGTTATTGCAAAGGAAGTGAAAGAAACTCTATTAAAGGGTGAGTATAAAAAGAGAGTGTAATGCTCCACCTAGGTGAGGGGGGAGGGAACAGGGAAGAGGGAGTCAGGGTATAGTGGTGGGGAAGAGTCGACTATTTTAAGGTGAGAGTGAGATGTGATGTTATAGTTGTGCATATTCTGTTTATTGTGTTTTGTAATCAGTACTGCCAGTCTGGTGACCAGTGTGGAGACATTGAAGCGGCTGACACAGCACCCAGCTTAAGTGTTCACAGAGTAAACGCAACAACGTATCTGACTTGCATCACACACAGCAGCAGCTGTGCTCACTCAAGGTGATTTTTATTAATCAACCAATCACAAAATGTACACACCCACATTACTCATCACGTGCCATTTCATTAATAATAATCAGTAAAGAAAACAAAAAAAGAAACAAAATACACATTATCTCATTTGCGACTTTAACAAAACATAATTCACATTGAGAGCACACTGTTAACATTAAGTATAATGGTTGTGGCCATGAACAGAAGGAAAGAGTGAGTGGTTATACTTGGTATTTGGGATCTATGTATCTAAGGTTAAGCCCAGTACAAGCTTATCTCACAGCCCAAGGCCATCCATGCATCCATGACCAATGTTTGTGCAAGAATCACTTCTGTGAACCCAGGCGCCTCCCTGGGCCTGAAGATACAGCCAGGTTAGCAGTAACAACAGGAGCCAAGGTGGTTGAATTATGCATTAAAACTCACAAACTCAATAAGCACCGTGTGCTTCAAATAAAGACTTGGCTATGTTCCTCTGTCTTATTATTAAGGTGCCAAGCCCGCGGGTCCTGGGGACCGCATATGTTCCCAGTACCAGCGTGTTGGGAACACCCATTATAATCACTCTGATTTTTATTATTAGGGGGCCAAGCCCACGGGGCCTGGGGGTCGCGTATTTATGCATACACGTTCCCAGGACCAGCAGTGCTGGGAAACTTATTGTTTTTGTTCTGGTTTTTATCATTACTAGTACAGTGCCCGTCGGAAGTATGCATTCATGTGGGAGCATAAGGGCTATATTTGCGGGTGCAAAATGTGGGTGCAATTTTCCTGGTTTAATTCTATGGGACATGTGTATGACAAATGTGTTTGTTGTTTTTTTTTACTCACTTTTATATTTTTTTGGTTGGTGTAATGTTCTGTAGTGTGATTCTGGAGTCATTTTGTGTATTTTTGTGTAAATATTTAGTTTTGTGGGTTTTTTGTATAAATATTTAGTTTTGTGTGTTTTGAGCTATTTTCATATTTTTGTTGTATTTTTCTGTAATGTATGTTTTTTGGAGTCATCCTTATGTGTATTTTTTTATCTTTCAGTTGTCTTTTTGTGCATTTTTTCTATAATTGTTTTTGGTTGTCATTGTAGTGTGATTCTGGAGTCATTTTGTGTTTTTTCTTATAAATAATGTTTAGTTTTTTGTCTTATTTTACTCATTTAGTATATTTTATTATAAATAAATACCGTGTGTGTGTGTTCCCGTGAAATGTTTGAGACGCTGCTAACCAAACTTCATAGCCACTGTAGCACCAATCAGAAAAGTAACAAAATGGCGCAAAACAAAACGTAAAGCTCCAAACTACATGAATGAGTAAGTAAATGAAAATATTATCTATAATTCGGCTGTCTTTTTTTTAAAAACAAAAATCATTGTTTACCTTCGAAAAAAGTGGTCAGAGCTTAACTTCCATGCACGGCACCACAGAGAATCTGCAGTTTTCCAGATGGAGTATTGAACGGGTTGACAGAGAATGAGACACCCAGAGAAAATTGAGGCCCTGAAAGAGAAGCTTTGTAATCATGATTAGAGTGAGGTTTATGTTGAAGATGCAAATGATTCTTATAATGCTTTTCTCTACACATTTATGTCACTGTATGAATATTTTTGTCCAGTGAGGAGAGTAAAAATGAAACACGTGTAAACTCAATCCGTGGATGAAAAAAAGGTTTCCAGAAATCTTGTAAAAAGAAAAATCAATTGCACGAAAAATTCATAAAAAGGCCATCCAAAGAAAATGAAGAAAATTACAAACTGTGACATCAGAAGCAGAATTACTACAGCACAGTGTTGCAAAAGTATAAATCTAACATTAAAGCAACTTGGGATGTAATTAGGGAAGTAATTGATCAGCATAATTACAAAAATCCATTAACACAGTATATAGTCAAAGATGGTGTCAAAGAAACAGATTGTGTGCGAGAAATTTCAAACAAATTCCATAAATACTTGTCAATGTAGGTCCAAACTTGGCAAGTCAAACCCAACATACTTATGCTGCAGATGTTGCTCTTGACAACAACAAGGTTTCCATGTTCCTTAAAGCATTGTGTGAGAGTGATATTTTAGAGAAAATGTAAAAACAAGAGATCTAAAGATTGTACAATATTGACATGTCAGTCAACAAGGAGGTGATTAATTGTATTGTTAAGCCTCTGACACATGTCTGCATTAGATCCTTTACATCAGGGTCTTTCCCTGAGAAAATGAAGCTAGCAAAGTGCTTCCGATCTATAAAAATGGCAAAAAACACTCATTAACCAACTACAGGCCTATCTCATTATTAGATTAATTTTCTGAAATACTCGTTCAACAACTTGATAGCTTCTTAGAAAATACGATACTGTATATTGTGTGATCAGCAGTATGTGTTTCCTAGTAAAAGATCAACATCCCAAGCAGTAATGGATTTTATTGAAAATGTAACAACAGCTGTTGACAACAAAGAAAATACAATTGGCATATTTATAGATCTACGAAAAGCATTCAATACCATTGATCATATATTATTTTTGCAGAAATGTGATTGTTATGGTATCTGAGGTGTGGTCAATAGACGACTAAAAAGCTACTTGAATAATAGACTTCAATATGTTCAAATTAATGAAACAAAATCTCATTTAGTAACTTTACTTTGTGGGATACCTCAAGGCTCAATTTTGGGGCCCAAACTATTTATTCTTTACCTGAATGACATTTGCAAAGTATCTAAAATATTGAAGTTGGTTATTTTTGCAGATGATACTATTCTGTTTTGTTCTGGCAATGACATAACTCAGTTAATTCAGCAGGTTCAAACTGAATTGACTTTATTTAAAAAATGGCTTGATTTAAACAAGCAATCATTGAATGAGAAACAAGCAAAAAAAAACTAAATGTATAATTTCTGGTTCCAGTAGGGCTTAATCCAATTTAAAATTGTATTGCAATGGGATTGAAATAGAGCAGGCACATGATACAAGGTTCTTGGGAGTGATTATCAACCATCAGTCTAGCTGGAAACCACACATACAGCACATCAAGGGTAAAATATCTAACACAATTGGTATACTCTATAAATCTAGAGATTTGTTAAATATTAAATGCTTGTATATATTATCTGTCTTACTGCTCTGAAATCTGGGGAAATGCTTGTAAAACACACATTGACTAAATTACAAAAAAGGGCAATAAGATTAATTAATAAAGTGGGATACAAAACCATACTAAATAACTTTTTATCAAATCAAATATATTAAAAATTATGGATATAGTTAGGTACTACTAGAAATTTAGTTTCGAGTTGTAAATAAAGATCTTCCTATAGGTATTAAAGCATTCTTCAAATCAAGAAACAGTCATTAAAAAAAGCAAGAACTAATAAGAATAACAAAATGCATCTGTTTTTGATCAACTCAAATCAATGAACACACTATCTACATTTCAAAATACTGATATGAAATGATTAATGCAGATACAGTGTTGTCATAAAAGTAAATAAATAAAATAGGAAAATAAGTTATTAAAGAGAATTTATTTTGAGTTGGAAATTATGAATGTATCATATTTAATTAGTTAAATAGTTCATGTGTAATGTCTGAATGGGCTCAAATAAACAAGTTGCTTCAGCTCAATCTCTTTTTGATTGAGATGTATTTGGTGAATGTGGTATTTGTCAATGTACTGTGCATCGAATGGACAACCAAATAAAATGTATTCATTCATTCATTCATTGTTAACTCAATCAGTGCCATCCATTTTCAGAATTTCTACCCCCTCAGTGCCAGCTGTTTTAGAGCATTTTGACTAATTTTTAAAGACCCACAGAATATTTATTATATATATATATATATATATATATATATATATATATATATATATATATATATATATATATGTATATATATATATATCCGTAATCAGCAGTTGAGTAGCACAAATCGCCTGTTTGTGACAAAAAGCTGAGTAAAACTTTTTTTTTTTTTTTTTTTGCTTTAGTGACACCTCAACATTGGTTTCCTTCTAAAAACAACACTGAGACCGGGCTTTTGATGGGAAAATTATTAATATTTTGCTATCAATGTCAGAGTTGAATGGTTTTCTTACTGTATTTTGGCATTCCTCCAAGTCTTTCCCCCTTCATTCTCCCCACACACAACTTCCACCTCCTCTCGGACATGCCGAGTATCACCGCTTGCCCCGTTTTTTGATCGTTTTATCTCACCATCATGACACTCTCAATAGTCCACTTAGTTCCACACATGTTCTGGTTGAGTTTGTGCTGCTGTGAGCTGGTGGGAACTTCAGCATCAACTCTCATAGCACCATTTTCTGTCTCGTAAACTCCTTTCCTCTTCCTCTGAGCTCTGCTCAAGTCTCCTATTATTTTGCCATCTGGCTCACAGTTGAATGTTTTGCTTACTGTATTTTGTATCTGCTCCCCCGTCAATCACACAGACGTAACTTCCTCTTCCTCCAGACAGCAGAGATGACCCATTTGGCCTGGTAAAGTTGATGGTTTCATTTCATGATCGCAACATTATGAATACTCCACTCAGGTCCACACATGTTCTGAGTTACTATGTGGTGCTGTGAGCTGCTGGAATCTTTACAATATCACTTCATAACACCACGATCTCCCTCGTCCCTGCTTCTTCCTCCTTAGCTAATGGTAGCATCAGTGGCTAATCTTTCATCCAAAGGTGCGCTGCTGCCACCTTCAGGGCACAGTTGGTTACTACATCACATTACAGCTTAGATATTGATGAGGGACCTCCGCCAGGGTGTCTTTTAGTAATCTACGTGAAAAAATAATAATTGACGTAATATTACGTCAGTGGCACTGACGTAAATGGCTGGACCAATTTTTACCATATTTGGTGGTTATGACCTTGGGTCTCTCCTGAGGTCGTATCTCGAAGTTAATCGCGATTGGTCAAAGTGCGCGTGACTTTTAACATTATTATTATTAGTAGTGGTAGTGGTAGTAGTAGTAGTAGTAGTAGTAGTAGTCTGTGCTTTCTCCACTAACAGGTGAAATTCAACTGAATTGATGAGAATCTGGTTTTCTATTTACTTTTAGTTTGAAAAAGAAAAAAATCAGGCAAACGTTGTTTTAGAAACTCAACACATTTAATGCTGCACAGCTGATCTTTAACAAATCTATTATGAGGAAGTATTGATCTTTTATTGCTTTGAAACAATAAAAAAAGACAATCAGATAGTAATTATCAGTGTAAAATGTGAGCAGTTTAATGGATTGGTTGAGCTTTGTTTGTGCTGCTCTGTTTGCACACAGCAGACACGTGGACTCCCTCCACAAAGAGACGGAGCTGCTTAGCGTCACCTAATCGTCTGCGTCTGTTCACCTTTCTATTTCTGTCCTCCTGCCGTTCAAACCACTGCTTTCACAGCCACTTGGTGAACGGATGGTGAAAGTCGACCCCTCCGCCTACACCAGTTAATGATCCTGGTGCTGGTTCCAGGCCCACGTGTTCCCTCTCCCATCTGTTTACCTAATTAGCTGTAATTAATTATGTCACACCAAATTAGCAACCTGATTGGTTATTCAATAACAGGCAGCTTTTCAGAGGCCATACATATTTATCAACTTCATCTTGAATTTTAATCATTTTACAATGAGCTTAATGTGGAATAAACACAGTTTTAACGTTTCATTTAATGGAAATAAGCAACTGTCCTACCTCTTTACTACGCTTCACCTAAACTTAATCAATGTTTGATAACGTTCATTAATCACGATGCAGCGAGAACAGAAAAAATGCTGAGACTTTGAATTAAATCTACACTGTGGTCTCACTCATTTTTATTTATCTGTTATTAACTACAGACAGGATGGTTACTGAATGTTGTACTTTTATAGGTACTGACCGAATTCTGTTAATACAACCATTGAATCAAATCAAATGGTACCATGTGTCTGAACGCATCCTTGTGACTGTGAGGGAGGGGAAGAGTGGGCCTTTTTTCACGCTGCACTTCAACACAGCATTGGACGCAAAAGAGCGTAAAGATGTCAGCGGCTGATGGTTCAATCAACACAGCAAACATGGCCGACAGGAAGAACTCCAAAGTACGGCTCCCATTTTCAAAATGTGATTAAGAAGACTTTAATCTGAGAAACACACACTAGTGACTCATCTTCTGCAGCAGTAACACAGGAGAAGAAATAACCTCAACATTTGGTGATGCAGCAACAATGATGATCAAAGTGAGGCCTCATCATCTTGGTCTTCTGCTCCACGTAAAATAATGTGTTTCACTCAGATAGAACCAACAGAACGAACTGGAAAAGTGCAGTAAAATGGACGTTGAGCTACGGACCCCGACTTGGGAACCTGGGCAGGATTCAAGCAGCCCGGAATGACGTCTCAGCAAAATGTTACTTTTGTTACAGTTACTTTCTCCTCAACTTTTATTTTTATGTGTCGTATAATTTGGCGTATGTGTTATTATATGTGTAAAATAACTTTGTAGTGACATTTCTATTCCCACTCTGTTCACTTGACTGGTGATCTGTGTAAGTAGTGAAATTGTATAGTTCAATGCATTCCTTCTACCCAAAAACAACTGCAAGTTATATATATATATATATATATATATATATATATATACATCAGCTTATTCCCGAGTGCAATCGAATGCAACATAACACTCATGTTTAAGATGATGTTCGCTTGGTATTTTAACTTGCATTAACCCATTAACACCTGTAATATTAGAGTGTAAATTCACCCTAAAACCTGTATGAAGTGATGTAGTTTATTAATGCGAGTCCCACTTTTCACATTTTAATATTTAAATGTAGTTACTAGTTGTAAAATGTCAGAATGACTGCCCTCTATGGATTGAACGCTGCTATTACAATTTAATTTTGCTATTGGCTAAGATTAGATCAGTGATGTCACTAACCATTACTGTTGGCCCCGCCCCTCCAATAAGATATGGGAGGAGGGACTGGTTTCCTCAGTGAGCATTGATTAACAGCTCCATGTGGAACTGTGCAGCGCTGTGGGGGCGGGGCTGCTGTGACTGAGCGTGTCTTAACTACTCTAGGAGCAATGCCCATAGTTAAGGTGTTTCTTAAATTCCCCTTAGTGGCAGGTCAGCAAAACCCTGGGGGTGTACTCACATTTTAACATCTCAGCCTGATTTTTTATTTTTATTTTTTTGCTTATTTTGTCTATAAAACGGTCAGTAAATCTCCTATGATGAAGTGCGTTATCGTTTTTTAGACTTTAATATTTTTTTAGAACTTACTTCATGTTCTACCAGTGTAATAATGGTTTAAAATGAAGAAAAATACAAAAACAATATTGATTTTCTGATTTAGTTGGAAAAAAAAATGAAAGCTCACACGAAAAACATATTTTTCAACAAAGATATTACATTTCGAATGTATAAAACTATTTACAATATAAAACATATTTTTACAGTCTCTCTGGATGGGCCAAACAGGCCATTTTATGGCAACTATGAATGTGATGTGGTGCTGTATCAGCAAAAAAACGCCAGACTCTTCCAACAAGGTCCGTTGTACACTTTGTCAACCCGCCCTTAAGTTAAAGTGAGAGCTTCGACAGTGACTCCCTTTACAAAACACAAAGTGAGCCTTTTCCCATCAGATGGCTGATGAGTGTCACATAGAGATGTGGTTTAATTTTTCACTAGTAAGAAAAATTGTCACTGCATAGTTAAAGGTTCACATGTTGAAGAATATTGTAAAAAAAATGCTATGTTACAAATGCAAGCAGTTGAATTGTTTTAAACTGTTTGTTAAAGTTTATAATAAGAAATACATTTTGAGATCATTAAACAATTTAACATTTATTACCACACAAACACACTACAGTACAGATCGTGTTTCACAGGTACTGAGTGTCAGTTCTAATGTGAAGGTACCATTCCTAGTATAATATACCTAATAACAGCTTTTATGTAAATATTTAACTAAAAGCTGTACTTTTCGTTTTTGTTTCAGCATATTATTGTTTTTTTCTCAGACTTACAGAACCAATTAATTTAAATTACCGAAAAATTGTTTTCTTCTATGCTAAGTGTTTATGAATGTTAACCCCTTTTTTAAATTTTACTGACTTTGTCCTAAACCTGTCATGAATGTCTAAAAAAAGATCTGTTCATGTTTTCATCTCATTCACTGTGTGTGTTTCCTACTGTTGTGTCCTAATGTGTGACCTCACACACTCCTTTACTACTTCATCCTCTTTGTTTCCTGGCTGTACATAAGTTACTCTGATCACATGACTTGCTCTGTAATTCTTCTCCATGTATCTTCACCTGTGCACCGATGAACTGAACCATCTACTTTACAAAATGCACAACGTTAGGAGAAGTGACAGGAAGGAGACAAGGAAGCAGGAACATTCCCTCAGGCTATCATTTAATCATTACTTGACCTGTTTAATTATGGAAGCTGTAGTGTGAGGAGACAGCAGCCAAATCACCACCGTCACAAAGCATCGCGGCGTCTGCGATGACCTTCCACGTTTCATCCTTTCAGACGAGTTCTACACATGTGCTGCTTATAAATCTGTGGGGAACTGCTACTGTTCTTTAGTCAGAGTCTATTTACAGAGAGAAAGTCACATCCACTAACTGGAGGGGACAAAAGTCCACAAAGAAAACATGGAGAAGAAAGTTCAGTATTAACTCTGGAGATCCTCCACGTTACGACTCTATGAGCTCACTTCTGATTGGACATTAACACACTTCTGACTCGTTCTAATTATTCAAACTTCCAAGGCTGTTTTGACTATGATTCTCTTTAAAGCACCTCTTCACTATTTTTGATCATTTTGTTGACCAAAAAAGTTTTGCCCAATTGGACGAATAGGAACCGGTTCATAACGTCCGGTTCCAGAACCGTTACACAGATGTTAGCATTTCGATTCTTTTTTTCATTTGATAAATGCTCGCACTAGTTTGTTTCCCCGGCTTGGTCTGTTTGTTTATGCAGGGTTTGAATAAGATGTGTTCAGAACGTGACTGCATTGTGTGTGTGTGTGTGTGCGTGTGTGTGTGTGTGTGTGTGTGTGTTTGGCTACGGTTTCAGTTTAGATCGCGGAGTAAGAGGGAGATGTGAACTAATCTAATGAACTAAAAAGCTCAGTAAAACTCTGTAAAACAATCACCATGTATAAATATTATCTCCCTGGTAAAGACAGTAGCTCTGACAACAGGTAAAATGATAAACTGGTGATTTTACAGCCTGTACACGCAGTACAGGGACGCATTTACTCTGCCTCTGGGTCCTAGTGCCAGCCGTACGGTAAAGTCTGTTCAGTTTACCGAGGTCCGTGTGTGTTTAATAAGTCTGTGTGTGTTTAATAAGTCTGTGTGTGTTTAATAAGTCTGTGTGTGTCCGTGTGAAAGTCTGCATGTTTATGCCTCTGTCCATCCACTCTTTTCATTATATCCATGTCTTTTAAGGTTCTTATTAAAAAATGTCGGCAGGAGTCAGGTCCACCGCCATCTTGGATTATGTCATCACCAGCGCGCCATCGCCGCAAGTCACGCACCCAATAACTGTAACTATTTTCTTTTTAAAGTGGTGTTTTTTTGTGTATTTAGACTCCAATTACATTTATGTATATAATATGTTCCCTACAATATAAACAGGTTCACAATATAATTATTTTTTATAGTTTCTGTTTCCACTGTATCCAGAATAATAATAATAATTCTCAACAATAACTATTGATTGATTTGTCACATGACTGTTCCAGGGTTTGAGTTTGTTTTATTTAGTTTCACATCTACCTGTAGCTCTATGTTTTTTAGACTGATGACAACTTGTTTGTAGTTTTATTTCAGAAAGTTTCACTTTTACAGTTACAGTTGGAAACCTTTGTAATTGAATATCCTAGTTATATTACAGCAACCAAATTAAACTATATCAACTAAGTGAATTAGTAAAAATAACCTGTGTAAAGGCTTTTTCAAATTAAAAAAATATCATGTGAAATCTGTGACCTGCACAACTCAAAGCATTGGAATCGATAATCGTTCAGAACAGGAATCGAAATCGGAATCAGAATCGTTAAAATCCAAACGCTGCCCAATCCTAATCAGGAGGTCGTCACAGTGGGACCTATTTTCCGGTCTGGACTGAAGCACTTTTTTGCACGTCTGCAGTTACACAAGTAGACTAAACACGCGTAGCCTGTCAATGAAGGCAGTCTGAAGCAAAGGAGGCGGAAATATTCCTACTCTACAAGTAAAGTAGGAATATTTGCCTTTTTTATTAACCTCGTCACATTCATTTTAGTCATTCAATCATTTCCTAATAAACCTCACTTGCCCTTTCGCAGCCACAAGCTTAAGAAGCATTTACCCTCTACACTTTTGATTAATATGAGACATTAGATCATTTTTCAAATCTGAGTCCACTCTAACATCTCAAACATACGTTCTCATGTGAAATATTTAGCACATACTGTTTTAAGGCTCCGTTAGGAGTGACTGAAGCTGAACAAAGAAACATTGACCAAAAGCTTTCAACCAAAGAAAATAAAAGGTATTTTTAGACATACCGGTAAATGAAGAGCAAATGTAAACTTTTGATTTATTGGCATTAAACCTGCTAAACTGACAGAATCCAGCAAGCTATAAAACAAAAATATTACTGTAGCTTTTTAGTAATTCTTTTTTTTTTTCAAATAGCACCAACAATGCTACAATAGCCCGTTATTGGATAGCTCAGCATCTAGAAACAGTGCCCTGCTAAAGTTGCAGGATCAATACGCAAGGAAATAACTTAAGGAGATCTGCTGTGTGAGCATGTTTTGATTTTCAGCCAATCATGGCGTAACACGGATTTCTCACCCACTAATGTCAACAATATTCTGCTTATTGATCAAGCAGCTCTAACAAATGTGCAATGATCACTGGTGGCTACATTCTGAACTAAATAATTTATGTCCTCCATTGGCTTAACCAATAAAGAGCTGATTTTGGGAAGAAAAAGGAGTTCCTCCTCAAACAATTCATATACAGTAAGTGTGTCAGGACCAGCAGTAGAACCTTGTAGTGCAGACGATGAAGACGAGACGAGGCGCCAATTTATGTTTTTGCTCACCATGGGTGTTCACTACAGGTGTGCGGATTGATCCTCAAATATTGATAGTATCAATACCAATGTTGGGATTAGTATTCTATAGTTTCATTTTCTGCTGCAGTTTCAACAAAGAGCGACCTGTCTATGTGTGTGCGTGTCAGTGCTGCAGCTCAACTGTAGGCTGTGTAGAAGTCTGTAATAGACAGTAAAAGTGCTTCACTACAAATAGTATAGAAGGCAGGGGTGGGGCTTCAGGGCGGCTAGGGTCCAGCACGCCCCTGATAGGAGGTAGGACTTAAGGGAGCCGGGCCTCTACCACAGCTCAGGGGAGCTGGAGAAGGCGGGCCCTCCCATGACTTGTGCCCAGAGGCGCCCAGAGTATAGGCACAGTTTGTTTAACATCATGCAGATTTATACAATGGTTATAGAGACACTGTGCCAGTTTTACTAAACTTTATATCTACTGATACAGGCTCTGAGTGGTTAAATGGTTAATGTGGGTGTCAGAATGATGTGGTCACTATCTGTGGTGTTTTGAATTTGTGTTGATTTATTATCAGTGACCATGAAGCCTAATGTTTTTATTGTTCTCTTGCTTTGTTATACTTCATGTCCGTTTGATGGACAGAGCCGCTCTCTGGCATGTGTATGTTGTAAAATGATGTTATCATGAGCTGCTGACAGGTGGCTGCAGCTGTGACCAGCTTAGATTCCTCAGGCTGCTCTGAAACTGTGCTCGCAGGGAAAAGAGCAGCCTCTACAGCCAGCTCTACAGTCATTTATGGTAGTGTTAGCCAATGCTGCTCTTATCTGGGACAGCAATTGATGGAGGAGATCCAGCATATGATCCAACAGCTCAGAGGGCTTGCTATCACCCAGTCCTTGCAGGGAGAAAAGCCTGTTGGCCTCTCAGCGTCGGAAAGCTCAAAAGTCTAAAGCAAATCATCCTTCAGTGCTGCGTACTTCCCTGCTGCTGGAGGATTCTTGAGCAGACTCAACACACGCGCCGCCGTGGAACTCCCAAGGGCCGAAACCACGTAGTAGTACTGCGTCGTGTTGGCTGTGATGTCGCAAAGCGCAAACTGTGCCTTTGTCTGCGCGAACCAAGCAGAACCAGCCGACACCCAGAACTCGGGCAGCTGGAGTTTGACGGCGTTTGCGGCCATCGTGTCATCCAGACACATCCAGGAAACAATCACCAGTGTGGAAGTTGCAAATAGTAATGACAATAAATACAACTTCTCACTTTGAGCACAAAATGTGTGACTCGTTTATTGACAGAGAACACTAGAATACTCTCTGACACTTGTGCATTAAACCAATCCTCGCTCCACACGTCATACTGGTCCTTAAAGAGACAGCACTGTTTACATTAGATGACAAACAGAACCCTAAATACCAACTTTCCCATGTAATGGTGAATACTGTCCTTAGTCATGTCTGCAGAGATCAATACACTAACATGATAGGGGCAGTGTTAGTTAGTTACCACATGCAGTATAAACAGTAGAAGACATGCTAACCTTGCCACTGCTGCTGGGATGAGATTCACTGCAGAGTAGTAGAATCTAAGTAGAAAATGCAACATTCCTTGAAGGTTATTGTATGCTGTGTGAGCAAATGTCTCTGCATACTGGTAGTATTTCCTCCTTTTGATGAAATATTAACTTTGTTTGTTTTATATAGAGCTTTTCAAAAAGAAAACTCAAAGACACTCAAAAATGCTTTACAAAATTGAAACAGACAAAAAAAACTTTTGAGCGTTTGTGCCACTTGGACGCCACGCTTCCTGCTGGCTGCAATGGTGAACTAATTAATTATCTTCATGTAATTTTATTTAGAAATGGGCTTTCTAAGCCTCAATTCTGGAAAATATACATCTTTCTGGTAGGATGAATGTAAGACAAATAAATGATCACAGAGAATGTGTGTGGAAATATTTTGTGCCTTGGACTAACACACACACAAACACACACACACACACACACACACACACACACACACACACACACACACACACACACACACACACACACACATACTAGTGTCTTGTTGCTCTGTCATGGTTAAGATTATGTCCCGAGTCTTACTTATCATTAATCACATTCTTAGGGGAATCGATTCTTGGACAAAAGCTCTCACAGCCTGACAAAGTTAAATTGTGATCGATGAGAAGTGAAGTCTCCAAATACAAAAAGGATTTAGGAGATTGCAGGGAAGTTTTTTAATGAGCAATGAAGCAGGAAAAAAAATCACCCATCATGTCATCAGGGAGTCAGTATGGATGTCTTTTGTATTAAACAAGTTAGCTTAATATTTGTTTTGTTTTGTATTTTACTTTTACTTTTCGTACATTTAAATAAGCTACCTTTACTTGATTAGATTTTTGGTACAATTTACACTACTTTTATTAACCTCTTCAACCCCAACGGACAGTATATATATATATATACACTGTATATAAGTTAAATATATATATATATACACTGTATATAAGTTAAATATATATATATAACTGGTCAATAATGTAACAAAATGCTGAGCCCAAAACATTAACACCTTTTGACAAAATATAACAAGTTGTTACAAAATAATAAAATAACAGTGTTTTTTTTCCCACTCCAAACAGTGCAGAACTTTTCTCATTGCATACGTTTCCGGTAGGGCTGGGTGATATGGACCAAAACTCATATTGCAATATTTTTTTCTCAAAATGGCAATATACTATAAAATCATTTTAATTTAAATAAAGTCTTACCAGAAAGACAATTCTGGGTTAAATCTGATGCAAATCCTACACAAGCACATTTATTAATAAACAACAGAAAAATATGTGCCACTTCTGTCTTTTTCTCATCTAAGTGAGTTGTGTAGTGTGGCTTGTTTAAGTGAAGGTCTGGGTTAGGACGCAGTCCATCTAACTGTGTTTTTCATGACTTTTTGAGAAGTAGCAAAAGCAGCCACTCCTAAAACAAGTATTTCAATACAAAATAAGCTAAAAGAAAATGCATATATCAACGTATGTAATTTTCTATGTCTCCAAAATAGAAAAGTTGATAATAATACTGATACACAGACAACCACACAAGAAACAGGAGAACCTGAGGGGAAGTTTTTGCTGTGCTTTGTGGGCGTTCATTTTAATTTAAATTAAAAAAAAAAACTGGATAGAAAACTAAAGCCCAGCATTGACCCCCTAGTGGTCAAACGTTTTCATTACAGTTTTCCCAATTCTTAATATAATTTACATAATATACAAATTTTTTAAGTGCCAAAAAAACACAGTGACTAGGAAATTGAAAAACGACGATATGAAATTTAAAGGTTGACGAAATAAAACCAAGTAAAAAAGTTTTAATGGACCACAGCAGAGCAATGAAATTTGACCCTCCTGCTTCCCGTAGCAGCTCAGCCCGTAGCAGCTCAGAGCTTTGTTTACAACATGGCCGACATCGCGGGGACTCATAAGTCTGTTGTTTGTAGTGATGCACTGAGAATGAGCAAACCCTGTGATCAGTGCGCACTTAATAAAGCGGTGGACTGAGCGATGATGTTCTAATTTACTCCCCCCTCTCCGACTAAAACGGCATCCACTGGCCGCCACGGGAGTGCGCATGTGTTCAGCAAAGGTGGAGTTACGTTGTTAGAAATTTTGAATGCCATAATCTACGTTGTTGGACTTTTAAATGCTTTATAATCCTAATGTATTCCTTTATTCTCTCCTACTTGTGTCTAACAGTGATTTACAACAAACAGAATGTCTGTCCCACCATATTAAAACGTATGTCCCATATTAAAGCACATGTATCCAGTGTTGTGATCATGAAGAACATCATAAATAATAACACTGCTTAATTTGAACAACTTTACGCTCTCATTCTTTAAGTTACAGGAGGATACTGAACATTTCAAGCTGCATTTTGGATTGCAGCAGTTCATGTATGGTGCTGCAGCTAAAGCTGTCATTTTAATTAGTTTCAGTGATTTATTGGAAAGCTACGTGTTATGATGCTTTACAGAACAAACCTCTCTTCTATTCCTCCTGCGTTGTGCTAAGGTGTGAGGTCACCATGCTGTAATATTGATCCACCCCATTTGTTATTTTCACTCTGATGTGTTTCCTCCTCTTCACTTCTGAAATAATGCTGAACTGGTTCCAGCAGCAGCTACAGTCGACCTCAGCATGTGTTCTTTCATAATTGATGTTTGAGCTGCTCATTAACAAACAATGGGGAGTTTGAGTGCAGAGCAAATAGACAGGCCCAATGTCAGGGGAGCCAGGGCAGATGTAAGGTCAGCTATCATGTTCAGTTTGTTTTAGAAAATGAAAAGAGCGAAGCAGCTGCGACAGGGCGACATGAACACAATGACATACTGACAGCAGAATGCTTTGTTCATGGAAACTCAGGATTTTTAGTCCGTAACTCTTATTAATCTTCAACATTTCCACACCCTTATGACAGGCTTAATGATTGAGCTGTGATAAATTATCTATTTTTTATAAGAACATGATTTCAGGTACTGATAAGATGGCTGCCGTACCCTCCGCTTCACACTCATCCTCAGAGAAAAGCGTCGTACTAACTCCAAACAGAAAGTTACCAATCTGCAGGAAGACAAATGTTGTCAAGTACAAGTAAAAAGTAGCTCAATTAAATAGTACTAAAGTAAAAGTTACTAGTTAATTTCACCGCCCATGTTTATTTTTTTTGTAATAAATCTTGTTACGGTTCCCTTCCATACATACAGTAAACATTGCGGCAGTAGCTCAGTCTGTAGATGGCCGGTTCAAGTCCCAATGCGGACCAGTTGTTCTGGTAGCTAGAGAGGTGCCAGGGCACTTCTCGAGCACTGTCGAGGTTCCCTTGAGTAAGGCACCAAACCCCAACACTGTGCTCCCATCATTGTAAAAGCAGCCCCACTCTGACATTATTATTATGACATGTCCACAGGTCCTGTTTGTGCATGTGTGTGATTCTGGCCTATGTGTGTGAGAAGCATGTCCCTAAAAACAACAGAGTGCAATGTCATTTCCCTTCAGGCATAAATAAAGTAACAAAGTCATCTGTATGAAATAAAAAGTTTATCAAAATGTGCAATTCTTTAAAAAACATTTGAAATAATACTGATGAAGACAATTGAAAACAAAAAAATTCTCAGCCTCTGTATAGCTACATTTAGAACTCTAAAACAGCGCTATGCCAACGTGTCATGTGGGTAACAACATAATAGGTAGAAACCACAACAAGAACCATAGAAAGTGGCAGGAAATGGAACGACTAAGAACATATGAATTATGTTCAATGATCATAAAGAGACCATGATAATCACAAAAAAATAATTATTCACCCATTAACGGTTGGGTGTAGAAATTCAACAGATTACTTTACTTCTTTTATAACGTACTGAAGTACAATTACAATTACTGATTTAGAAATATACTCAAAAAAGTAACAAAGTAAGTTACAGTAACGTGAGTACTTGAAATCTCTTACTTTTACCTATGGAGTGAAAACTCCAGAACATTAGAGATATCCAGGACAGTTACAGGTACCTTATGCAGTGAGGACCATACCTGTCATGTTTCAGATATGAAAATACAGGAAGGCTTTTGGTGCCCATCCCACCCCCCTGACCAAGCTCCAGTATCCCTTATATTTTATAAGTGTACAGGAAATGTATAATATCCACTTATCAACCACTTACTGAATATAATTATGTGATTATAATCTGGTAGGTCGACCTTTATTAACATTGAAATGCTGTGAACATTCCTACTAGGGCTGGTGATATGAACCAAAACTCATATCTTAATATATTTTCTCAAATTTTATTTCAAATAAAGTCTGACCAGAAAGACAATTATGGGTTAAATTTGCTGATGCAAAATGCTGCACAGACTAATTCATTAAAAAATAGCTGCACAATATGTGCCACTTTTGGCTTTTTCACCTGTAAGGGACAGCATGTGTGAGTGAGTTCTGTAGGTTGTTATGGGGAATGTCTGGGTTAGAACACACTCATTAATCATCTAACTGAACTTTACATGTTGTTTCTGAGAAATAAATCAGCCACTCCTAAAACTAGTATTTTTATACAAAATACGACATATATCAATATATGTGACATTATAGTTTTCTATATCGCCAAGATAGAAAACTCAAAATATCTTGAATCTCGATATATATCGCCCAGCTCTAATTCCTAAATTATAAAACAGCCTAAATAAAAACATAAATGTGTTTATGAAACACATGTGTTTATTTAATTTACTTACAGTTTATATACAAGTCAACATGTTGTATATTTACTGTTAATTTCACGTTGCTTGTCTTTAAGTTAGACATTAACATTTTATTTATTATATATTTTCTTATAATTTCTCATGATCACTCATGTGGTTCTCTGTTATTCACTAATGACTTATTAGACACATTTATTACAGACTTTACATTATTTAACACTTTATAAACAGTGTATATTTGTGGAGCTTGTGATTGGATGATTTTTCATGGTGACTTACGTGGTTCCTTCCTCTGTGGTAGACGTTAAAATATCAGTTATTAATCTAACAGAACGTGTAACTGTGTCACATCCTGATGGTCTTTATGAAGATAAACTCTGTCACATTTTACAACGTATTTACACCAGTTCTTTGTTTTTTCACCAGAACGTCTTCATTCATCGTCTCTGTTCAGTTGTTTCTGGGTTGTTGGCTCTAATCTCGCGAGAACTCGGGCCCACCCAGGCCACTTCAGGTGGAAGTTCTCGCGAGGCTAGTGACAGTATTCAATTTAAAGAGGCAGAAGAATGTTTTTGTGTATCTTTTAATTATTACTACATTAACATACAGAATATTTATGGGATAATACAAATACGGGACGATGGCGGGAAAGAGGGATAAAACACAGGCGTTTCCTGGCCAAAACGGGATACTTGACAGGTATGGTGAGGAAGTCGACCACAACCAATAAGTCTGCTGAAAGATGTGACCAAGCCTGAGCCACCAACATGTCCACAGTGCTCGTTAAATACACCATTCTGATCATAAGCTGGCTACTAAGACACGAATGACATGCATACAAATTCTGCTTTTTATCCATGTTTAGTCTCAGGAAGTGTTTTCGTGGTATTACAGTATTTATTAGAAAAAAAGCTGAAGATCAAGGCTGTACACACAGTCCAAGGAAACATGAAATTACTTCAGGCTCAGCTTCATGCATGAAAACTAGATTAACATCATGGTCAATGCTTCTATTTTCTTGAGGCAAAACTATTTTTGTTGCAAAAAAAAGTTAAAATACAAGGAAGTCTTAAAGTAAAAGTTGATTTTCTTCTTCTCTAATCTCCTCTGCTTCCAGTTTCCCTCTTTCTCACACCATTGCTTTCATCTTCTCTCTTAATGCATCTATTAACCTGCTCTCAGGGTTATGTACAGTATGTTGATAGTGGTCATCAAAACTTAGCTGAGTCTCCTTAGGCAGAGACCTTGGTGTGTGCTATCAGTGTAGATGTATCTGACCCGAACTGACCAGGAAAGAGTTCTGTGATTACATATCAATTTTTATACCAGTTACTGCGAAGCAAAAGTGCCAAAAAAAAATAATAATAATAATAATAATAACCATAACACGAAGAGGCACAAAAAAAAAGAGTTCTATATGTTTACATGGTGCTTCTCATTTCACTGTTTTTTTTTAAATTAATTTCTTTGTTTACAACAACCAGTGCGTAATTTGTAAATCATGAAGTCTCGCAGCAAAAGCTGGGTGTTCTTCCGGCACCAACGCTTTTTGCTAACTAAATGGGCCAATAATATCCCGTGAACATAAGACAACCAATCAGCGTTAAAGAATCAAGAATGATCACCCGTTACAGAACATTTGTCTCGCACTCTCTGAGTGACAGCTGTCAAAATCTGCTGTGTCAGCCACAAGGACAGAGCAAGATCACCACTAATTTAGCCACAAAGGTCACTAAACTTTCAGAAAACCCACAAATACAAAATATTTACAAACTTTAACACCCATAACTTAAGGTGATAACTCATCTAATAATTCATCAGCAGAGCAGAAAATGAAAAAAAATTTATTTGTCAAAATAACCAAACAAAAAAACAGCCATGGAGAACTTTTATCCTCACAACTTTTTAATATATTTACCAACCGAGGCCTGCCTTGTCTTTCATAAGACAAAAGTCCTCGTCATGTCTACTGGATGGACATGTGCTACAATACTTGCTAAGCTAACTACTACTGTGCTGCTGCTGCTGCTGCTCTCCTACATGATTTCCACAGAAACAATATCTACCAAATTTTCCTAAAAAAAAAATATCAGATTTTTTAAAGAGTTTCGATTTGGTTTTTTGATTTTTTTTTCAATTCACTTAAAAATGACTACAAACATCAGATATATTGTTAAAAAAAAAACTGTATTGCTGTGATTGTCCTCAAGAGTTAAAATTCATAGAACATCCCAAAATAAAAAGTAAATGAGACTCTGTCATTTAACAATTTCAAGCTTTAACCCAGGTTTAAGCAAAAGTGCAACAGCAACTTCACAGTAGCTTCAATTTCCAGATTAAGAAATCAGATAACTACATATTTTACAATATATAACATGACAATTAAAATAATAATAATAATAAACTCTTCCCTTAGCATCTCAGCATAGTGTGAATAAAAAATGAAACATGCCTGTGTTTAAACACATGTAAACAAAGAGGGGCTGGTAACCCACAAGGACGGAACGTGAAAAAGTCCAAAAAAAACTGTGGCGGGGAAAATAAAAATATATTATTATTATTGTTTTTTTTAAATATGCATTTACAAAATAAAAATAATTTTTATCTACAAATTTGATAAATCAATTAAATCGATGTCCAGCCCGTTTTCAATGAAATCTCCAGTAAAAAAAGACACTGTTTGTCCACATATAATACTTCCTTCAAAATTAAATTAAACACCTAAAAGTGAAAAACGGGTTGGAATTATTATTATTATTTTAGTTTTTTTTAATGAGGTGCTGGATCCTATCAAACAAGTGCCGGTCAAAATCTGGAAGGTGCTAAATTAAGCTCTGACAAAAACACAAAACACTTCTTAGTTAATATGCACCTTTTTTGTCTTATGTGTATTTGCTTTCTTGTTGCTACTCCCTCTAACCTTAATATGTTCTGAACAATGGTAGCCTAAGGCCACAAACACTTTTTTTTTCTCAGTCTGCTGCCAGACTTTTGACCGGTACGTCCAGAACATCACACATTACCCCGATACTTTCCTCCCTGCACTGGCTCCCTGTCAATTTCCGGATTGAATATAAAATACTGGTTCTAACATTCCGGGCTTTGCATGGCCAGGCTCCTCTATACATTTCAGACATGTTGTGTCCCTACACTTCAGGACGCAGCCTTCGATCCTCAGGTCAGGGTCTACTAAGGTTCCCAAAAACCAAATTTAAAACCAGAGGAGACCTGGCGTTCCAGGCTGCAGCCCCCAGACTCTGGAATGGTCTGCCCCAGTCTCTCCGGGAGATGAACTGCGTGGACACTTTTAAAAAACATTTGAAGACTTCGCTTTTCAAAAAAGCTTTTAGTTAACAAGATTTTATTTTTAATTTTTACTGCCCTTTTATGATGCTACACATGTGATGTAAATGTATGTTTATTGTTTCTGTGTACAGCACTTTGTGATTTTATCTGCGAAAAGCGCTTTATAAATAAATACTTACTATTACTTACAACTTCCACATTTAATGCAATCTCTTTCCACTTACTTTACAGTAACATTTGCCATATTTTCTCTAACTGCTATTCTTGAGTAGCTGAACTTTAATCAAGCATAATTTTTGAGGGCTACATATTATTTTTACTACGTTGCATTTGACAGACAATTATTCTACTTTTGACTCCATTAAATTTCTATAGATGTCCTCACTTCTCACTGCTTTTTCTCTCATGTCAGCTGAGGTTTTTTTTTTTCTTCATTGCTTCAGTTCTAATAGAATAAAAGTTTATCCACATATGGCTTGATCTTGTTCTAGCATACTTTTATAAGAGCCAATCAGAGAGAGGCAGGGTCACGAGCAACAGGGTTATTGTTGAGACGTTGCTTCAGAAGAGATAGAACCGGAGAAGAACAAAGATACTGAGCAATATAATATACCTGAGCATTTGTGGGTGTATCTTAGTTCCAAAAAGGGATTTGTATCATAAAAACTTGCTGACAGTTGCTTGACAGTGCAAAAATCAAGGCAGGCATTGAGGAGGCATGCAAAAAGGAAACTAGAGGCAAGGAAAAACACTGCAGGATGGGGCAAGACAAGATATGGCAATGGCCACGTTTGCATGGGAGATTTAATTCCTCTTTAAAGCAGAATAAATTAATTATTTTTTAACGTGACCTTGTAAACACTTATTTCCTAATGCTAATTTAATTTTGAATTAAACTTAAATACAAATTAGGTGGCTGGTTTATTACGATTTTAATTCCAAATTAAATAATTCCACTTTCTTGTAAACACTTAATTCCGCTTTAAGTTTATTCTGATCATTCTGCACAAGCGCAACTTGCTGCAATGATGTGCTGGCGACGACATAATCCAAGATGGCGGCCCGGACTCCAGCCGACACTATTTAAAAAGAGCCTTAAGACACATGGATATAATGAAAAGAGTGGAAGGACGGAGGCATAAACATGTGGATATTCACACGGAAACACTTATTACACACACGGATGTCAGCAAATGGAACAGTCTTCACCAGACGGCTGATACTAAGACCCGGAGATGGAGTAAATGCGTCCCCATACTACTGCACAGGCTGTAATATCACCAAGTTTATCATTGTACCAGTTGATAGAGCTACTTTATTTACCAGGGAGCAAATATGTATTCCTGGTTATTGTTTTTTGGAGTTTTACTGGGCTTTAGTTACAGGTGATTAGTTAATATCTCTTAAACGCTCCACAGACCAAAGTGTGTTATTGTCGAGCAGTTTCTTCAAAACTTCAATCAAAATAAAAGTGAAAACAGTTCTCATGTGTGGTGTTCTGTGTTACAGCCGACAATAAAAGGTTCATTGTGTGTTTTTCCAGATAGCCGTGATATGTCACATTCACCCCCTGTCCAATCAGAGCCTTCCCAACCCCCAGACCTAAAGCGGAATTGAATAAAGCCAATAAAACTGGTTTTCATGTAAACCTCAATTCAGGAATGACTATTTCCATGTAAACACGAAGCGGAACACTTTAATTCGAAATAATTCAGAATTAAAAAAAACATCACGTAAACAGGAGAGTGAAAATCACTAACAACCCAAACTCAGTGACATCACTGGGAGGAGGAGACACCAGCAGGAAGACCTGGAACACAAAGACACAAGAGTTAAAATATGAAACAAAACAAGAACTAGACACTGAAACAAACTAGGACTCACTGAAAAGTAAAAGAGGACCACAAGGGCAAAAAACACATCAAACCATAGAGACGCTGACATGACACCCCCTTTACTCATTCAGTGCCAGCCAGTTTCAGAATTTCTACCCCCTCACTGCCAGCTAGCCCAAAAACTACCCTGGGCACAAAACATGAAGGTAGGTGTCAGTGGAAAGCTAGTGGGCACTAGGACTTTATACTATATGGTAAACGGACCTAATCTATATTGCGCTTTATAATTAAATTCAATTCAACTTTATTTGTATAGCGCAATTTACAACAGTCATCTCAATGCACTTATTAAAATATAAAATTCAGAATAAGAAAGAGAAATCCCAACAAGATCCACATGAACAAGCATTTAGTGACAGTGGGAAGAAACAACTTCCTTTTAACAGGGAGAAATCACCAGCAGAACAAGGTTCAGAGGTGGCAGCCATCTGCGTGGACTGGTTGGGGTTAGTGGACAGAAGGACCAACAGAACAGGATAGAGAGATTTTTAAGCTAACAGTTACTCCAAGGTCTGTAAATGTGACCGTTCACAGACGAGCCCATGTTCGCTCTAGCCGTTGAGTTGATGCTATCATACGGTTTACGCTTCAGCACATAAGTAGGTTTTCAGTTTAGCCTTAAAGGTGGAGAGAGTAGCAGCCTCCCGTACTGAGACTGGGCCTGGTAGCTGAAAGCTCTTCATCCTGTTCTACTTCTAGTCACATTAGGAACTTCCAGAAGACCAGCAAACTGAGAGCAGTGTGATATGCCCGGACGATAGGGCACTAACAGGTCTCAAAGATATACAGGAGCCTGATCATGTAGAGCTTTGTATGTTAACAGGAGGATTTTAAACTCTATTCTAGATTTTACAGGAAGCCAATACTGGAGAAATATGCTCTCTCTTTTTGTTCCAGTTAATATTCTAGCTCCAGCATTCTGAATTAACTGGGGACGTTTTAGTAAGTTATTGGGACATCCTGAAAGTAGAGAGTTACAATAATCTTGTCTCGAAGTAACAAATGTATGGATTAATTTTTCAGCATCACTCTGGGCCACAATATTCCTGATTTTAGAGATATTACGGAGGTGGAAGAAAGCTGTCTTTGTGATTTGATTAATATGAGAATTAAAGGATAGGTCAGTATCAAAAATAATACGTTTTTTTACTGTGGTGCTATAACCACTGAGGTAATCTCAAAGCGCTATACAATATCAGCTCATTCACCCATTCACACAACAATGGGACATGTTGTGTGCCATGTAAGGCACTACTCAACCATTGTTCAGTGTCAGTCAAGTTTAGCCCTGGGATCAAACCCCCAACCTCTCGATCAGAAGACAACCCCTCTATTGCTGAGAACTGGCGTGGCAGGGCTGTCCTTAAAACTCCACTTTTCCAAAGACCTACAGTATCTGGAGAACCTGAAACTATTCATCTGCTCTGCTGGGTCCAGTGATGACTGATTCATTCTGTTGTGACTGAGATACAGAGGATTTGAACTGTACATTTAATAAAACTCAAAACAAAATGAAAAATTACTAAATCAAGGCAGGCGCAGAGAGGCAGGCAAAGGGGAAAATGCCACAGGATGGGAGCAAGACATCGTATGGAAATAAATTACAATCTTTCTGTGTCCAAACACTCGATTAGGAACGAACCACACCTGAGTGTCAAACAGGAGGGAGATAATCACTCACATCCCAAACACACTGACATTAGTGGGAAAACTACAGTGAAACATAAACTATGACTTAAACATAGAGGCCATGACACATCATGCTGGGATTCAGTTGTACAACTATAAACATGTAACAGATTGTGTATCAATGTTTTCTTAATTCCAAAGATTGAAAATTATGTTAAAATGTTTTAATTACTTTCAGTACTTCAGTGTTAATTTTAATGACTAACTACATTTCTTTAACAGACAATAACTAGACTGATATATATATATATATATATATATACAGTATATATATAAAGTGAGCAACACCAAATAAACAATTAGAATTTAATATTAGTGTGACTACAACAAGTATTTAATGACAAAAATTATAAATTAGTTCAATAACAAAATACCTCACTCCCATTCCACCTGCATTTCCTCGTACGTTATTTTAAATTATTGTGGATTAAATCTGCATTTCCTGTGCCAACGCCCAAAATGTATTCCCATAACATTAAAAAGCACATTTATAATCTAAGCATGAAGGGGAAGGTCGTCATAAATAAAAACAAACAAAGGACAGATTAACAGACCTTTAGACGAGTCATTTACAACAGACACAGTAAGTGATTTATTAGCTGTGTGCGTTACATTCCTGGTTTGGATGAAGTATCTTGCATCTGCAGACTCAGTCTTAATCCCAGTGACATTTACAACATCTGTAGCTGTTTAATGAGCTGCAGCTGAGACGCTAACCGTCCATTTATCCTGCAAACACTTTCAAGGCAAAACAATTGCAGGTTCAAAATAACATGTTGCGCTTTGATGAAGAGCATCAACTTGGATAAATTATGGGTTGGGGGTGACAATAATGTTAATTACCCTGGTTGTGTTTCCGAGTGTGCGTAAAAAGAACCGCTGAGTGTTTCATACGCCCCATTCAAGTCGTCCAACTCACTAAGGGCTAATTGATGACTGTCATGACGTCTGTCCACCATGGCAAAAAAATGGCATAGCACTACTTTTTAAATTCCTGTAAAGAGAAGGACATTACTTTTTCGTTTCAATGTAACTATTTCTTTCATAATGCTCCACCATATAGGACAGTGGTGGTGTAACAGTTAAGGAAGCGGGTTTGTTATCAGTACGTCACTGGTTTTAATCAAACCTGGTTCATCACTGTGGGATATTAACCAAGTCCATTAAATGGTACCTGTAGAAAATTTCAACTACAAACTCTATCTAAAGATGGTATGAAGTACATGGGGGTTATCCAGGAAAAGTTTGTCCTAAATGCCTGTGGAGCAAATTGAGGTTTACATGGAAAACCGGTTTATTCGGCTTTAGTTAAATCCGCTTTAGGTCTGGGGGACAGGAAGGGTTCTGACTGGACAGGGGGAGAATGTCTATCCGGATAAAAACACACAACAAACCTTTTCTTTTTGGCTACAACATAGTCGCCCCAAGTCATTGAGGCGACCATGGTTCAGAGTGTGGAGTGGGTTGTCCAGTAACCGAAAGGTTGGGGGTTCAAATCTAGCTCTAACCGAGTCACTGTCGTTGTGTCCTTGGGCAAGGCACTTTCCCCACATTGCCTTGTATGAGTGAGTATGAATTGTGCATGAATGTTGGTAGTGGTCAGAGGGGCCGTAGGCGTGAAATGGCAGCCACGCCTCTGTCGTCTGCCCTAGGGCAGCTGTGGCTACATTGTAGCTTACCACCAACTGACTGACTGTGTGAGTGACTGGTGTGAATGAATAGTGCTTTCTCTAACGCGTTTTGAGTCTCCTAAGAAAGCTAAGAAAGGAGGCAGACATCCATACTTTGGTCAGTCAAAGCCTGCGATTAATGCAACAGCTGTTCTACCTCCACTATGCAGGACATTGAGTGAAAAATAAACTTTATAATGATCCAGGCATCATTAGTGAAGCTGTGTGTGTCTGTGGCATCATGCCCCGATTAGGTCTGTTTCCTTTGCCGACGTGTAATAAGTCTGTGTGAATGCCTCTGTCCAACCACTCTTTTCTTTTAAAGTAAATAGTCTTGGCTAGTGTTCAGGCTGCCATCCTGGACTATGTCGTCACCAGCGCGTCATCACGGCCGGTCGTACATGCGCAGAACCACCGGAATTAACTGAAGGCAGAATTAAGTGTTTATAAGGAAGAAGAATGATTTCACTCAAAATTAAAATCAGAATAAACAAGCTACCTAATTTGGATTTAAAGGGGACATTTTATGAAAAATGTACACCTTTTAACATATCTGTGCTGGTGTTTGGACAAAACATAACATGAATCAAGCAACAGAAGAGGTTTAATACCCTGTAAAAATGACCGCCTGCGCAATAGGGTTGGGAACCAAAACACGGTACCAATATGGCACCGGTTCCTACGTAAATGGTAGTAACCAGACTGAATAAGAACGAACATTTCAGTGCCTCATAATTTTTAATTTCAATTTAATTACATTTTTTAAAAAGTACTGGTTTAAGCACCAGAAATGTTTAAAACCCAACCGATACCCAACCCTAGTGCGCAACTGCGGGAACAGCGAAATATTGAGTTATCTTTTTTTTTTTAAGATATATATTATTGCAATAATAATATATGTGTCAAATGTCTTTATAAAGTCATGGTTTCCCACACTTAAAAAAGGAAGGACTTGACCAGACTCAGGATTTCACTCGTTCTTACTTTTATTCTTTCCAGTGACAAGAAAGGTGAAAAACCTTCGAACATAGAACACATTAATGCAAATAAGTTCATCATTTTTCATTAAACAGAGAAAGTACAAATAAACACAATTTCAAGTAAGTGCATTTAGTTTTGTAAAAATATAATTGAAACTTTTTTTTTATTAAATCAATGCAGGTAGTAATGTGTAAAATTAGACTGAATGGTGTACTTTTCTAACCTGAGACATTTTTCCTAATGATTATTATAGCAATTATACATATTACAATTTCAATTTTAATTTAACAATTTCTCAACATAAATACTTTTACCTGGACTTGCCTCACAGCACCACCACTGGTGTAGAGTGTAGAGCCGAGGCACTGCAACTTACCGGGACAAAATTTAAGCGGTTAACTTCTTGAATAAGCCTACATTCTGAGTGAACTCATCCTTTGGTAACCCCGTAAGTTGATGATTTACTCACGTAAAAGTGGCGCTGTTAATGATAAGTGCTGGAGAAGTGATCAGCTCTGTCTCTCCCCTGTCACCTGGATTCACACACTCACCTTCTCCTCCTCCTCTGCTTTTCTAACTACAAGAATTGTGCTAAGGTGATTTAAGGTGATAATAATTTGTTTTGTTCAACCGCTGCGTTAATTGTGTTTCAAACATGTTAAATCAGCGAAATGAGATAAAACAGGTACTGAAGTGGAGTCCATGGATGGAGTTACCAGTGGAGGGGAGAGTATTTTATTCGCTTGTGACATCACAAATTCAGAAAATTTGAAACGGAGCAATTTTCTCTGCGTTGTAAAACTTACACAGACCACAAACAAATGACTGGATGGTTTTATTTCACATTTTGTGTGCCGTTGGACACTTAAGTAACTTCATATGTGATCACATATGAAGTTGATCACATATGAACTTCATTTGTGATCAAATTTTTCATAATATGTCCACTTTAAGTTTAATTCCGAATTAAATTTGCATTAATACGTGTATACAAGGTCAGTTTAAAGAATTATTAACTTATATTCTGAATTAAAGAGGAATTAAAGGTCCCATGTAAACGTGGGCAATGTGCCCCCTCAGAGGACTATAGGCTCAAATTCATCTCACCTGGCTGTCCCATTGTACAGACTGAATGATGATTGGCTGAGCTGCAGTGTGACACGGTGTCGCCGCTAACCAATCATCGTCCAGCGCTGGGTCACATTTCTGAACAATGGAGTGTAAAGCCAATAGTTGCTATAACAACAAGAGAAAAGCATCTTTAAGTCAAATAACAACACTGAGTCAGAGTTATCCAGACATTGGATCCATAAGATTGGTACAGGATACACATCTAAATTGTTTACGTTTGGACGTAATCGGGTGATATGCAAGGACTGCTTTCAGCTGAGCTGCTAAGAGAGGGATCTGCTGGCTAAGCTAATGGGCTAAGCTAATGGGCACAAGCCAAAGTTACGTCTGAAAGCAGACAGACCAAGAGAATTCCTTCACAGAAAGTGGTTGAATGCAGCTTGTAAACGTACTTTTTCAGAGCACTACTATGTTTCTGCTTACAGGGGACACTATGGGGGGGTGTCATGGCTCTAACCACATCCCCACCACATTGTTCCGTATTATTAATTATTAACTAAAAGTCAGGAGAACTTACCTGTTCGTTAGGGTGTTGTCAGGTGCTGATTGTCAGAGGTAGTGGTGCAGAGCGCACACATTGCACTTGCCCAACACACTTTACACTTGGCCACTCGAGCCTGACAGCCAAGGCTCCAGAAGCTTTCTCATTGGTCACTTTGGTGTGAGGCGGGTTCTAGGCATCGCTAGCTTGTCATGTATTGGCTGTGTATCACTTAGTCTGTGAGTTCTGTAATGGGTTGTTATCGTCACGTTGTTTCATTATTAAAACTTTGATAAATTTAACACTGTTCTTTGGTGGTGGTGTTTATGTGGTAATAGGATATTAGGTCGGTTTACTATGTGAATCTAGACAGCATTATTGAACTGGGATGGTTGTGATTTCCTCTCCTGCACTTTATATGATTTTCTTGCATTAATATTGTGTGGCCTCAACAGAATTTCCATACCAAAAATCGCCACTAAACAGACCTGTTACATCTCAACCTCCCACAATGCACCATTAAAGTGGCAGGCTGTGCCGATCAACAAATGCTAAAAGTCACTTAAATGTGTTTTATTTTAAAAAGATGTACATGTTTTGCTCACCAGATAGTGTGAGGACACAGACACTCCACACCAGCCATCAGTATCTGAGAAGCCACCAAATGGAGCAGGAGTGTCTTCCTGTTTGAGGAACCCAGTGATGGTGTTCTGCTTCAGTATCCTTGGTGTTCTGGATGCTTTGCAGGTAGGCCAGGTGAGCCCTCTCATATTTAAGGTGGAGCACCTCAGTCAGCTGCTTTGCCATGTTCTTTGGTGACCTCCCACTGCACCTCAGCTCATCCACGACCAACTTTTTTATGTGGAGTACACATTACTGTCAGTCAGATATTGTCATACAATTAAAACATGTCATGAAGTCAGCATCTCTTCTTAACTGACCAAATACAGCTGGATGTTTGTGTGCAGACATGAGTCGTAGTAAGATCTGCAGGTGACAATAGATGGACCTCAGCTGTCTACTGCTTGTGGATGTACTGCTGAACACTCATTTATTAAAAACAATCAGCCATTTATGTTTTAAAAGTTCAAAAACAAAACAGGGGAAATGAAAAACCTGCTTCCTTATCTTTAGTCGAAATGTTGTTGTTGTTCTTTCTCTTTCTCTCGCTCTCTTTTTCTCTATTTCTCTCTTTTTCTGCTGGGGCTCAACAACACCCTGAAAATCCGGCTCTCAAGTGGGAGACGGGAGTTCAATTCCCCGATGGGGAGATTCATCCTGTGCTTTTTTTTTTTTTAATTTATAGAACATTTAATTTGTTTGAATTTCCTTTCCAGGCACTAACAGTGTTTTAGTCTGATTCAGTCTGCTGTGGTAATTATATTTTTGCAAATGCAATTTCAAAATCTGCAAAATGGTGACTTGCACCTGCAAGCCAAGTGTTTAAAAATGGAGAAGATTCAGGACGTCCATTTGTGTCCTGGTTTACAAAATCTTTAATGAATAGTATGGAAAGCTGTTCCTCAAACTGCCTGCCAGGCATTTTGTACATCGATTGCATCGATTTTTGACTTTTTTCTTTAAGTGCATGATTTTTTTTTTTTTTTGTCTCTGATATGTTTTTCTTCAGTGGCCCTAAAAAATCTCAACATTGATTTTTTACTTTTTTCTGAAGTGCACGAGGTTTTTGTTTTTTTTGCCATAGTACAAAGCACAACCAAAGAGTGTTTTAAAGTGAAGCTTTGAAGCTTGTCTAAAATGAGAAAATATGTTTCTATTGTGCTTTGAGCCTTCTTATCTGTTGGAGAGATGCTGGACGTGTTACCCTTTGCAATGCCAGTGGAGCCTTTAGGCTGAAGTCATTTCTTTTCAGAAAGGTCAAGCACCGCTGGGAGCAAACTTCACTTTACGCTGGAATGAAATGCATTCATATTTGAACTGAGGCCAAAAGGGTTTCATCTCATTGTGTTTTATTTAAACAATCTCTCTAATGTGGACGTTTTTAAAGTTGGCCAAAGTTGGTGAATCATAATGAGAAAAAAAAACCTGCACACTTCACTCCAGATCTCCACATTTATTTTAATCAAAGACAACTTAACAAAATCAGAAACCACCACATTTTGCTCCTCCCCCTTTCTACCTCTTGTGATTACTGATGTAAATGATTCCCAACCACCAGGCAGTGGACTGGCACTGGTGGTACGAGGCCACAAAGAAAAAAATATAGGTTTTTTTCATGGATTTCATTTATTTTTTATGAATGTTCAGGTTATTTGATTTTTCTAAAAGTTGTCACTTTCGCTTTTACTCTCACATCCCCTTCACCTGACTGGATATGACTAGACTCGGTGTGGATGTTAGGGGGGGCGCAGACACTAGGGGGGGGCGCGGACAACACCGCAGGCTGTATTTACCGCCCCCACAAGACCCACACGTTGCTTGTTCCTGTAGCAATAGCTAAGCAGACAGTGCTCAATATGTAACAACGATCTGAAAATAACAGACTCAAATTGTAATAAAAAAATTATTCAGTAAAACAGAAAATGTTACAACTGGTCAATAATGTGACAAGATGCTGAGCCCAAAACGTGAAAACTTTTTCCCATTACATTGTTAGGCAGGCATAACATAGTGTTATAATTATATTACATCATAGTGACTCAATGATTCATGGATTAAAGGGCTCATTGCTTCAATGTAGACAGTAGTATCATAAACAAATACGTATGCATAAATATGTGTACTGTTTGTGTGTGTGTATCTGTTTAAGGATACACGCTCAGCATTACATTATTACATTATTGACCTATTGTAACTAAAAAAAAAGCTGTACTGGGTGGGTCGCGGACTTGTCTTTTATTTTGAAAGAAACTTTTATTTTGACAGACTTGCTGTGAAATGCATGTTACACAGGAAAATATATAGATTTATGTTTTAAAAAAGATTATGTGTGTTTTGGTTGGTTGAATTCCAAAAAAAAAAGAAAAGTGGGTCGCGATTTTAATCGAGGTTTTATTCTGTTTTTAATTGGTTACATGATGGTCTGTTGATGTGATACATTTAGTGTTTACATAGAGCACATCTCATTCTCAAATCTCACTAATTCTGCCATAGCATTCTGGTTTGAACTCTTTCTGAATAATAATAATAATAATAATAATAATAATAATAATAATAATAATAATAATAATAATAATAATAATAATGCATTGGATTTTATGTAGCGCTTTATCATAGACACTTAAAGTGCTTTACAAAATTAAGATATTATTCTTTCACTCCACACTTAGTGGTGGCAAGCTACTATTGTAGCCACAGCTGTCCTGGGGCAGACTGGGGCTGCCATAGTGTTCCATTAGCCCCTCCGACCACCACCAACACTCACTCACTCACTAGTGTGTGAGTGAGTGACTGTTGGTCATACAAGGCAATGTGAATTAAGTGCCTTGCCGAAGGACACAATGACAGATACCACTGGGGAGACTGTCCCCCAATGTGGCACCTGGAATTCTCAGTGGTCTCCATCCACCTACTAACCAGGCCCAGACCTGCTGAGCTTCAGAGATCTAATGGGATCTGGCAATGACAGGCTGGTATGGCTGGTAATTCACTCACACACACACACGCACACGCACACTCACACACACACACACACACACACACACACACACACACACACACACACACACACACACACACACAAAATGGTTAGAATCAGTGAAATTATCTTGTTCATGTTCATAAACGCAGACCACATGACATGATGAACACCTACATTTATTTGGTGAGTCTTTGTTAACTAAACTAAGGTATGCCAAGTTAATTTATCTAAAGTTAAATACTATCTATGACAGCATGCTTAGTTCATGTGACTTATCTACCAGTCAACCTTATTTAAGTGGCTCACACTAAGATACAATACGTGTAGTTTATTACAAATTTCTGTAATGCCAACTTATTTTAGCAGAAAAAATAATAGTTAATTTAACTCAAAGTATATGAGTTTATACTACTTGATTGAAATGCTATTTTACTCATTAAGTGTATTACATTAAGTGTTCACTCCTTCAATACAAGTAAAGCTGACTTGATTGTAACAGGTTCACAGCACTTTATACAAATACGTTTGTTTACTTTCTTTCCCCAAGGTAATCAGTTTCCCAATGTTTTAAAGTAAACTCAACTTGTTAGAATGTACAGTCCACTAACACCAATCACTACATTTAGTGTTAAGTTGGTGTGTGTTTGCCCAAACTCTGTTAGTTTCAGTTGGAATGATTTATTTGAAAATAAATGCCTAAACTTCTCTGAACTAAATGCCTTTTTTTCCACTGGCAACATTTTCCTGGGAGGTGCTAGATCGTGCTCACAGCGACACTGAGGGCTGTGATTGGAAGAAACCCTCCTCCCTCTTCTTAGCTTTTATGGGGGGGCGGGGCCAACAGTAAAAGTTGGTGATGCACAATGGTCACAATAATCTGTCTCAGCCAACAGCAAAATGAAATTGTAATAGCGTTCAACCCTTAGAGGTCAGTGACTTTGACATTTTACAACTAAATACACAAAATGAAAATACTTTTTAGTAAAATGTTAAAAGTTGGACTAGGATCAATCAATATCAATCATTTACCTAAAACCCAAACGCATGTGTGTTCAGAAGAAAAAAAGTGGGTTTGGCCTTTGTCAGTTTGCAGTGTTTCTGAAACCTTAAAATCACAAAAATGCTGAAGTGAGAGGAAATTGTTCCACTAGGATCAATATTGCGTGATGTTGAAAGACCTGATGCATAATGCTACACAGGAATGAAGTTCACTAAAACCAAGAGCGAGGGAGTGAAAGGGTGTTTTATAGGATGTGTTAAACCCAAGAGACTTCATGGCTGGAACTTTTTTGACTCACACTTTAAGGAAACAAAACAGAACAAAGTAGAAGGAGAATGAACTTGGTCTGAAGCACAATTTTTCTTGATTTGACTTGAATTAAGAGCATCTCAATTTCCCTGGTAAATAAAGCACTCTGTACATATGCATGTTTACTTAGAGAGAGTTTATTCATGATTCACTGTACAAACTGTGCTGACTTGCATCACTTCTTTGTTTGATTTCAAACTGGATCAAGTCTCAAATCACAGCTTTTGACAGTGATGAGGTTAGAAAAGCTTACGTTAACAGAGAGAACATTATTCCCGCGGTCTCTTTGGACGTATTGGGTGTAATTAGCTCTTCTTCATTCTGAAGCGCATTCTGTTTCAGTGGCACTGTGCCAAATCATAAATGGCTCTTTTCCAGGATTCACTTTGTGCTTTAAGTCATTACACTGATAGTTTCTCAAAGACAAGTCAAATGTATTTAACTTGCTCCAATCCCCTCACGGCACTCATCATCTCAATGTTTTATTTCATAATTGTCACTTCTTATAAATGTTAACATTAGATCAAAACTAGGAGGACTGTAATCAGAGAATTAGGTACAGACTTTATTGTAAGATATGAAAAACCAAATTGATTGTAGTATCAATGTTCTTTTTTATTGTACATGTCTTTAATACAACAATGTAAAAAAAAAGGGTTTGAAGAACTTAAAAACCAGTTCAAGGACTATGGGTGTGGGTGGGTGTGGCTCTACAGGCTACCTTTGGCTCTGGGTGTACTGGAGGGATACGCGGGTGTCTAGGTTGGTCCTCGGGTCAGCAAGTGTTAGGAGGGGTGGTTCGTTTCCTGGGGGCTAATCTCCTGGTCAGTTGTGGTCAAACTGCCCTAAGCAGGCCAGATACTATCGTGCTGAGAACATTTACCAAGGTCTTTCTCAGAAAATCTGTAATTGTTTTGCTCAGCGCTATCATATTGCTCCATTTTCCACTTTGAGCGACTTCCAGCCACTCAGATCTTGCAATTGAGTCGCTGGAATTGCTTGAGTAGCGTTGGTTGAAGGGAGGTCGCTGAAGTCGCTTTCGATATGAACGCACCTTTACATGCACATCAATTTGGGATGCACAGACCTGCCTGGGGCTTTGAGAAATCGCTAGTCTGGGTTTAACTTAAAGGGCCCATGTTAAGCTAAATAGACTATTCTGTGCTTTAAACATCATAAAGTGCTATTAGGGCTTCATACACATGCCCAAAGTGTTTTTTTCATTGATTCCCTCATTCATTAGGTAGTGGGTAATTTGCTCCTTTCTTACTGCAGGGTGAGCCCAAACACCTTGATGACGAATTTGACGTGGCACTGAGTTGGAGAAGCCGCACCTCCAAGAAGCTTTCTGCGTTTAACATGTAAACAGATACGGCTACCAAGGTGAGCATTTCAGCGTACATACAGTCTATGTATGTACCTGCAAATTTCCCGCCCCTACGCTCCACCCTCCTCCCACCCTACTGAGTGGGTGGGAGGAGGGTGGGCCGTCCTTCGGCCCTACGTCACCGTGCAGGGAAGAGGAAGTGAGTGTCCTCTCTATAGACACGCCCACTCATGAATATGCACAAGTAGGCTGCAAATCAGCCTGTTTGTTTAGAGTTGCTCAGAAACGGACTTTTCAGAGGCTAAAACTCTGGAAAACAGGCGAAAATAAACCTAATACTTTGTTTTTGGGGTTCTTAGAACAAATGGAAATGGGTGAAAATAAGGATGATATATAAGAAACGTTGGATTCTGACTAATCGTTTGACAACAGATGTAAGCACTCACTCACTCCTTCACTTTCACTCTCTTTAATATTGTCAGTACACGGACACAGTCGAATACACTCCGCCGTTTAACCTTTGCACCATCGTCCTGGGAACATTAGTTTGGACTCTGACTTGGTGCATACCTCCCTCCTAGAAATCTGTGTAAGAAATGTTTTATTTTTTTGTGAGAATATGACATACATAGCTGTTGCAAAAATATTACAATGCATATGTTAACCATCGACAACATATTCAGTCAAAGGGGGCAAAATCTTAATAATATTAATATTTTTAACAATAATAATAATAATAATAATAATAATAATAATAATAATAATAATAATAATAATAATAATAATAATGATAATAATAATTGTTGTTTCCAATAAAGTTTTTTTTTTCCTTTTTATTTTTTTTGCATGTGAACGTATGCACGTCAGCATGTACTGTACATATATAAATTTGCTTGTTATTATTGTCATTAATTGCCATTTTTGCTATCATTATTACACAGTAAAATATTCAGTGTTAATTTGTAAATATTAGTTCAATTGTCCTTTGTTTTTAAGTGAATTAACAAAAAAGAATAAAGAATGAAAAACACCAAACTACATTTCTTTAATCACACTTTGGATTGGGAAAAAAAGGGACAAAGGCAGGAAAAGTGGAACAATTTTTATAGACATTTGTTTTCCTTTGAAACATGCAGTTTTTTTCAAGGTTAAAAGCTTTAGGCTTAACTTAAATGTTATATTATTCATATACACATTAAGAATAGTTGGCACAAACCCTTGTAATATGTGTGCACTGTAAAGCTTTTTTTGACCAAACTAATGACATCTATTTGCAAATTAAAGTAAACTTCACTTTTTTGTTTGTTTTTTAATAAATCCATTCTGTTGAATTAAATCCACTCCAAACCTAAAAATAACATGTTTGTTTGTATTAAAACTTCCCAATTCAAATGTCATCTCTTCAGGACGAGTCCAATGATGCTGACAAAATAATGTTGACCCTTTAGACTAATATTTCCTATTTCTCACCATCAGGTCTACGGAGTGTGGAATATAATGATGCAATAGTTTGATAAAGACAACTGTCAACAGCTTTCTCCTCATCACTGTGTTGCTTCCAGGGTGAGTCCAAAGAATAAAAACACACACAGGCTTGAGCCCTCATTACAGTAGTGTGTGTGACACTTTGGCTGGTGCACAAGACGACTGCCATTAGCTAAACTTAAACCACACACGATAGAACACCATTAGAACGCTTCCATTTAGAATGTGTGGAAACTCACAAATCAGATCATGTCAGAATCACAAAGTGCTGCATCTCCCAGAATGTCAAACAGAATATGAGACAGTGTTCAATGGGCGGGAAGAGAAAGGTCTCATCCAACTACAGGCCAATAACCTGTCACTGCACAACATGGAAGCTCCTGTCAGGCATCATAGCACTAAGATTAGTCTGCACATGAGCAAGGCACAGACAGGAAGTGGCAATAACACCAGCTAATAGTGAACAGAGTAGGAAGACCACCTGGACTGACTACAGGGAAATCTACAGATGTGTTGTAAATGTCATCCTAACGTACTCATACTAAGTCTGATATCAAAATGAGATGCGTTTACATTAAATAGTATGGAAAGAGTGCGTAGGTGAGAAATACCAGGACGTATACTACATAGGGACATGTTTTAAGTATGCACGGTGAGCACACTAGTCATACTCAAGCGCCCCATGATGCATTGCGAGTAGAGTGTAAAATGGTCCTGGGACCGGCTTCAAGTTTTTCCCTTTTTCAAAATAAAAGCATCTCTTCTCATCTTGTATTAGTTTTTTTTTAACACTTTAGTAAATAGGGCTCTTGTTTTGAAGTGAACAGGAACTTTTGTCAGTCGCACAATGGAGGGTCTCTGAAAATGTGTGAATGAAATGTGTTTACGTTAGTTTTATGGATCAAATGAGCACATGTTGATATTCTTTGGTCACTTTCTTACTTCAAATGTTTGCAGAACTTTCAAAGAGAAATTTAGCCTCAGTGTGATTCAGGTTTTTGTTGTTGTAGGTTCCAAATGCATATTGGGAAACTTGGAAATATACTTCAGTGGGAACGCTCATCATCTTAATTATCTGTATATAGTATCTATATACCAGCCAGTATATTCTCATTGAGTTTGTAGTGTTTAGTATGCAGTGTGCCATTTCAAACACAACCTATGACTCACACACACGAATACTGGAATGTGTGGAACTGTATAAGAACTCCATGTAATAGGAATACATATCAAAGAGATGCACCGTAACCACTGACACGTTCATGCGTTTTTCAACTATTCCCCACAAAAACACATAATTACCTTTCTAGTAAAACATGGGTAATCAGTGACGTGCAGACCTCAAAATACAACAATGAAAAGAGAAAGTTCATCTGCTCTATACATTTATTTTCTGTATGATTTCAAAGTTTTAATGGTCAAAATAATTAAATGGCAGGTGATGTAATTAAAAAAAGTAGGAACATGTAGTTTAACTTGGCAAATAATGGGCATGACAAATACAACATAGTATAGTGCAATAAAAATAAGCATAATCAATCAATCAATCAATCAATCAATCAATGTCTTTAAAGTGAAAAAAAATTGTGCAGGAAAGGCATTCAAATTTGATGAAAAAGCGACAGAAATGGGAGTAATGTAGCAAAAATATAATAATAATAATAATAATAATAATAATAATAATAATAATAATAATAATAATAATAATAAATAAGAAAAAGTGATAAAAAAAGGTTAAAATATGGCAAGTTTGGTGTAGTTGCAGAAAAAAGATTAAAAAAAAGATGGCTCACATTGTTAAAAAGTATTCTTAGTTTCTTGAAGGCATCTGGCGACCCCCTCCCAGTGTTTCACAACTCCAAATGGGGTCCTGACTCCAAGGTTGAGAACCCTGCACTAATGGTTCTTCAGCCAATCAGATCTTTCTACCAACAGAGTGATCCCTGAGCTGTTTTAAGCGTTACTTTTGGCTGCTTGAGCTGCTTGTCAAAAGTCAACGCGTGATCCCGATGTGAGAGTATGGACAGTCCCATGTCTTTATATTCAAGCTGAAGTCTCGAACGTGGCTTTTAGCTCAGTGGTTACACGGCAAATAAAAAGGAAAAAGGAAGAGCGAGGTGGAGAAGCAACAGATTAAAGGCACAAACATGTTCAGGAGGAACAGATTCAGCCCCAAGTCTGAGAGAGAGAGAGAAACAGATGGAATAAATAGCTTGTAAAACTAAAGAGGAACATTATCCAAGGAGGAGACAGAGATCAGACCCATTTCCTTTGCAGTGTGGAGTGTGTCTTCGTTGATCAGCTGGGATCTGCTGCTTGTGTTTGAGGAGCAGCTGTTAGCCTCTTACTGTCCTCTCAGCAGAGAGTGATACGTGCCTTCATGTCTCTAAAACATCAGAAAACTCTCCAATAACACAAGATAAAGTCCTTGTAACAATGGTTACTATTCTCTATGGAGAAAACAGTCACAAAGAGTTCCACAGTTGTGTGTGTGCACGCAAACATTCACAAGAAGATCGATGAATTTTTCAGGAGGGGAGGGGGGAGTGTGGAGCACCTCACGATTCTACATATTGCAGCTTTAAATGCCAAACTTCATGTAAAGATAAGATTAATTAAAGGTAAAACACAAAAACACTATAAAAACAAAATGTACATTAGGGGCCTATGTAGTATAGGCCCCAAAGGTACATTTTACATTATAGATTACCTCTTATCTCGCTAACTTCCAGGATTTAATCAGCGTTAATGTTTTACAGAGCTCAATCACCATGGTAACTTAGGATGAACGACTAACCTGGTCGGGACCAGGTTTTGTTCTGGCTAGGATCTGAGCGAGTACTAAGGTCCCGCCTCCTGACCAATCAGTTTTCTTACAAAACGACCTGCCCAATAAAAAGAGGATCATTGCAAACACGTGTCAGTGTGGATCTAATGTGACGCTGACAGGAGAGAGAATATTTAGACATGATGCAATCCTTTCAATTACCAATGACATTCTATAGGAAAAATAAATGTTTTCATCTGATGAACTAATAAAGTAAAATAAGTTAAGTCAGCTAATAAAGCCTGTGTGCATTGAGGGCTTTCAGACCGATAAATTAATTCATTCATTCATTAATTCATTCATGTATTCAAGGAGTGTCAGTCATGAAAGATGATATGAATTATGAATATATTCCACCCCATGATTCAGGCTGATCTGTATGAACGCAGCATCAGAGCCACAGACACGGTAAGAAAGAAAATGAACAGTATCTGTTTATTCTCTGTTTATAATCTCACTAATCTAAGAATTAACACTCATCAATTCCTGCTAGAGAGCGCCAGTAGCCAGGATTAAATCAACTTTCTTAACTCTCTCACTGCTTCCTGTCCATTACACTGTGGCTGTCCCAGAGTCATTCTTCTAATGATTCTTCTTCTTCTTCTTCTTCTTCTTCTTCTTCTTCTTCTTTACTACAGACACAGAAGATGAAGAAGAAGCTGTTGGGCTTCCTGTGCCTGTGTCTCCAGAGGCTCCACGTACATCCACCCCTGTTCCTCTGCCGCAAACTCCTAGTTATGTCGAGCTATTAGCAAGGATTCCCAATTTAGAGAGAAGAATTGGCGTCTTAGAAGGTATAAGATGTCGGAAGTCCAATGTCGGCGGGCAACGCCACACCAGTGTCAGCAAAAAAGGGCGACGCAACAAAAAGCCAAGCTTATACCATAAGTTTTTCATTCATTTTACTACTTCTATTATATTTGATAACACTTTATCTATATAGCGCTAAATACAACAAGTCATCTCAACACACTATTCACAAAATATAAAGCTGTACATGCTCCAGTAGTATTATTGCCTATTTATTCTCTCCCATAGTTCAAATCCTGAACGATTTGAAAAAAGTTCAAAACTGGTCTACGGGCGTCTAAGAAAGACAATGCGCAGCAGGTGGCATCATACGGCTTGCGTTTCTGTGAGTTCATGGCTCATGGTTCATGCTCCAGGCAACCCGTTGGCAACAGAGGACCTGAGGTTTCTATTGAGGATGGACCGGATAAGAAGGCAAGGGTTCCTGTAGTCCATATATAGTAGTACGTGTTCAGAGTTAAGACCATTAAAAACAGGTCATGGTTCACAGCTGAAAATATGAGAAGAAGAGGTTCTGGAATTAAAGAAATGTGACTTTTTTTTAACAGGTTTCCTCTTTACTTAGAAAAGAAGGGTTACGTGGCCACTACCATCAATATCATGTTGGTGAACGTAACACTTTTTTTCCACCATGTGGAGAACTCCTTCACTGAAGAAAGTAAACTTAAATCAGAGGACATTCGCCGGTGCCTCTACGAGTTAAAATAGTTACGCTTCCAAGTACATAAGGATGTGGTCATCAGGAGGCAGGTGATCAAAAAGAAAAAGGCTGGTAAGAACCTCCTCTTAAATGACCATGGAGAAGCAATTTCTTACACTAGCATGGTTTGCATCTGTTTGGGGGGGCTTCTTCTACTCCTTTACCTCCTGAAGCCGATCAAGTTGCATCATCCCAGGAATGCCCATTCCTAGGACAAGCCAAAAAACGGATCCCTAAACTCCTTGGTAAGTGGACCTCTGTTATACTTTTTTTTTATCCCCTGGTTTCATAAATTAATACTTCAACTGTTAAGAGGAATTAGGATTTAGATACAGATATGGCCCGTTCCATATCTAATACAATGTTAATGGCACAAATATTAATTATTGCACATTTCTATCTGATATGGGCTATATGTCCATCATCAGTGGCCACAGAGCTGTGGTCCTCACAAACATGCGTCCCAAGCACATCAAGGAGGCGGAAAGTTGGCAGGATGGGCAGCGTTTTCAAGTCCTGGTAAGTTTCTTTGAGTACTTGATTGTCTCCTATCATCCAAAAGCATGTATCTCAGACTGATTGAAGTGACCTAATTTCTAGTTCCATTTCCAATAGATATAAATGGAGAACACACTTCACATGAATCATCCCTCTTTTTTTTATTTTTGTGTCATTTGTTTTGCTCCTGATTAGGCTGACAGACACCTCAAGGTGTCAGAGAGGATTAAAAGTGGCCAGAGCCATGTGCCACGACCCGGACACTGCAACACAATTTTACGTGGCCCTACCAGAAAAAGAGGATCTCTACAATGTGAGGAAACTCAGAAAGAAGAATGACGCCCTCCTTCAAAGGGTAAAACTATGAAAAGGACGAGGGAAAGCTCTCTGGACTGGGTTCCCTCTCAGGCCTCCAGTTCTTGGTCCTCCACACCATCATCGAAACCGTCTTCAGGAGAGGAAGAAATGGTCATGGATGAAACGCAGCTTGGTTGTTCAATTGACATGGAGATGGCACACGTGTCACCCCCAGCTACTCCTGAAGGGACAGTTGGTCCTCCAAGTCCCCATTTGTTCTTTCATCACAGCTGAATGGACTAGGTAGTCCTGAAGGGACGTAAAGCTGTTGCAATTTAAGTTCTGATAAAAATGTCATTTTAATTTATTATTGATAGCACAATACATGTCTCTTTTATTTATATTTGAAATTATAATAAATTTGTCTATTTTTTTATTGCATGAAACACATCTCTTTAATTTAAATTTTATAGCACAATACATGTCTATTTAGATGTGTTGTTATATTTGTGTTATTTAAAGTATTATAACCAGTTTTGTTGGATAAATGCTTATATTTGTTTTACTTGAATTGTGGTATTCGTCTTTTATGTTTGTTTTTAAAATATAGTTTCTTAAGTTATGATTCATTGTTATAGAACCATTTTTTTAGCAAATGACATTCTGATTTTGAGGAGACTTGAGTTGAGGTTTTTAAATGATAGAACCTCTGCATAGCCCATTCCAGATTTTTTTTTTTTTTTTACAAAATATATTTGTTGGATTTTTTGTTTTCAAAAACACAAAACAGAATTGAACAGAACAGAACATTCTGGCACAGTTTAGACAGATGGGATAGTCAAACACAGAAAAGAAAAATACAGTTAAACATATTGTAGGAGCTGTCTTAAAGTCTCACACAACACCTCTATAAAGAAGGGTGGAAATGTCCATACCAATGTACGACATTGAAGGGTCCTAATGTTTGTGAAACACATCATCTTTACCGTGCAATCTGCAGGTTAAGTAGTCCAGAGACACATACTCTAGTATTGTCCCATGCCACTGATTTTTGCATGGTGCTTTATCTGTCGTTAGCAGGAATGTTAGCCTCTTCGTTAGCTTCACTGTTGGGAGCTTCAGCCGTGTCAGATGGCTTTTATTGAGTAGCCTGCCATCAGACTGCCTTAAAAAGTCGTTGTGGCTTAACTCTCTCACTGCTTCCTGTCCATTACACTGTGGCTGTCCCAGTATCATTCTTCAATTGATTCGTCTTCTTCTTTACTACAGACACAGAAGATGAAGAAGAAGCTGTGGGGCTTGCTGTGCCTGTGTCTACAGAGGCTCCACGTACATCCACCCCTGTTCCTCTGCCGCAAACATCTGCAAGAGCTGGTTGCAGCACAGAGACTGACTTCATCCCTAAAAATGACTCTGATAATAGTTATGTTGAGCTATTAGCAAGGATTCTAAATTTACACAGATGAACTTGCGTCATTGAAGCTCAAAGAGGTCGACCGGGTGGAAGTCCAATGTTGGAGGTGTCCAGGGAGACGACGTATGAATGGACACAGAGAGCTGTATATGCATTATACTAGTATGTCTAGTTTTGTACCTTGTCATCATTGTCGTAATAATTTCCACCTGTTTGACTTCTATTGAATACATGGTAAATTAAAGTGTTTGCGTTTGGTTTTTTTTAATTGGTGTTTCCTTTTGTGTTTGTTTGTTCATAGTATTGTTAAAGTTTAATAAAGATGTTATTGTTAAAGAGTTTTGGGATTCTTCTTTTTTTAAATGGCACAATAAGCATACATTGATATGCCTGTTATTAATGTGTAATGTTGTGTCAAACTACTTTTTCACACACCCGTGCGTGTCTGTGGAGCAGTGAAGTGATGTGCAAAAGTGAGTGCCGTAAATCTGTCGTCATCGCCTCCTGAGGAGCATTCTTGAAGTCATCTAGCGACCCCGACTCGGTGGTACGTGAATTGGTAACCACTGCTGTAGATGGAAACTACAATCTAAATAAAAGTAAAAATAGTTATTATTAATATTATTATTCTATGTTGTAGCTGAAAAGAAAATGTTTGTTGTGTGGAGGCTGAGAAGGATGAGACGGACCAGAGGAGTCGAGTTGGTTTTTTCGTTATTGCCTCCAGCAGCAGGACGGTTCACCTATCAAACAAATCTCTCTTGCGTCACAGCACTGCCTCTTTTAACATCTCCCCGCTAACCACACACGACCACACACTCCATTCTGGTTGAGAGAACCTTCCCCAAGTGCACACCACAGTTTTGCCCGATAGACACTAATACGTTGCGTTCTCCCCCTGACCAATCAGAACCCTTCCCAATCCTCAGACTCTTTAGAATAGAATAAAGACGATTAAACACATAAACATGTTAATCTCCATTCAGAATTACTATTTCCATGTAAACAAACACAAAGCAGAATAGCAGGAGAGAGATTGGACTTACTCTGGGACAAGTTTGGGGGGACATTGATCCCATATACTGGAGGAAAAACCACTAGGGATGAACCCATCACTTCAAGCCTCTGGCTCAACAGGTTAAAATAAAGACAGTGATGTTTGACACATGGGAGGGTACGGAGAATCTTGGGGAGGAGACACCATCTCAAGGAGCCGTCTGCACCAGGAGCAGATCACAGACCGTGAGCAAATCCTAAAATTAAAATAAGGTAAGATACCACTAAAAAACCACTACCAGCCGTCCCACCACCCCAACCAAGCTCCAGTATCCAGAGGTGAACAAGAAATCTAAAATAGCCACTTATCAACCACTTACGGGCGACCGTGGCTCAGGTGCTGGAGGGTCGTCTTCTGATCAAGAGGTTGGGGGTTCGATCCCACTACCTGACTATGTGTCGAAGTGTCCTTGGGCAAGACACTGAACCCAAAGTTGCTCCCAGTGGTCGACTAGCGCCTTGCATGGCAGTCCTGTCCCACTGGTGTGTGAATGTGAGAGTGAATGGGTGAATGAGCTGATGTGTAAAGCGCTTTGGGACTGTTTCAGTGTGGGGATAAAGCTCTATATAAATCTAGTCCATTTACCATTTACCATTTACTTACTAAATACAATTATGTGATTCTAATCTGGTAGGTCGACCTTTATTAACATTGAAATGCTGTGAACATTCCTACTAGGGCTGGTGATATGGACCAAAACTCATATCTCAATATTTTTTCTCAAAATGATGAAATATGGTATAAATCTAGATAATTTTATCAGATAAAGTCTGACCAGAAAGACAATTCTGGGTTAAATTTGCTGATTTGCTGCTGACAAAATGCCACACAGGAACATTTATTAACAAACAGATGATCAATATGTACACTCATTAATCATCTAACTGAGCTTTACATGTTGTTCTGAGACGTAAAAGCAGCGACTCGTAAAACAAGTATTTTGATACATTATAAGCTATAATATTTCATATATATATATATATATATATGAAATATTATAGTTTTCTATATCGCCAAAATAGAAAACTTGCAGTGACGTACCGTGACCTGTAGGGTTGGGTAGGCACGTTGCAAATCGAGACCACCAAGGACAATTTCATATGTTTCTGCTATCAATAGTTAATTCAATTCAAATTAATATTATTTGTATAAAGCAATTTCCAACAGTCATCTCAATGCGCTTATCAAAATATAAAATTCATAATAAGAAAAAACAACCCAATAAGATCCACATGAACAAGTGTTTAGCCATCTAACAAAATCAACATCATAAACACCATTAAAGAAACATAAACAATTATATAATATAGCCTCCATACTCTCCCAACAAGATATATCTAATGACACGGCAGCGCATCAGTTGATTGTGTTTGAAACAGAGAAACATAGAGAAGAAGACAACAACTTAGAACAGCCTCAGTGAGGAGCATCCACAAAGTCAATCATTCCTTTTGTACCATTCACTGTGAAAACTATGAAACATGTTCTGACCTTACCTTTGCTGAAGCTCCGGTAACTCAGGTGTTGGTCTCCCATCTTTTAAAAGCTGTCATTTTTCCTCAAAAAAAAGTTTCTCTATCATCTCTGGCACTGTCATCCTGACTGTAGTGTTATCCCGCCCACTAGCTAGAGAACGTAGCAGCAGAGGTCACGTGGCATCTATTCACTAATGTACTGTGAACTTGCGTATAGCATTTAGCATAGCACGGTTACGTCCAATGGCAGCGTAGAGAGCTGGATGTAAATGGTTGTCATCTTGGGGACCTGACTGCGCATGCGCAAACACGTAAAAACACGCAACGGGAACGGAGGCAGAGGAGCAACGTGCCTTTGGGAGGGGGTGTGGCCTCCCTCTGCCTTACAGCAGAGTGAGAATGTGCAGCTGTTCCAGGAAATAGCGCTGTTTAGTAATTTGGGCTATGAAACGCACAAAATGCGGACACTTTCAAACTTAGGTACTGTAGGCTATTGTAAATGAAAAAAAAAAAAAAAATTAATTATATTATAATTAATACAAATAATCAAAATATCAATTCTCCCTTGGGTAGGCACTGCCTACTTTGCCTACCCTGACGGCACGTCACTGGTGTCCTGACTTTTTATTTTACTAAAAGGCCAACCCAGAGGGTTTCAGAATCAGAAAATACTTTATTAAACCTCAAGGGGTAATTACAATGGCATATTAAAAAACAACACAAATATTAATAATTATACACACACACACACACACACACACACACACACACACACAAAGAGGAGCAAGACTACACTAAGAAAATGTGCAAATGAAAGATGAGGTGCAAAAATATTAAAAAAATAATAATAATGGGCACAAATAAGTAAAGTATATATACATATATAAACATTTTTGTTAGGTCCATGGCAGGCCTGCTGTGGTGAAAAAAGTTAGATTATTTTAACCTTTTTGTGTTCAGGAGAACAACAGCTGTGGAGACAAAGGTCGCTCTCCTTCTCTGGGTCTTACAGGCTGGACAGTGTAACCTGCGTCCAGAAGGCAGCAGCTCAAAAGCTGAGAATAGAGCATGTGATGAGTCACAGCGACGAGCTGGGCCACATGTCTGCTGTTCATACACAGTGTTCAAAGGGTAAACATAGGGTTTATAGGGTAAAAGGAGGCCCAAGACCTTTAGGACACTAAAAAACCAATAAAAAAATAAAAAATAAAAAAAACCTTAAAAATCCTTCCTGAAACACAAGGGGAGACCATGAATTTCTTGGATTTTGTCAGCGCCTTACCAATTTTATATATAATTGATATGTGGAAGTGCAAACTATGGCACATTAATGTGTGATTTGCACTTTTTTTGCACCTAAAATCTGTGTTCAATAAATGTTCAATAAGGGAACATTTGAGATGATGAAAATCATGTGATTTATAGGTTGCAGTAGCTCACTTAATGTTCCATATTAGCTGTGCTGTATAAGCAGCAGTGCTGAGTTCTTTGTTCCTTTAACATGGGGTTAAATGATGAAGGTCATTCCACTCCGTTACCTTTTTGTGGTAACGAAGTGGAATGGACACCATGAAAGTTAAACACAGCATCACACACTGAGCAACAACGCAATGGTTCCTGTTCTAATACCTAATGTCCCTCATTGGCTTTTTCAAAAATTGACAACAAAAAGTTCTTCTGGGGTTTCCATGGTTGATGATAACAGAGTGTAATGGAAAAGGAAAAGTGCTGAAAATAGTCAATCGAACCTGCGTTACAAAAAAAAAATAGCATAAATAGAAAGCTAGGATTTTTCTGCTTTGATAAGCAATTCACACTCGATATACTGCATCAGTGGGTAAAAATGCACCTAAAAACAATCTGTTAAAAAGTATCAGGCACAGACATATTTTTTCCCAATTGTGCCCCCAATGAAAATTTTGCCCATTAAAGCTTCTCATTTTTTATTGTAATATGTTTATGTAAAGCGTAGATGAGCAAAATGTCAGTATCTCAACTTAATTAGTCCACTTCATGTCTCCGTGGTTTCTTTGAACACACGGTATAATCAAAGTGAACATTTTTAAGGCGCAACAACCCAATTAAATAAGTCTTCATGCTTCAGCAACTTACAGCAGAGTACTCTTTAAAGTCCCACATGCTCACCCTGGGCAAGGCTTTGTTGCATAACCTTTTCATTCTCCTTTATTATCAACACGGTTAATTGGGAACCTTAATGGCTATTGCAGCCTTTAAAGTTTTGCAGTCCATTGCAGTTTTACATGAAAGCATTTTCTCATTTTTTTGTTTTTGCAGACACCAACAGTTTTAGATTTACCAAGTTGCAAGATCGTTATTAGAAGAATACTCATTGGTTCTTTGTGTTTTTTGCAATGCACTGTAATATTGTACGTACCATAAAAGCCATATGACTACAGTGAACCCTCGTTCAGCCCGGGGATACGTTCCAGCAGGGGTCGCAACATGCGGAATTCCACAATACAGCACAATGTTTTTATATAGGGTAAGCCTAAAATTACCCTTTCAAATAAACTTTTAAATGAAGAAGCAGAACAGTTAAGATGAGCGTTCTACTTTTTCTGAATGCTTTTGTGTAAAACTGTAAATATCTGGTTTGAAAAGTCCCCAAACAATGCACAATTGACTAAATGTTAATCCAACAATTACTAGCTTACAACATATGTCAGATAACAACTTACATACACAGCACTATCACGCCAAACACCTGTTTTAAGTATTACGACTCACTCATTCCCTCTGTCCACATCCACCACCACCATGATAGCTAAGCTTCACACTTGTCACCAGACTGGCTTGATTAGACAACATAATAAGCATAATATGTCCTACTACAACTTCACATCTCACTCTCACTTTAATAATAATCTATTCTTTCCTACCCTTTCTATTTCCTGCCTTAAGTCTCTCCTCCCTGCTCCCTTCCCCTTCCCACACCATCCCCTCCACCTAGGTGTAACACTGCTCTCCCTTTTATATCCTCCCAATAAGAAAATGTTTCGTACCTTTCCTTAGGGAGGGCTGGTGATGATCACAATTAAGCAATAAAATTACTTTATTTATTTCATTGCAATAACAAAACATGCATTGCTGTCACAAAAGTATTGTACTTCTTGTAGTGTTGACCTTTGACAGCATGTGCAGACAAGAAAAAAAACAAAAACAAACAGTGAGTCGGTCCAGTCTCCCTTGTCTTTTGATTGTGTATGCAGACAGCAGTAGATTTGTAACTTAGAGATAAGGATTGGCTCTAAGGGCTGGGTCGATCAAGATGGGGTGCAAAGCGGGGCTGGGCTTGCGCCACGGCTGGAGGAGCAGCTGCCGCCACCCTCCTCTCCCTGCCGCCGGAGACCCGGCGCTCGGCCTTTCTCGCCGCATCGGTGGCTCTCCCCCCCACTCCCTGGCCTTGCTGCTGTCTTGGCCCCCTTTGCCAGGGGTTGGCACAGTGGCCGGGGTTGGGGCGGACGGGGGATGGGCAACCAGGCGTGCGCGGGGCAGTGTTCGGCGCCGAGCGGAAGTCGGGTCTCGGTGGCGTCTTTTTAGCCTCCTCGGAAGCAGTTTTAAACCTTTTGCTTGCCTTGGCCATGACCAGGAGTCAAACAGGCAGAAAAACTACTAGCAAAAACTTTAGCCCAATGAATATATCTGAGCCTTTGGTCACGTGACAGCCGTAAAGTGATACATTCTCCAGGTCACATGACCTGGCCAAAACTTACATGGCCGATATTTCAAGAGGGAAGCCCTGCTCAGAGCATTGATACTGTCAAGCCCTGTATATTGGCCTGAGGAATCATTTAAAATAACTCATATGCATTAACTCTTTATGTCACAAAGTCAACAGTGTGGCTTTAAAGCGGAATTAGGCAAGTTAAGTGTTTACAATAAGGATGCACCGATTGATCAGCTGGCCCTTATTTTGGCCCTTATCCCCATTTTGGGGGATCAGCAATCAGCTTAGCTACCACTTTCTCCATGGTTTTAGACATGAAGGGAAGCTTGGATATGGGCCGGTAGTTTATAGGCTCTCCTGGATCAAGATTGGGTTTTTTAAGAATGGTGTTTACTACAGCCTGTTTAAAGAAGCTGGGGACCGAACCAGATAAAAGTGAGAATGCTGCACTTTATTATTTTTTAGAATGTTTGACTTTTAGGAGCTTTTATCTTGTAAACTGTTGCAGCTTATTTTTAGGTTGATAATTTATACATTTAAATATCCACAAAGCTGATCCATCTGGACATTTTTTTTTTTTTTTCACTACAAGGAAACTTAAAACACTGTATTGGTTCTTTAAGATGTTTTGTTAGTTTGTCCTGTAGATTATTATAATATAATCTACCCCAAAACCAGTGATTTTCTTTATTTGCTCAACCAAAATACTGCTGTGCACTTTAGAGCTGAAAACAGGTCTGCAATGGAACCTGTTGGATAAGTTTTGTTTGTTTTTTTTTAAATGTGAAAAATGAAAGTCTAACAAAAGTGATATAATTTAGTATTTTGGACAGTGAGGTTCTAAACTTTTAATTTATATTTGAGATAACTACCACATGTGCAGTTAAAACAACAAGTTTGTTGAGTTTTGTGGATATTGTTCAATGTTTTACAATAAAATAAGATTGGAATATTCAACGTGTATTTGCTTTAAAAAAATAAATAAATAAAAATTTCGATCGTTCAAAGTCGGTATCAGCAGGTCAGGCTTTTAAAAAATCGGTGATTGGCCAGAAAATAACAATTGGTGCACCCCTACTTTACAACAAAGAGGAATTAGCTAATTCGGAATTAAAATTAAAATAAACCAGCTACTTAATTGATTTGGGATTAAATTAGCATTAGGAATTAAGTGTTTACATGGTGAATAAATGAACTTTTATTCTGCTTTAAAGAGGAATTAAAGCTCCCATGTAAACAAGGCCATTGTATGAGGTGATGCAAGATAAAGAGAGTTAATTACATATTGTCATATTACCTTGGTTTTATACACTTGCAGTAATTTCAAACAATTAACGAATTATTTTGGGTTTTTGATATTATTAATGGTTTTTACAATTCTGTTTCAATTATTTCTAGACACCCATGTAGGCAACTGTTCCAAGTTCTATTTTCTTCTTCTTTTTTTTTTTTTTCTTTACTCTTCTTTCAACTTGGAAAACTTTTTAAATTAGGTTTTTTATCCTAAGACATAGATTTTAAAAGACATGGTTTGTTGCCAAGCAGAGGGTCTTACTTACGACTTTCTATAAATGTGTTGTGAGGAGAGCTGAGTGCTTCTATTTCTCTTTTTTGTATATTTGAAGAGCCCTGCTCTAAACAAACTAACAAAAAATATTACTTGGTGTATCTGGATTTGTTTGCTTTCATTATCATTAGTCCAAGTCTGTTGAGTGATTATCTTTAGCTGAGGGATTTGATGCATTATATAATGGAATAGAAATCTCAGGATGATGTGATAGAGGACTCCAGGACAGTAGTCGGTTAGTTACAAAATCTGTCTTATCTTCTCTCACTCTCCAACTGAAAAATGCTACGTACATAATGATCCTCACTTTCAAGGCAACGTGTGTTTGAAGACAATCGCTGACTCATATTCTGAGCAATCAGCAAGAACAACGCTCAGCATTTCTGGATTATTATTTTTCATCTTTTTGGTTGATTTTGTGTTTGTCCTTCACAAGCAGATTTACAGGCACTTCAAATGAGACTTCCCACCCACAGGCTGACAGCACGCAGAGGTGCGTTTTATGTTTGCCTCGGGATCCTGCTGAGACCCCCTCTCTTGATCTCAGTCGGGGGCCGCTGTAATCCCACATCTGAGGTGTACGCCAGTAACAGACCGTCTTCATCCAACCTCCTTTTTGTGTTTCTTTCATGGGCTTAATGAGGTTTGCATTCTAAAAAATACATTTGTGCTTGCTAACAAGTTATTAGTTGATCTATTAACTGAGCCCAAAGAAAACTGTCACAAAATAACAGCATCTTTGATCATTTTACTCTGATCTCATCCCAATATTTTCAGCATTATGGGAAGTTATCACAGTGGGCCGATAAGCAAGGACTGCTCAACACTGTAGTTGCCCACTGTGTCTCAGGGATGGGGTACATGGAAAGTCTAATGCTGACCACAACAAGGTCCTGTGGGCATTCCTTCTCTTCATGTTATGGCGGTTTTGGATAAATGAGTGAAGACAGGGTCAAGCTTTAAGGATGTTTGGTCCGATGCAGACACAAGTTTTATGGCACAGATCAGTCTGAGATTAGCAGGGTAACCATCTGGGAGAGTACCGGCCAATCTGCTGTCTTTTGGTGCTCGCTCTGCTTACATGTATTGCTGATAGCGATAGTCTAAACATGCTGATGATACTCTAATGCCTATGTTCCCAAAGTGGGGTACGCAAATTTTCATAGAGGGAATGTAAGAAATGTTTTTAAAACAATATGTAAACATTGTAAACAATAATATAAATAGAGCAGCAGTCAGGAGCCTCCATGCATTGCCAAAAAAATGACACATTGGCTTCTGTTAGACTGTTCTGTTAAACAATCTCATCAAAAAAGCAAAAATATGATGTACTTTTGCACTTGCCAAACGTGCTTGATGCCCTTTGATACCACGTACTTGAGTGGAAGTGGATTGTCATCTTTGACAAACATGAACAAGTATAAAACAATACTTAGTGTGGACATACCTGTCAAGTATCCCGTTTTGGCCAAGAAACTCTCGTATTTTAGCCCTCTTTCCCGCCATCTTCCCGTATTATTATTTTCCCGTAAATATCCTGTATTTTAATGTAATAATAACTAAAATATATCTTACTAAACTGAACGCCGTCACTAGCCTCGCGAGAACCACCACCTGATATGGCCTGAGTGGCAGTTCTCGCGAGATTCGTGCTGATCGGCAACAAACCCAGAAACAACTCAGAACAGAGATGATGAATGAAGATGTTCTGGTGAAAAATCCAAAGAACTCGTGTAAATATGTTGTGAAATGTGAAAGAGTTTATCTTCATAAAGACCATCAGGATGTGACACAGTTACACGTTCTGTTAGATTAATAACTGATATTTTAACGTCTACCACAGAGGAAGGAACCACGTAAGTCACCATGAAAAATCATCCAATCACAAGCTCCACAAATATACCTTCTTCTTGCTTCTCTCGACGAGGACAGTCGCACTCTCTGTTTCTCCCTCCCTTCCTTTCTTATCTCTCTCCCAGCTGCTGCTTTGTCAGGTCTTGTGAAACTAACAAGAGCCTCTCTCTGCAACTCATCCAAAACCGGAATAATGGAATTAATTAGTTGGTCTCTCAGTGCTATCGATCAGATTTTTTCGACGAAAAGAACCGGGGGTGGTGAACCCGCATGTCCAAGCGGGACGTTTGCGGCTGGATACACCCTTGACCCTTGGAACAAGTGGCGAGTTGTGTGTCTGTCCATCCTTTCCGTGGAAGACGTGGAGGACATCTACATGATTGGAATAATGATAGTAGGCATGCTGCTGATCGGAGCTGGTGGCTTCCTAATCTATCGAAAAGTCCGTACTACGCTGGCGACTGTTTTGGAAAAGCTGCCAGTGATTTCTGAAGGATGTAGCAGGGCTCTGAACACTCAGACTCATGTGTTGATCGATATCAAAAGCAAGCAAGAGCTGCTTTTTGATCATCTACGCGTTATGGAGAAGTTGGAGACCCGGCTTGGAAGTGGAAACTAGGCCACTCATTGGATTACAGCAGAGAGACCCAGGACAGAAGGCTATTGGAAATTGACATAGCCTGTATCAAATCACATTGCTTATCTCCCTTTTGGCTCCCCAGCCAGCCAAGGCTAAAGCCAAGGTTGTCTCATCTCTTATCACCAGGAAGTTTCTGCAGACGGCGGCTCTTACCCCCACTCCCTCCCCCCGCTCCTTCCCTACATTCCCACCTGGAACTGTTGATGCTGAACTTTTCCACACGTCATCTGGTCATCAGTAACGCAGCTACAGGTCTTCAACTTCAAATGCCTCGTTGGCCATCTTTCCCCACCTCCCAACCGCAGCTGCATGGAGGCGTGGTTGCAGCGCCCATTGGCAGCACGCCCATGTCCCCAAATGGCTGGAATCCTGTTGTTCTTCCCACCTGACCCCCTCCCCCAGCCAACCTCCCACCTAACCCTTCCCACATGCCTTGTCTCGAGTTGTTTGACTGTGTCATGCTTACATTTATGTTTGCAGAGGTGGTTTTTTTTCCTGGTTTCACACTGCTTTCTCTGTTTAGGGAAATCAGTTTCAAACTGGCAGTTTTTTTTCCCCTCACCCCTCCTCTCCTCCTGTTGTTGATCCCTTTTTCACCTAAATATGTGGGCGCCGCAAACGGCTGCTCCGGTGTGTTGATGTGTCTCCCTTCACTGCAACTACCTAGTCAAATTCCTCGTATTGTTCTAAACTGTACCTGGTCAATAAAGCTGATTCTGATTCTGATTCTGATACACTGTTTATAAAGTGTTAAATAATGTAAAGTCTGTAATAAATGTGTCTAATAAGTCATTAGTGAATACCAAAGAACCACATGAGTGATCATGAGAAATTATAGGAAAATATGTAATAAAATAAAATGTTAATGTCTAACTTAAAGACAAACAATGTGAAATTAACAGTAAATATGCAACGTGTTGACTTGTATATAAACTGTAAGTATATTAAATAAACACGTGCTTCATATACACATTTATGTTTTTATTTAGGCTGTTTTATAATTTAGGAATTAGAGCTGGGCGATATATCGAGATTCAAGATCAATCAAGTTTTCTATTTTGGTGATATAGAAAACTATAATATTTCATATATATATACATATATATATATATATATATATATATATATATATATATATATATATATATATATATATATGAAATATATATATATCAAAATACTAGTTTTACGAGTCGCTGCTTTTACTTCTCAGAACAACATGTGAAGCTCAGTTAGATGATTAATGAGTGTCACATATTGATCATCTGTTTGTTAATAAATGGCATTTTGTCAGCAGCAAATCAGCAAATTTAACCCAGAATTGTTTTTCTGGTCAGACTTTATCTGATAAAATTATCTAGATTTATATCATTTATCATCATTTTGAGAAAGTATATTGAGATATGAGTTTTGGTCCATATCACCAGCCCTGGTAGGAATGTTCACAGCATTTCAATGTTAATAAAGGTCGACCTACCAGATTCTAATCACATAATTGTATTTAGTAAGTGGTTGATAAGTGAATATTTTAGATTTCTTGTCCACCTCTGGATACTGGAGCTTGGTTGGGGTGGTGGGACGGCTGGTAGTGGGCGCCAGAAAATGTCTCTTATTTTCAAATCCAAAACTTGACAGGTATGAGTGTGGAGAATGATTTAAGACTCAGACTCTCTGAAATTCATCCAAACATTGCAGAGTTCTGTTCATCGTCTCATCCTCGCCCTTCTCAATAAAATTGTAGCGAGTTGTATTTTACAGTTTCTGGCTGATAAATATGTTATATTACTGATATATGTTCAGTCAACAGTGATTATGAGTCCGACCAACACTGCTTTATGAAGTGTGTGTGTAGCAGCAACGTAAATCTTATAACTAAAGTCAGCTGTTTCAAACACTCACTGGAGCTGCTTTGTCGCATTCGTCTCCTCCTCACTTCTTCTGACCACAAAAATAATTCATTTAAACGATAATCCATTGTTTTATTTTCCTCCCGCTGTGTCACATTGAGTCACAAACAACACGTTGGCTCATCTGCTAAAAGCGATAAGAGCGGAATACAGCTGCTAAAAATTCAACTGTTTCTGAAAGGCTTGGGCTGCACTGCTATACGGAAGGTAAGGATATTAATTGTGGCTGTGAATTGCCATAAAATGATTAAAACAGCTATTCACAACCATTGCTCGGGGGTTGGGTTAATGCAAAGCAATGCAAATGCACAGCTGGCTGTGCGAACATTCAAATGGCCATCACTTCTTTAAATATGTATATATTGAGTTCTTTGTGTTCAATGCTCGTCACAAATGTAAATAAAGCTCAACAACAACTAAATGAAATGAAAACAACAACATACCTATTGTAATGCATTATTGTCCAACTACCCAGGGTCTAACTAGACTTCAGTGCCTGTGCTCATGTTATGTGAATTCCTTGATGTTCAATTCTGCATCCGATATGATGAAACACATCTGGAACTGACTAGCATTGCTCCCTTTTTCCCACTTTTACTTCATAACATAATCTTGTTAAATGTTCACACAAAAGTCCAAGTTTACGAATCATATTGCAATAATTAAAGCACAGAGCAGGCGAGCTCCTGCTACTATGACATCAAACGTGGGCTATAAAGCTCAACATGTAGACGTAGTCCATAAAATGTGGAGGAACTTCTGTATCTACTGCTCATAATCCTGTACTAAATTATTGTTGGCTGTGGCTTCCATGACATGTACTTTAAAAGGTGTGAAATACAAGCAGTCTCCACCGTCTGCTCCAACATATAATAAAATAACAGCGCTTTTTCAACAAATTAAAATGCACTTCTTTCCTGCTGCAACACATTGAAGTACCACCATTGAAACATAGACATATAGATGATTTTATTTCAATATTTGGTTTCTTCTTTAATGAGTGATTTAAAGTTAAGTATGCAATTTAATAAAATGGTGCAAAACCCCTCAAAAAATGCTTTTAAGTTGATGAAATACTATAATCTGTATCTCCTCTATTACACACAAAAAGTTATAGAAACCTTATTTCATGGTTACAACATAACTGAAAGAAATGAAATAGAAAATTAATACTCCTTTATGGGAACTTTGAACTTTTCTGAGTGGAGTGTGCATGTTCTCTCTGTGCTCCTTCCACAATCGTAAAACCTGTCAGTAAAGTTGAAAAAGGTCTGATTTCTCCTTCCCTTGTTATTCCAGTTTGTAAAAAGTCAACTCCAAATGGGCCAGATGGATTTTTCTCACCAGGGAGCAGTTACAATCAGTTCCATTTTTAGCAGCCGTTATATCGCCTTGTATGGCCTTTGACATGATCTGACTTCTTTGTGACCTAATGCAAAGCAGCGGTCGGACAAAACAGTGGACTATCATTTTAAATGTACTATTCCTGTAATCAGTAGTGGAGAGGATGACAAGAAAGAGACGTAGCACCCCGGAGCAGTGAGTGTTTGAAGCAGCTGAAACAGCTGATTAACTGTACTGCTGCTGCTGCCGCACAGCGCGCACACCCTCAGACAGTGTTTGTCTGACTTACAATCACAATAGCCGCTTAAATATCCATGTGTTTTACTGTAATGTGCAGTGTTTTGGCTGAAATCAACAACAAGAGTGTGTGGATAGCAAAAGACAATCGCTAGTGATCAACTGTTGTGTGGTCTAAGTCAGGTTGCAAGTCCTTTGTGATTTTCTAATGTCATCACATTTGCAACTCGTGCCCAAGTTATGGAACTCAAGTCCACACCTCTGATATTTAATAATCCCACTTTGAGAGATTGTGAAACTACAAAAGATTTAGGGCTCTATTCTCCCTTCGCCTTTTTCCGCACCTGCAGCTACGCGCTTTTTTCCTACGCGCATTCTCCAGTCCAGGCTGCTGACACGCCCACCGCGCTTAAGGAGCCAAAAAGCACACATGCACAAAAACTTGCTGACACGCCCACCGTGCGTAAGTAGATAAAAAGTGTCTAAGAGACAAGTTGGCGCCGCGGATGGTTGCCTCGGTTCTGCGCTCTCTCGTAGTTGTTGTGTTTTTCTTTATTTTTGTAGTTTATTGCTCCCCTTCTCTGGTCTCTTTCACCAGAGAAGAACTATTACAAGTTAGACAGTCCTCTGCTGATCTTTTTTCACCGGTTCTCATTGAACCAGAAAGTTATGCGGAGATTCTCACCGGAGGAGCAGCAGCTCTCTATGGAATTTGCAGGAGACGCCGCAGACGCAGACGGGGTAAACGAGCAGGCGCGCTCGTAAAACTGAGGCAGCGGGGATTACGCACTGCGCTCCCATCCATTCACCTGGCAAATGTCCGCTCTCTGGCAAATAAAATGGATGAACTGCTGCTCCTAAACACTAGAAACTCGGACTTTTGCAGATCCGCCGCCCTGTGTTTTACTGAAACCTGGCTCAGTGAACTCATCCCGGACAGCTCTCTACATCTACCGGACTTTCAGCTCCTCAGAGCGGACCGCATAAAAGAGCTCTGTGGGAAGACGAGGGGCGGCGGAATATGCTTTTACATTAACCAAGGTTGGTGTACAGATGTCACAGTGTTGAAACAGACGTGTAGCCCTAATCTGGAGAGTTTTTTTATAAACTGTAAACCGTTTTATTCTCCACGGGAGTTCTCCTCGTTTGTTATGGTCGGTGTTTACATCCCGCCTCAGGCTTGTGTAACAGAGGCGTTACAGCACCTGGCCGACCAGATAGCAGACGTGGAGAAAAAACATCCAGACTCTTTGCTAATCATTCTCGGGGATTTTAACAGAGCAAATCTAACCCACGAACTCCCTAAATACAGACAGCATATAAAGTGCCCCACCAGGAGTGCTAACACACTGGACCACTGCTACACTGCAATAAAGGATTCATATCACTCTGTTCCCCGTGCAGCTTTGGGGCTCTCTGATCACTGTCTGATTCATCTCATCCCGACCTACAGGCAGAAGTTTAAATCTGCTAAACCTGTAGTAAGGACTGTAAAGAAATGGACAGAGGAGTCAAAGCAGGAGTTACAGGACTGCTTTGACTGCACTGATTGGAGTGTTTTTGAAGCTGCATCAGACAACCTAGATGAACTGACTGACACTGTGACATCTTACATCAGCTTCTGTGAGGACATGTGTGTGCAGACCAAGACTTTCTGCACATACAACAACAACAACAACAAACCCTGGTTCACACCTCAACTCAGGATGCTGCGTCAGGCTAAGGAGGAAGCCTTCAGGAGTGGGGACTGGGTCCTGTTTAAGCAGGCCAAGTACACACTATCCAGGGAGATCAAAGTAGCCAAGAGGTGCTACACTGAGAAGCTAAAACAAAGCTTCTCAAACAAAGTCCCTTCTGAAGTGTGGTAAGGCCTGCGTGAAGTCACCAACTACAGGAAACCCTCCCCCCACCCTACTGGTAACAAAAGACTGGCTGAAGACCTGAATAGCTTTTACTGCAGGTTTTCTCACCCACCCCCCAGCTCATTAGCATCAGCCCATCACCTGGACTCTGCCCTTCCTGCTCCCCCCACTTCCCCCCCTACCTCACCCTCTGACCCCCCACCTACCCTGAAGATCAATGAAAGAGATGTGTGCCAGCTATTCAAGAGACAAAAGATCAAAAAGGCTCCAGGACCAGACGGAGTATCTCCCTCCTGCCTGAAAGCCTGTGCTGAGCAGCTGGCCCCCATCTTCACACGGATCTTCAATACATCACTGGAGCTGTGTGAAGTACCATCCTGCTTCAAAAGCTCCAGCATCATCCCAGTCCCAAAGAAACCTGCCATCACAGGACTTAATGACTATCGACCCATTGCTCTGACGTCCGTAGTCATGAAGTCCTTTGAGAGGCTGGTACTGAGCCACCTGAAGTACATCACAGGACCCCTGCTGGACCCCCTGCAGTTTGCCTATCGGGCAAACAGGTCTGTCGAGGATGCAGTCAACATGGGACTGAACTACATCCTGCATCACCTCGACTCCCCAGGGACCTACGCTAGGATCCTGTTTGTGGATTTCAGCTCTGCGTTCAACACCATCATCCCAGACATCCTTCACCAGAAACTCACCCAGCTCACAGTGCCGGCCTCCACCTGTCAGTGGATCACCAACTTCCTGACTGACAGGAAGCAGCAAGTAAGGCTGGGAAGCATCACATCCAGCACCCGGTCACTCAGCACTGGCGCCCCTCAGGGGTGTGTTCTCTCCCCACTGCTATTCTCCCTCTACACCAATGACTGCACCTCAGGGGACCCCTCTGTGAAACTCCTGAAGTTTGCAGACGACACCACCATCATCGGTCTCATCAGGGATGGGGACGAGTCTGCCTTCAGACGGGAGGTGGAACAGCTGGCTCTCTGGTGCAGTCAGAACCACCTGGAACTGAACCCACTCAAGACTGTGGAGATGACAGTGGACTTCAGGAGAAATCCCCCCCCACTCACCCCCCTTACCATTCTGAATAGCAAAGTGGCTACCGTGGACTCCTTCAGGTTCCTGGGATCCACAATCTCACAGGACCTGAAGTGGACCTCCCACATAGACACAACCAGGAAAAAGGCACAGCAGAGGATGTACTTTCTGCGACAGCTGAGGAAGTTCAACCTGCCCCAGGAGCTGCTGATAATGTTCTACACCTCCATCATTCAGTCTGTTCTGTGCACCTCCATCACTGTCTGGTTTGGATCTACAACCAAACTAGACAGACACAGACTACAAAGGATAGTCAGGACTGCAGAAAAGATCATTGGTGTTGATCTGCCCTCCATCCAAGACTTATACCTGTCCAGGGTCAGGAAACGGGCAGGTAGCATCACTGCAGACCCCTCACACCCTGCACACAATCTGTTCAAACTCCTCCCCTCAGGCAGACGCTACAGATCACTGTACGCCAAAACTTCCCGCCATAAAAACAGTTTCTTCCCTCAGGCTGTCACTCTGATCAACACTAAACAGTCAAAGAGTGTCAGTCCTGTTTCTGTTACTGTGAAATAACCTGGAACTAAACATATCAACCCTGGAACAACCTGTCACTGTGAATGTTCATGGACATAACTTTTTCATTTAAATGTTCACCTATTTGCACTACTCATCAATGCACTACTGCACTATTATCTTATTATTATTATTATTATTATTATTATTATTATTATTATTATTATTATTATTATTATTGTATTCTTATTTTATTTCATTATTATTATTATTATTATTATTATTATTATTATTATTATTATTATTATTATTATTATTTTTATTATCTTGTTATTTTTTATTTAGTTTGCACATATTAGTCTAACTACTCTTATATTTATGTTTATACTTCTTTTTTCTTTTTCTTTTTCTCTATTTTATTTATTTTTCTTTATTCTAGTTGATTGTTATTATTTAATGTTATACTACCTGAGAGAGCACAGGTCACCAAAAGAAATTCCTCGTGTGTATTCATTCACCCCTGGCCAATAAAGTTGATTCTGATTCTGATTCTGATTCTGAACATGCACACACACACACGGCTGATAGGCTCCGTGATGCATGCACACGTAAAATATAATGTAATGTAGACATTTTGTCCCGTTTAGAACTGGTAAATGTGAACATATCAGTAACGCTGATGATCAATCATTTGGCGTAATCGTATGACTCCCCCCACACCTGTGACAGCTTTTCAGTGCTGCTTTTGATCGATTCTTTCGGGGCGTCTCTTCTGCAGTATTATGAGTCTGTGTGGCTTCAAATATAACTAAGTCCATATTTCTAGTGCAATATAATGTTTGACCTTATCGGGGCGCTGCACTTATTCCAGGGTTAGAAGTGCGTAAGATTAAAAGGACTTAAGCAGACCGGAGAATACACGTAAGGCATGATTTGAATGGGAACGCCCACATTTCAGGGCTGCTCCACCCACAGTGCGTAACTGGGATGGAGGCGCACAGTGACTGACTTAAGTACAGGGGAAGATTAGCACGCAGGCAAAAACAGCACCACTGTGCTGCTTTTTTGACTTAGGTGCATGGGAGAATAGAGCCCTAAATGACCAGACAACAATCAATGCATCACATCATAGCCAACCAATTAAATTAAACATAATGCACTGCGATAAAAAAAACAGCATTGAATTCCACTTATTTCAGCCTGATATTTTTTTAAAATTTAAATTGAATTAATTTTATTTAAAAAAGATAATTGTAAATTTTTGAGATAGCATTCAGCACAAATGTACAAGACCTAGCAATTGATATGTTAAACCAATAAAAACTCTTGCATTTTGTTCGAGCTCCAATTCTTTGTTTTTAATCTGTGAAAAACGGACAGGTTGGAAATCCTGGCAAGGAAGCTACAGGAAGTAGTTTTCAAGAGAGGGAGGGTGTTTGTTTTGGTCTTAATGCAGTGTAGGTGTTTGTTAAATATACATCTATTTCCACCTATTGCTCTACGTTATTTTCCCATCACAAGACTCACACACAAACATTTAAAGGAAATGGTATCCTAGCAACTGTCTCCAACGGTTCTCTGCCCTCTTGCTCTCCATTGCCAGTCACACCAAAGCCAATTAGCTGTTGTCACAAAGTTACCATTTTAATGTTTGTTGCAACAACACCTCTGACCCCCCCCCTTTAAATGCCCTGACTATTTTAAAACAGCACAAGTGCAGCTGTAGATGGAATAGCCTTCTCCTTTATTAAGGTAAAGGCAAAGAGATGTGTAGGAGGTGAACATTAACACACAGGAAAGGTTCCCACAAAAAACAATGCCTGATTATTAGCACACATTTCAGGAGATGATAATAAAACCTGTCAACCCGCTGGGGAACAAGTGCAGAGGAACTTCATGGAGGAACGCATCGCATGGAGGAATGCATCGCATGCATAGAAACAGGACAGCAGGCTTTCTATTTCCAGCAGAAGTGTGAAACAGCTTTTTAAAAAAATGTGAGAAGTGCTCCTGCAGCAACACACGTATGAATGTTTTTAATGTACTTTTTAACGGTTTAATGAATAAAGAACAATTTACACCTACATTTGGTGTGTTTCTTCTCCTAGCCTCATCATAATTACGATACTTAGTTATGTGGATTCAAAGTTTATCTCTGCCTGTTATACGAGCAGAGCTTCAAAAAGGCAACATTACAGTTTTATTTCAATAAAAACAATAAAAAAAACACCATGTTTTTTTTTCTTCTTTATAACTGTCCGTTTTTATATTGGGTAGTGTTCACCTCTCACTCTTTGGAGGTGTGTTGGTGCATAATTGAGTGTTTCTTCTGACTGACCACATTCATTGCACATTCCAAAATTATATTTAGTAGATATGGGATAATCAAGGGTGACAGATCAAAGAAAACACCAACATTTACACAGTGGTGATGGAGAGGGAAAAGCTCCAGAAGAAGCAGACTTAGAGGTGGAAAACATCTCCAGGAACATTTGGAGAACAGAACAAGATATAGAGGAAGAACATCAGAGAATCAGAAACTGGTTATAGTGGGAATCATAGACGAGAAACCATCAGCTCCAACACTAGGACACGGAGATAGAAGTGGACAAAGAAAGGAGAAACCACAGCCAGAGGAATGAAAAACTGATCCTAATATTTTATTTATTATTATGATTTTTTATTTTATTCTTTTATATTGTATATACGTCATTTTTAAGTTTAACTTCAAAGGTGGAGAAAGTAGCAGCCTCCCGTACTGAGACTGAGAGCTGGTTCCATCAGCCATGAGGAGCCTGATAGCCGAACGCTCTGCTTTCCGTTGGACTATTAGATACTCCAGAAAAAACCAGTAAAGCAGCAGACTGGGAATGGAGTGTTCGACCTGAACAACAGGGCACCAACGGGTCTTTAAGATATAGAGCTGATCAGTTTTGCTCAATATCTTGTTGCCGGAGCATTGCTCTATTTTCTGAACTTCATCTTTGCCAAATACGTGTGTACAACTGTTCCCGAGCACAGTGGGCTATGGTTTTTACCGACTTGTGAGGACACGGTCTGAGTTCTTTTCTCTCCATAGAGCAATTCATCCCCACACACAAGTTCCACCCCCGTAACTTTGAACACAAATGTAGTACAAGCACCGAAAATGTTCAAATGAGGCCATGCATTCATTTATGAAAATAAATGATAAATATAGCAAAATTATTATGCTTTTTTTTTTAACTCTGTCTCTGTTCAAACTGAAAAAATCTGTCAGCTGTCTTTACAAAGTGTCATTTCAAAGATTATTTTTGCATGTATCCACAAGTGACTCATTGTTTAGGATGTTTGATTGTTCACGCATTCTTAAAGGGATTGTTGCTACCATATATATGGTCAATTGGAAGCATTTCTTAATGCAAAGAGCCTGAACATGCACAAGCACGGTGCTTTAGAACAGGTTGGATTTATCAACACTGCTGTGTGCACGACCAGTGTCCACACAGTTGTTAAATACAGATTTTTTTGTACTTATAATATGTGTATGTATTTATAATATTACAAACTAATCTAGAACCAGTTTTATGCACAGATTGATAAATGAGATCTTGCTTTCTGTTCCGTGTTGTGGACTGAGTTTGTGTTCCTGAGGAAGCACAGCAGAGTGGTGCAGTGGAGGCGTGCTAAGCCACAAGAAAACCTCTTTACTCTGTGAGAGAAGATGTCCAGTATACAGTATTTAATTATTATTATCTTATCAGCTGTTGTTTTTGTTCTTCCTTCTTTTAAATGCAGCATAACTTTTCATTTTGTCAACATCTTGTTTTTTTTTGATACCACACTACATATTCTGTTGTCCACCCTTATAATCCAGTACTGACAGCTTACTGTATTGTCATTGAGTCAAGAGCAAATTATAAAACTTTGATCAAAGCAAACAAGCTACTGTCTGAGCTGATACATGGGATACCAACAACGTTCAATTCAATTCTTATTTCAGGTTTTTAGTTGACCTCGTACTTCCCTATCGTTCCCAGCTGAGCTGATGATTATTTTTTACTGTATTCCACTGTATCCAGAATAATAACAATAATCATTCTCAACAATAACAATTGATTGATTTGTCACATGACTTTTCCAGGGTTTGAGTTTGTTTTATTTAGTTTCACATCTACCTGTAGCTCTATGTTTTTTAGACTGATGACAACTTGTTCGTATTTTTATTTCAGAAAGTTTCACTTTTACAGTTACAGCTGGAAACCTTTGTTAATTGAATATCCTAGTTACATTACATTAACCAAATTATAAGTATATCAACTAAGTGAATTAATAAAAATAACCTGTGTAAAGGCTTTTTGAAACAAATAAATGATCTTGTGAAATCTGTGACCTATTGACCTGCACAACTCAAAGAATCAGAATCAAGAATCATTATTTCTTGGCAGAAATACTTTTAAACACTTACTGTCAGTGACATGCCGTGACCACTAGGGCTGGGTAGGCACGTTGCAAATCGAGACCACCAATGACAATTTCATATGTTTCTGCTGTCAAGTGTTAATTCAATTCAAATCAATTTTATTTATATAAAGCAAATTCCAACAAAGTCATCTCAATGCGCTTATCAAAATATAAAATTCATAATAACAAAGAAAAACCCAATAAGTTCCACATGAACAAGTGTTTAGCCATCTAACAAAATCAATATCATAAACACCATTAAAGAAAGATGAACAATTATTTAATATAGCCTCCATACTCTCCCAACAACATATATCTCATGACACGGCAGCACATCTGTTGTTTGTGTTGGAAACACAGAAACACAGAGAAAATGACAACAACTTAGAACAGCATCAGTGAGGAGCATCCACAAAGTCAATCCTTCCTTTTGTTCCATTCACTGTGAAAACTATGAAACATGTTCTGACTTTACCTTTGCTGAAGATCTGGTAGCTCAGGTGTTGGTCTCCATCTTTTAAAAGCTGTAGTTTTTCCTCAAAACAAAGTTTCTCTATCATCTCTAGCGCTGTCATCCTGCCTGTAGTGTTATCCCGCCCACTAGCTAGAGAACGTAGCAGCAGCAGTCACGTGTCATCTATTCACTAATGTGCTGTGAACTTACGTATAGCATTTAGCATAGCGCGGTTACGTGGAAAGGCAGCTCTCTACACTGCCTTTACGCGTAAATGGATGTCATATTGGGGACCTGACTGCACGTAGAAACGTAAAATCACGCAATGGGAACGGAGGCAGAAGAGCGACGCGCCTTTGGGAGGGGGCGTGGCCTCCCGCTGCCTTACAGCGCAGCGAAAAAAAAAAAAAGATTGTGCAGCTGTTTCAGGAAATAGCGCTGTTTAGTAATTTGGGCAATGAAACACTTTCAAACTTATTGGTACTGTAGGCTATTGGAAATGGAAAAATGAATAATTTATAATTTAAAAACAAAAAAAAAAAATTTGAATTAAATAATCAAATAATCAATTCACCCTTGGGTAGGCACTGCCTACCTTGCCTACCCTGACGGCACGTCACTGCTTACATAAAAATCTTGTTTTCAAATATGTAGAATAATTGTGAATTTATCAGTAGCAGTAGTAGTTTTAATATTTTAGTTATTTTTTTGCAGGCACCTTTTTTGTCCGTCAAATGTATTTAAAATAAACTAAAATTAAAGAGAGAATGTTATTTAACTGTCGAACCTTGTCATAATTTTATTTATTTATATATTTTTTTAAATTGAAAAAAAAAATGTTTATGGTCTTGGTCTTGGTCTCAGTCTCGGCTTGTCTCGGTCTTGGTCTTGACTCGGTCTCGGCTCCCGAAAGTCTTGGTCTTCTCTTGGTCTCGGTGCATTCTGGTCTCGGGCAAGTCTTGGTCTCGGATAGTGTGGTCTTGAACACAACACTAGTATGAAATGCGCTATACAAATACATTTGCCTTGCCTTGTCTACAGCAACTGGTAAGCTCATGGAACTGGTTACAGTAACTAGTTACAGTAACTGGTTAGCTCATGGAACTGGTTACAGTTACTAGTTACAGTAACTGGTTATCTCATAAAGCTGCACCATAGGCTGTTTGGAGCGATTCAGAAGTTGTTCTCTGAACCGAGCCAAACCAAGGTGATCAAATTATCAGCTGTTCTCCACTCATTCGGACCAAGACCTGGGACCTCATAGATCAGCTGGCATACTCTAAAAATCAGAATGTCCATTCCTTTGTATAACAGCTACAGGTGTTGCAGCCAGTTGATCAGCAGTTTTGCGCAATGATCATGTGATTTCGATTGCAATTATTATTATTAATATAAAACTGTATTTATAGGAGCTCGCACGTCACTCTGGGGCGTCAGTATAATTTTTTCCTCCTTCGTTTTTGACAAATATATCCATCATACAGTATATGATATGTATTGAGAAATGTGCAATGCTCGATTATATCACAGAAATGTTTAAATGTCTTTAATTTCATTCTTCTCCTGTTGGGGACAGAGTTTCATTTCTCATTATTTTGTGTGAACAGCAGGGACTGACCTGCCGTTGAGGTGCACACATTATCTTGCTATGTTTTTTTATAAGTTTCAAACATTGCTTATAAGGAACGTACGCTCTCTTTTTTACGTTAATAAATGAGACCCCAGGACTAAACCAGTGAACTGATAGATATTGTCAAAAGAGAGAGTTTGGTTTTGGAGATGATCCAGCAGGTTTAGAGTTGATAATATATACATGACTACTTTAGGTTCTATTAAAGATTGAAAAGGCCAAACAATGTGAAGCAGGGCCAACCGTGACCCTGAACCAGCTTTAGTCAGATTTGCTTTTGCTGAATCAGATACTGTGCTTGTTATTTTATTCTGTGGGATTCTGCTGAGGAAAAACACCTGCCAAAAATAATTGTTTTCTTACTCTTTGTCAGCATTTTTTATTGGCTCCTCAGCCAGCTTGTTGTGTGTAAAGTGGAGTTAGTAAATGAACAGATTGAAGCACTAGCGCCCCCACCTCCATGCTGTAAGAAGCTGAATTGTTATTGAAGGGATCGTCCACTGTTTCACCTAAAATCTATAAAATCTAATTCTTGGAAGATCTACGTCAAACAAAAGACATTATTATTCATTGAAACATTCAAGACACACAAACTTTGAGGATAAAAGTCCTTTTGGGTGTGAGTCCTTCAGAAGACTGATTATTGGCTAACATAACAAAGGTATTAACATTAAAGAGATGCTCCACTGTTTTTGTGGCCTGAAAACTTTGAGATGTACTAATTTGAAGATCTTATAAAGCGAGTAATCACGGACTGTTGAAGACACATACACCCTGAGAATAGAAGTTCTTTAGGGTGGGAGTCCTTCAACAGTCCATGATTTACTGGCTAACTCCCGCCACCAAAGCATGTCAGCACACTGTTTAACTACCAAACCGCAGAGTGGGAACTGTTGCCCCTGCAGTCACAGATTTTTGTCAGGTCTCAACTGTTTTTATTCTCTTTCCGTATACAAAAGATGGTTACATCGACAACTTTAATTTTTTGTGATTATTTAGAGCAACTAAAAGCAGCACAAGATGCCATTTTGACAGTAAAGCTGTTATATGATATATGAAAAAACAGGCAGTAAAGTCCTGTTCTAGAGGTTGCAGGTAATTCATAGAGAGTGAGAGAGAGAGAGAGAGAGAGAAATACCCACACTGGAAATGATAAAAGCTAAAGAAATAAATCTATTCAGGAGGTACTAAATACTGTTTCATTTCATGTATTTACAACATGATATTGTTTAAAATGTGTGTTATCACTTATTCATTCCATCAATATGCTCAATCATCTGATAAAGGGAGGATTTGGATTCAGAAATAAGACAACGGGGGTACTTGAGCCCCAAAAGTTGAAGAACCACTGCCATAATAGAACTTCCTACATAGGATGTGCTGAAACATGTATTCCTGCTGCTCACTATCACTTTCACCGTTTGGAAATGTTTCTTTAGAAAAAGTGAATTAACTGACTTTCCTTTTTATTACGTAAGCTCAGAGTTGTTAAGTATTTCCTTGGATCAAACGAAAAAGTAGTGAATGTTAACCATGTGGTAATGAAATATTTCTCCTTCAGCTTGAGTTCCCTGGCAGAGTCAGGTTGCTTTAATCTATCATTCCCTTTTGAATTTATTTTTTTAGATGGAGCCAAGTCAAACATTTTTAATCTGCAATACATTGGACAACTTTAGAAAGAATGAATTCTGAGGAATAACGGCAGTGGATTGGTTCAATAAACCTTTTTTAGTTTAAATCCAATGTTGAGCTGTGGAAGCAGAATAATAAAGTTTGGATGCACACATACATACACACGCCTATTCAGAGCTGCAAAAAGACTGAGCCTAATGAGGGGACAGAGAACAGAGTGACAAAGGATAGGGGGCAGCAGCAGGGGAGGAGGGGGCAAGGCTAATGATACCCACAGTGTCACTGACACAGCAAGGCTGGAGCTTTGATGAGGAGCCGCCGAATGACAGTGGCTTGTGCACATACGCAAACACACGCACTCGCGCTCGTGTGTGATCGGTGCTTTAGAGTTGTTGATAGCAGGGTGAAGTCGTAATGAAAGGGAAATAGGAAATGTGTGGATACAAGGCTAATGAGGGTTCACTCACTGTCACACAGCTGCTGGTGTGGTATTACACGTGTCACTTGGAATAACTCCATGGTTGGAAGTCGGCCAATCATTAGACGCTAATCACACTCACCCTATTTGCACAAAGAGCTAAACTAATGTGGGCGGGGCCTGATTGACTGTCCAATCATATTAGGGATTGATAGCAACATATTGATAGTGTTTTTAGTTCAGAGTAGAGTTGCCATGGTGACCGGAGATTCATCTCAAAGTACAGTTGGTCTTTTGATATCCTTTTAATTCATGAATTATTAAAGCAGGCTGGAAGCAGCTCAAGGTTTCATCCAAGGGTTAAAATGAAAATTAGGGACACTTCCCGAGCTCCTTGGGGCCACGACCCCCAGGGGTCTGACCCGTGCGGGGTGGGGTAACCGCAGCAGTATGATATTTAATTTTTTTTTTTTTTATATTAAATGTGTGATCAAGAAACCTATTAGCAACGCAAAATGATTTAAGTAATTTAATGTAATGATCACTGTGCACTGTACAGAAAGATTTACATATAAAATGTACAGAATCTTTGACAAATTAACATATTCATTTATGAACCAATGGCCATACATTATTTTTACATAGTCTAATACTGTATAATACATTTTTGGTCATTCATTTGATTTCAAAACCTCAACAATCAAACCACAATAATCTGCTAAAATAATTTATTCTCAAGCAAAATCACAGAAATAGGAAACTGAATCAACAATAACGGCAAATAATGTGCCGCTCTTTCTTTTTTTTTGCACTTCAAACAGCTAAAAACCTTTCTCATGATACTGATGCACAGACCAGAACAGGAGAACCAGAGGAGTTGTCTTTGCTGTGCTTTGTGAGCCTTCATTTTAGTTGAAATAAAAACACAAATGGAAAACTAAAGCCCAATTGTGTGCAAATTGTGTCGGAAAGAGTTTGGGGATCGCTGGAGCTCTTCCAGCCACAGCTCGCACCTCAATGCTAAACATGTAGCAGCTAGCACCTCAATGCTAAACATGTTGCCAGAGCTGCCAAGCCTTACGCTTTGAGTGTGACAGTCACGCAATTTGACGCATTCTGAAACCACACGCCACACTTGACATTTCTCACACTTCACACTATTTCCCCATTCAGTACTCTTTTTATTTTTTTCATGATAATGAACTTTGGTCCTCATGGCTTGCCGGAGCTCAAGTAACTCTGATTGACTGACCAAGATTAACCAATCCCAGACCAATCCATGTCTCCTTGTGACTAAATCTAACCAACCACAGCAGGCATCACACAATAATAAACCAGAAGCAACATGAGGCGGGTCTTGACGAGCTGTCTCTAGACACCTCACACAACATGCACCGAGTCATCAAAATGCTTTCAGAAAGAAAGTATTTCTAGAGAACAGACGCTGTCTGAGATGGTATGTGACGACTTTTGTTCACTGTTTATATTACTGTGTGTGTGTGTGTGTGTGTTATAGTGTCAGTTTACTCATCTAAAAAACCAACCCCCACTCTTGTGTTAGCAACTGTCTGTCAGAGGCTCAGTGCACATGTCTGTCTGTTCTGTAAAACTCTATCAGTTCTGAGTGTTGAAGCACTGAGAGATGTTTGAGGAAACACTGCATGTGTTTCTCTTCTCTAACTAACTCTCTGTCGCTCCTCAGCAAAGATCTGCTGCTGCTGTAGCTAACGGGGCTGTTTCCATACTCTTAAAGTGATAGCGTCCCGAATGTGACTTACTTTAAAAACTACTTTCAACAACTCAGACCTGCCCTGAAAAAAGCAACACTACATACATTAATCACATTTCAGCCTTAATGAAAGAAAAAGTCAAAAGTGACCCAAAATGTTGTTATTGTGCTGCTAGTGATTAATAAAAGGGTCTTAGTGGCTCCACTGACTTTGACCTATTATTATTTTTATTGTAAAACTATTGGTAAAAAATAAATGGTTTATATTGCCTATTGCCATTTTGAGGAAAAATATAGAGATATGAATATTGGTCCATATCACCCAGGCCTAATGTAACCAAAGCAGTAATGTTTTATCTTGTAAAGGATATTATTGTCTAAACTGTGTGAAATGAGGCATTCAAACACTGTTTAAAGTTGGATTTTAATAATATGATTGTGTTACTTCAATAATGCAGCTCAATGCTAAACATGTAGCAGCTAGCTCCTTAAATCTAAACATGTAGCAGCTAGCACATCAATGCTAGCCATGTTGCAGCTAGCACCTCAATGTTAAACATGTAGCAGCTAGCACCTCCATGGTAAACATGTAGCAGCTAGCACCTCACTGCTTAAACTTGTAGAAGATATCATCTAAATGCTAAATATGTAGTAGCTAACACCTTAATGCTAAACATGTAGTAGCTAGCAGCTCAATATTAACCATGTGGCAGCAAGCACCTCAATGCTAAACATGTAGCAGCTAGTAGGGACAACAGTCCTTGCTGTTTATTTCATGCCACAGATATTTTACACTGTTCAGTTTCCACTTCTCTGGAATGTTCTGTACTGTGCTGTTTTTTTATTTTATTTTTATTTTAATACAAAAACACAATTGTTTTGGTAATACCTAAAAGCATGAATATAGCTTAGTTAAATTTAAGTTTGTGTTTTGGGAACAATGCAATCATAATATTCTTTATTCTTATTACACATTATGTTAGCACTAATTTGTTGTTTAAGTTTTGTGTGTGTGTGTTTGACATCATTTATGGAAATATGGAACAAATGGCATCCCTTATTGGTTCCATCCTGGATGCAACAATTGATTCCTTATTTTACATGACAGGTGACAACCATAGTCTCATCAATCAAGTCCAATGGAATCCAACACATGAACATGAGTGGCTTTCCTCATGTGACTAAAGCCTTTTGCTGCTTGTTCATGGAAAAGCAGCTTGAAGGCTACTTTCACACCTGCTGTATTCAGTTCATTTTAAAACAGCCAAGTTCATCCCCCAAGATTGTTGCTTCTTTTGGGGAAAGTGTGAAAACGCTCTCACATTTCAGTGCACACTGAAAAGACAACCACTGCTCAGCCTGAAAATATTAGTCTAAGTCTTAAAAAGCGATGGGTCTAACATCCATATAAAAAGAAAATGATATTTGGTGACATGTCTGTTTCCACTACATGTTTGAGTCTCTTACTAAGTAGCACATAGTAACAACCGCCATCATGCTGAACAAGGCAGCAACTGACCTGAAAAATAAGATAATGGCAAAAATGTCCACCAGGCAACCACAAAGCCAACTACAGAGGCTAAGTGAAGCACCATCAGAAAGTCTCGTAGAAGATGTGAATGCAGCTCTGAGAGCGATGCCAACATCAACCATCACTGAAACCAATGAGTTGATATACTCCACAGCAGCAGTGATCCTAGAGACACTTGGCTATCGTAGGAGCAACCATTAGATGAAATACCCACCATAAAAAAAGAAGGCTGGAAGCTAACATCAAGGCAGCGCGGAGAGAAGTAAGCTAATTGACAGAGGCCCTGAAAGGTGCAAAGAAAAAAACAAGTCCCCAAGAGGTACAGCCAGATGCACATACCTGAAGCTTTGGAAACTGCCAAACAAAGGCTCCAAGCCTTGGCCAGTCACCTAATAAGCTACACGGGAGACAATGAAGCCAGATGAACAAACCAACTGTTCGCAACTCAACCAGTGAAAGTGTACTCTCAATGGCAGGGGAACAATTTCAGAGCAGACACACCAAGGCGGGAAACTGAACAGTACTGGAAAGGCATATGGGAGAAGGAGGCAACACACAACAGTGATGCACAGTGGCCGGTGGCTCTGAGAGAAGACCACGGCAACCTCCCTGAACAGAATCCAGTCACCATCACAGTGGCAGACATCCAAGAAAGAGTCTCAGGTATGAAAAACTGGACAGTACCAGGCCCTGACATGTTAGACATCTACTGGCTAAAGAAACTCACGGCACTCCATGAGCACTTGGCAGCACAAATGAACCAGCTGCTGAGAGATCGGAATCACCCTGAATGGCTAACCAAAGGGCGCACAATCCTGATCCTCAAGGATCCCTCAAAGGGTACAGTCCCATCCAACTATTGGCCAATAACCTGCCTCTCCAGAACGTGGAAGCTCATGTCTGTCATCATAGCGTCCAAGATAAGCGGGCACATGGATCAATACATGAGCAAAGCTCAGAAGGGAAAAATACAAGAGGTGCCAAACACCAGCTCCTGGTTGACAGAACAGTCGCCAGAGACTGCGGAACCTGAAACACTAACCTGAGCACTGCCTGGATTGATTACATAGCGAGACATAGACTCACTGATCTATACCACCCGGATCTACAACGCAGACATTGGGATGTCATTCGGGCTAGAGAAGTGTGGTCGGATGGTGACTGTCTCTCGACGAGGACAGTCGCACTCTCTGTTTCTCCCTCCCTTCCTTTCTTATCTCTCCAGCTGCTGCTTTGTCTGGTCTTGTGAAGCCTAACAAGAGCCTCTCTCTGTAACTCATCCAAAACCGGAATAATGGAATTAATTAGTTGGTCTCTCAGTGCTATCGATCAGATTTTTTCGACGAAAAGAACCGGGGGTGGTGAACCCGCATGTCCAAGCGGGACGTTTGCGGCTGGATACACCCTTGACCCTTGGAACAAGTGGCGAGTTGTGTGTGTCCATCCTTTCCGTGGAAGACGTGGAGGACATCTACATGATTGGAATAATGATAGTAGGCATGCTGCTGATCGGAACTGGTGGCTTCCTAATCTATCGAAAAGTCCGTACTACGCTGGCGACTGTTTTGGAAAAGCTGCCAGTGATTTCTGAAGGATGTAGCAGGGCTCTGAACACTCAGACTCATGTGTTGATCGATATCAAAAGCAAGCAAGAGCTGCTTTTGGATCGTCTACGCGTTATGGATAACAACTGGGAGAAGTTGGAGACCCGGCTTGGAAGTGGAAACTAGGCCATTCATTGGCTCCCCAGCTAGCCAAGGCTAAAGCCAAGGTTGTCTCAACTCTTATCACCAGGAAGTTTCTGCAGACGGCGGCTCTTACCCCCACTCCCTCCCCCCGCTCCTTCCCTACATTCCTCCTGGAACTGTTGATGCTGAACTTTTCCACACGTCATCTGGTTGTCAGTAACGCAGCTACAGGTCTTCAACTTCAAATGCCTCGTTGGCCATCTTTCCCCACCTCCCCATCCACAGCTGCATGGAGGCGTGGTTGCAGCGCCCATTGCAGCACGCCCATGTCCCCAAACGGCTGGAATCCTGCTGTTCTTCCCACCTGACCCCCTCCCCCAGCCAACCTCCCACCTAACCCTTCCCACATGCCTTGTCTCGAGTTGTTTGACTGTGTCATGCTTACATTTATGTTTGCAGAGGCGGTTTTTTTCCTGGTTTCACACTGTTTTCTCTGTTTAGGGAAATCAGTTTCAAACTGGCAGTTTTTTTTCCCCTCACCCCTCCTCTCCTCCTGTTGTTGATCCCTTTTTCACCTAAATATGTGGGCGCCGCAAAAGGCTGCCCCGGTGTGTTGATGTGTCTTCTCTCACTGCAACTACCAAGTCAAATTCCTCGTATTGTTCTAAACTGTACCTGGTCAATAAAGCTGATTCTGATTCTGATTCTGATTCTGATTCTGAAGGTAGTCCACACAGAAAGGGTCTTACTCCCAGAAGGAACAATAGCAGACATTGAGGACAGATACAAGTACCTCGGAATCCCACAAGCAAATGGAAACCTCAAAGAGGTAACAAGGAAAACGGCAACGGCCAAATACCTCCAACGAGTAAGGCATATCCTAAGAAGCAAGCTCAATGGCAAGAACAAAACCCGGGCAATAAGCAGCTACGCCCTGCCAGTAATCAGATACCCTGCAGGAATAATAAGCTGGCCAAAGGATGAGATACAGACCACAGATGTTAAGACATGAAAGCTCCTAACCACGCACGGAGGGTTCCACCCCAAATCCAGCACCCCGAGACTGTACGCTAGCCGGAAGGAAGGAGGCTGAGGACTAATAAGCGTGAGAGCCACGATCCAGGATGAAACATCCAAGATCCGTAAGTACATCAAGGACAAGGCTCCAACAGATGACGTGCTCAGTGAATGTCTCAGACAATGGGGAACAAAAGATGAGGTATCGGAGGTTCTGTCAATGGAGGACAAACCCCTACATGGGATGTACCACCGAAACATAACTGAAGTGGTGGATATCAGGAAATTGTACCAATGGATAGACAGAGCCGGACTAAAGGACAGCACAGAATAAAATACCTGGGGCTCAGAGAAGAGCTGGAGAAGACCTGGAGAGTGAACGCATCAGCGGTGCCCGTGGTCGTCGGGGCACTGACCCCCAAACTGGAGGATTAGTATTGCAACCACACATCATCAGTAGGGTAAACTAACCTTCCATATATATATATATATATATATATATATATATATATATATATATATATAAAAAATGCATTATTTTAGTTATTTTTTGGTAGTTTTTGCTTTTGTGTTTTTCACGCTTTTTTGTAACTAGCTTTTTTCTCTTTCACGTAACTCCTCTCTCCAACAGCATCTTTAACAATCAAGTTTATATTTTATGCGATGACTTCATTTAACGACTTCTTGGACAGCCATTAGCTAATTTCTGTACTAAGGAGTTGGCAACACTGCACCTGGTGCTGCGTCATGGATGGAATCGCTGCTGCCAACAGCCCTCTGTCTGATAAACATGCACATTTTCAAAAACCGGTTTGTACAGGCGAAGCTATCACCGTGTCGCCATATTGAATAAATGACAAAAAGCTAATACTGAACATCTGTACTCCTAAACACTTGTAATGGTTACAAACAGTATCAGCCTGTACAGTTAGCAGTACAGTAACTAAGCAATTAGCTTGACCACATACAACTTGTGACATAATCACATTTTCTCACTTTACTGTTGATATCTTTAAAACAAGTATAGAAACGAATAAAATGAGCCCAATACTACTCTGTTGTAAGACAACATGAATAAAAATACAAAAATACACACACATTCAACGTGACATGTATAGTAAAATGATTAATAGCAGAAACATCTGTAGAACGTCTCCTTTTCCTTTATTTTCCAAACTGCCTTGATTTATTCACGTGGGCAATTTCTCACAAATAATTCCGTGACCTGTGACGTGAAATAAAATAACCTATTGGTCAAAGTGAGAATTAGACATTCGTAACATAAAATAATAGCAACATAATTGTAATATTTTAATAAACCATTCCAAAAATTATCATGAGGTGGCAAACCATACACACCAACATACTGTACATGTGTACAAAAAGAAAATTAAGCTCAAAATATAGGGAGGCTATCCTGGTTTTCATTCTACTTACAGAGATTACAAGCAGAGAGTTATTATTATCTTTATTTTGTTAATACGTTTGAAATGTGCTACTAAAGTGACTTAAATCAGATTTTAATTTTCAGTTTTGCAGATTCAGGCATGGGAAATCACAAATAATGTTGCTTAAAAATGATTGTTGCAGAAGTTTTCCCCGAGAGTCGTTTCACTTACCTTCAACGTTTCTGTTAAATGGATTTTTTCAAGGGAAACTTTAGCACAAACCCAAGGCTTTGTACCTTTTAGGCTGCAATTCTCACCTGTCTCAAACTGAGCAGCTCTATCTTTATACACCAGTCTGCACTTGATTTTCAGGGGATTTTTGTGTGTGCCGTCGACAAAAGATTGGCTGTGATTGCCTTCAAAAAGCATTGAGCTGTTTGGCACTTAGTAATTCAAGAGTGATGCTAATCTTCCGAGGGTTCGTCCCCCGGAGCAAGTCCAATGTCATGTGACAGTTGTTTATAATCTAAATCTCAGTAACCTCCTTTAAAGGGAGGCTTGAAAGCACTTTTCCTCCTCAGACAAGTTCAACATTTTAAAAGTGATAAAACGCTCTGCTTCCACGCTTTCCATTAATCAGGCATGCACATCCATCCATCATTCCCCAGCGTGACTGTGTGTGAAGTTCCCATATCTCGGGTTATTACTGCCGGTTCCTGTTTTTCCTTCCCGTGCAAATGGAAACAATTCCTCAGAGGTTTCACGAGTGGGATTGAAACATGCATCAGGAATATGAATGAGAGAAAACATTTTATTTCAATATACTTGTGATGTTACCCGACTTGACTGGCTTCTCGATGAGGATGAGGTCACTCAAAAGTCAGATATGAATGTGTTTTCAGTTTCTACTGCCAAATGGCTGAACTAGGTTGAGCTCACTAGTCCTAGAATCACATGAGGATGTGAGATTTATGAATACATGACCAACTGATGAGCATGTAACAGATATCAGAGAGCAGATAAATCACAAAGTTGATTCATAGATTCTGCGCAGCAATGGTCAGAGCCAGGCAATTCTGGGTCGCAAACATTGTAGGAAGATGAAAAAAGTTTGAATTCTAATGTGCATTTCAACAGATGGGATTGAATTCTTAGTTCATGTCACTGGTAGTTTCACTAATTGACTAAGTCAGATTTCTAATAGCTGTCAAAAATTCATAATCTCGTGTCACGGACTCCACTTCCTCCTTCGTCTCATGACTGAGGGCAGTGGCTGAGCTGACGGTCATTAGCCGACATTATCACAAACATTCTGCTTCTTCAGACAGAGGAATGTAACGTTTTTGTGAGCGGATGGGTCCACAACACGGCTCCACTATGATTATTGTTTGTTCTGCGCAACAGGGAGTGTTTCTTCTTTTATTATTCTATGTGTTAAGAAAGATGCGCTGATGCGCGTGCGTGCACTACACCGGGATGAAAATGCTGAACTCACACAGAGGCGTTTAGAAAGAGTTCCGTCTTTGGTGTTGCAAAACGTTTATTTTTTTGTGTCTCTCTTAACAACCTGTGATGAATTGTGTGTAAGACGAGCGTGCATGTGAGAGATAACACACAGAGGAGATGGATGTAGACACACACACACAGTAATTATAATAAAAATATACTAAATAGTACAGAGTATGTACATCCAACCTTCAAATATATTCTCATTTGGCCATAATTGACAACTGTACTTATGCTCCCACATGAATGCATACTTCCGACGGGCACTGTACTAGTATCTAACTAAAAAACAAGGGACGTCTGTGTGGATGTGTGGGTGTGTGTGTGTGTAGAGCAAATATCTCCCCGACGCGGTGCAAGTTCGACCTGAAACTTAGTCAACGGGTTCCAAATACCCCGAGTGTGTGTATCTGTTATTTTAGAGTAATTTGGTCATTTCAAAATGTTTATTTTAATTTTATTTCACTTCTGGACCGCCCTGAAATGAAACCTATTCAGCTTTTGACCTCAGGGTGTGAGGGGGCGCCAGCGCACCATCTATATCTATTTCACTACACAGCTCACTTCCGGTGCGTGCCAGAGCTCCTGTGGACTTCTCTTTTGAGGAAAAATACTTTTTTACTGTTCCTCATTTGGTGATGATTATTTTCATGTTAGTTTCACCGTTCGCTATTTAGACCAGACAGACCTCACCTGGAAGTTATTGACAGGAATGGCTGCTGTGTTGAAAGCTGCACATTTCTTCATAGCTTGTGTGAGAAAGAACCAACAGAGGAGATTAGAGTCCCAAGTAGAGAGTCTCACACACACACGTCGATCAGGTGAGCTTCACTATCAATCACCGTCTACGTGACATGCGTACAGATATGTAAGTGTGAGTGTATAACGGACCACCATTTAGTCTGGTAACAGTTTGTGTCACGGCACCCATCCATAGCGTGGTAGTGACTGTAGTGTTATGCTCTGAGTCAAATCTAAGTGTTTACATGTTACGTAGATTGTGCTTAATAGTGAAGGTCACCTGATTACTGCAGCTTCACTCACGACACACCTGCCACTACACCTAACTAGTGAAAGTTAGACAGGTACACATGGATGGACTGGTGTGCATTAATTTAGAACATGAAAATGACTCAAAATACACAAAACTAAATATTTATACAAAAAATACACAAAAGACAACCGAAATGCAAAAAACTACACTAAAAAAGATACAAAATGACTTCAGAATCACACTACTTAAGGTAACAAAAAACAATAATTATACAAATAACGCACAAATGACATAAAACAAAAAAACTAAACAACATTTATACAGGAAGTATTACAAAAAGGCTCCAAAAACACACAAAACACTAAAATGACAACAAAAATGCACAAAACTACACCAAAAACCAAAAAAAACAAACAAACAAACAAAATACACAAAATGACTCCAGAATCACACTACAATGGCAACAAAAAACAATAATTATACAAAAAATGCACAAAAACACAACAGACTCCAAAAAACATACATTACAAAGAAAAATTAAAAAAATCAGAGTACAAAATGCACAAAAACACAACAGAAGGATACACGAATACACATAATGACTCCATAAACATACATTTTAGAATTAAATCAGGAAAATTGCACCCACATTTTGCACCCGCAAATATACCCCTTATGCTCCCACATGAATGCATACTTCTGACAGGCACTGTACTAGTTTCAAAACAACATTGGCCACATTTCCATCCTGTTTAAAATCATTGCAGTGTTATAAGTCAACAAAATCACATCAAAATAAGGTGAAAAGAAGCCTTTTTTTTATTTGAAGTCAAGATCAAACTCTTTCTTTTAGCCAGTAATTGAAGAACATTCAAATAGCCATTAAAGTAATAAATGCAGTGAGACTTTCCAATAGTTCAATCAATCAAAACTTTATTTCCGACACATACAAGGTCCATCTCAGACATATCAACAAATTAGACAATAAAAGAATGATCATCCAAAGCCATGTAAACTAAAGTGCCAGTGTTTCCACAGAATAGGAAAGAGCCTAGCTGAGCTTTGAACAGGGTTGGTCAGAGAACAAATGATGCACTTTACAGCGTCTGTTAGCCGACACATTTGTCTGGCACTGCTCCAGCAGGGCACCTTGAGCAGCATCCTCATACCATCATTGTGTGCCACCTGTTGTGTACATTGATGTACAATATGCTTTAAAAGGGTAGTCTTCACAGATACAGAGCACAATTTACAAATAAGCATGTTGGCATGTACATATTGCATACAACACTGCCTGTAAATATCTCTATCATCTGACAGGTCAGCGGTTATATAGTGTCCCAGGTCTTTCACCTCATCACAGACTTTAAGTTTAATGATAATTTAAAGATAATTTAGTGTCCTCTTTACTCCTCACTATCATGACATTGTCAAAGTCTAATCCATTGGAACTCTTCTGTTTTTTTAATTTATAGAATCACTTTTCATGATTTACGTGATCAAAAGCTTTAAAGGCATCAAAAAAACACATAAAAAAATGTTGTATTATGTCTGTCTAAAATATCTTTTTGAGCAATCTGTGCCAAGTTTACGTTTAAAACCAAACTGATTGTCAGATGTCATAAACTTCTCCTTTCTATCTAATATAGCTCTCCCTAAGACCTTGGATAAATTACTAGTCATGCTGCTATTTATTTTGCCAGCTTTGTCTTTAACAATAGGCACTAATATAACAGACAGTAAAGAGTTTGGTAGGATACAGTGACGTGCCGTGAGCACTAGGGTTGGGTAGGCAGGGCGTTGCAAATCAAGACCACCAATGTCAACACCAATGACAATTCCATATGTTTCTGCTGACAAGTGTTAATTCAATTCAACTTTATTTGTAAAGCACAATTTACAACAAAGAAATCTTAATGCACTTATCAAAATACATAATAAGGAAGAAAAAACCCAACAAGATCCACACGAACAAGCATTTAGCCATTTAACAAAATCAACATTGTAAAACACCATTAAAGAAATATAAACTCGGAACAGCCTCAGTGAGGCACATCCACAAATCCAATCCTTCCATTCACTGTGGAAAATACCAACAATGTTCTGACCTTACCTTTGCTGAAGCTCTGGTAACTCAAGTGTTGGTCTCCAATCTTTTAAAAGCTGTTGTTTTTCCTCAAAAGAAAGTTTTTCTATCGCCTCTAGCGCTGTCATCCTGCCTGTAGTGTTATCCCACCCACAAGCTAGAGAACGTAGCAGCAGCGGTCATTTGATATCATTTCACTGATGCACTGTGAACTTACGTATAGCATTTAGCATAGCACGGTTACGTCCAAAGGCAGCGTAGAGAGCTGCCTTTTTATTTAAATGGTTGTCATCTTAAGGAACTGACTGTGCATGCGCAAACACATAAAAACACGCTATGGGAACAGAGGCAGATCAGCAATGTGTTTTTGAGAAGGGGCGTGGCCTCCTCCTGCCTTACAGTGGAGTGAAACTGTGCAGTGTCTCTGCCGAGAAATAGCGATGTTTAGTCATTTGGGCTATGAAATGCTCAAAATGCTGACACTTTCAAACTTATAGGTACTGTAGGCTATCGGAAATGGAAAAATAAATAATTTATAATTATATTATAATTAAAACAAATAATCAAAATATAAATTCACCCTTGGGTAGGCACTGCCTACCTTGCCTACCCTGACTGCACGTCACTGGTAGGATACCATGAATTAATAACCTAATAAAGCAAATGAGAAACAGAGGAAACCGTTTTCTGCTTGCAGATTTTATCTGCACCACATGCCTTATTATTATTTAGCTTCATAACTATATCAGTGTTTTCTCTTGCCAAAATAATAATGTGTTAATTTTTGTCTACATTGTCCATGACAAATAAATTACTTTTAACACCATTAATAAGAGTAATAAGGTGAGCTCATCTGGTTTGTTTGCCCAATCAATGTGTGTTGGCAAATATGTTTTTACAGTATTCACACTTATTATTTCTTTCCAAAATTCAGTTGGATTGTTATTTTGTAATTTTCTTGTGAGTCCGACCTCTATGTGTTTTCATTCCTCTTAATGGATCGTAGAGCATATTTAAAATTTGCATTTGTCATTTTTTTTTAAATTAAATAAAGGGCCATGTTTAGGTTTGCCTGATTCAGCCCACATTTTAAATGCCCTTTTGGCCTCAGCATGGAGCTCTTCAACATATTAATTCTAGCCTGGCTTGGCTTTGTACTGTCTAGTTTTATACAAGGACCTGCTGGGGATACAAAGGGATTCTGTTACATACAGTGAGCATAATTTAACACCATGATGCTCATTCCTACAATTTATATCACAACATGTAACTGCGCTTTTTGGCAATTCATTGTTACTTAACAAGGTATCGGACTGGGTACAGTATAGATAGAGGTCCTGCTTAGTTTTCCCTTCTTGCCGTGACCACTAGGGTTAAGTAGGCATGTTGCAAATCGAGACCACCAATGACAATTTCATATGTTTCTGCTGGCAAGTGTTAATTCAATTCAAATCAATTTTATTTGTACAAAGCAATTTCTAACAAAGTCATCTCAATGCGCTAATCAAAATATAAAATTCATAATAAGAAAGAAAAAAACCCAACAAGATCCACATGAACAAGTATTTATCCATCTAACAAAATAACATCATAAACACCATTAAAGAAAGATGAACAATTATTTAATATAGCCTCCATACTCTCCCAACAAGATATATTTCATGACACGGCAGCACATCTGTTGTTTGAGTTGGAAACACAGAGAAAAGGACAACAACAACAACTCAGAACAGCCTCAGTGAGGAGCATCCACAAAGTCAATCCTTCCTTTTGTACCATTCACTGTAGAAAGTATGAAACATGTTCTGACCTTACCTTTGCTGAAGCTCTGGTAACTCAGGTGTTGGTCTCCCATCTTTTAAAAGCTGTCGTTTTCCCTGAAAAAAAGTTTCTCTATCATCTCTGGCGTTGTCATCTTGCCTGTAGTGTTATCTTGCCCACTAGCTAGAGAACGTAGCAGCAGCGGTAACATGGCATCAATTCACTAATGTCCTGTGAACTTACGTATAGCATTTAGCATAGCACGGTTACGTTCAAAGGCAGCTCTCTATGCTGCCTTTGAACGTAAGTGGTTCTCATCTTGGGGACCTGACTGCGCATGCGCAAACACGTAAAAACATGCAATGGGAACGGAGGCAGAGCAGCAACATGCCTTTGGGAGGGGGCGTGGCCTCTCTCTGCCTAACAGCGGAGTGAAAAAAAAAGACTCTGTAGCTGTTCCAGGAAATAGCGCTTTTTAGTAATTTGGGGTATGAAACAAAATGCAGACACTTTCAAACTTATAGGTACTGCAGGCTATTGGAAATATAAAAATAAAAAATTCATAATCATATTATAATTAAAACAAATATATCAATTCACCCTTGGGTAGGCACTGCCTATACCTTGCCTACCCTTACGGCACGTCACTGCCAGCAAATGTGCTGGTAAATTACCTATATTTATTCATAAAGTGAAAGGTACATGGTCAAATTCATAATTAACCCTAATAGCCTCTAAAGCAGGGGTGAGCAAACTTTTTGGCTCCAGGGCCGGGCCAGCCCTAATTCTAAAGAAACATTTCTACATTTAAGGAGACAGGCCTGTTAGTAGAGCAGTGCTTCTCAAAGTGTGTGGTGGAGAATGGAGACATGACAGGTTTTTCAATTTGCCAGTCTTCTTAAAAAGCCTTTCTTCATCGACAACAAAGATCATTAGGAAAGGCAAACGTAGAATCCTAAAATGTATCAGAAATTAAAGAGCATTCAATTAAAGACTGTATTAGATATGCGACTGGGAACAAAATGTAACATTGAACTAAAATGCAAACATAAGGATTTATGTCGGCATGTGAAGTGGAGCGGAACCAAAAACAAACTTTTATTAGATTATTTAAAACATTCATTTCCTTTTTTTGTTTTCTTAAGCATTTTGGCACAGATTTCAAACAAAGTTTTGTTGTTTCCTGTATTTTTTGACTGCTGTACATTTGTTTGTTTTTTTTCATGTAGGTAATTAGTTTCATTTAGTTTTTCAGTTTTTATTTTATTTTATTTTAACTTGTTTACTTGTTCCTAACAGGGAACAAGTAACATTATGATACTTGTTCCCTTGTTCATTTCATACATGCACTGAATTCATTTTTTGTTTTTGGTTTTCTACTGCACTTTTTAATGATTTTAATTAAGTTTTTTATTTATTATTTATTATGAAATATTATACACTTGTTCCCAGTACATTTTAACACGTGTTATTTGTCAGGATTATTTGGGCGACAATGGGCAAATTTGATTAATTATGTATACTCATATATTTGCTTTTTGATCTCATTCAACTTAATACCCCAAGATGTAACTTTCCACGCCTGTCTGGCGTCTTTTCCTTTTCCTGCAAAGTCAGTGGGCTCATACTCCCATAATACAGCTTCTCTAATGGAATGTCAGTTGGCCTCAGTTTAATCTCCAAGGCCAGAGCACGTCCAAACCCACCCCAGACATTATATACACACACACATACATCACATACACATACACATACACACATACATACACACTCACTCACACACCCACACACAGTGGGGTACAAATGTGTGTGAAAGGAACTTTTGGTCTCTCTCTTCGTGCTTCTCCTCTGGCCAGAGGAGACCACCTCTTTGTCTCTCCCGCTTTGTACCTTTTTATTTAGTTTAGATTAAATCATTTTTTATTACTTCATCATCTCTCCTGTCTGGTTTTCATCATTTATCACCGCAGAGTGTGTTTTCAAGTCAAAGACGAGGTAACCGTAAATTTCACCGTAACAAACCACAAAGGTTTCTTTACAGATAATAAGGAATACAGCATTTGACCAGACTTCAGTGAAAAGTATTTACTTTTCTATTCGTTATTAAACACTCGGCACTCACTGTCGACTCTTCTTTTCTTTGGGCCACTCATTGTTGTAGATGTGTATCGCTGTGTCAGCGCCGCCAGGTGGAGATTTGCTCCATCAATCTCAACCTGGCTCGCAATGCGCGCTACGCTGCCTTGTGAGCCAGGTGTATTTACGCGACACCACGAGATCCCGCAATAAAACAACATCAACAAACAGCTTACTTTGATTATCCGACGAGGAAGAACTGTTTTTCTGGCCAGCTATCCAAGTTTCCGCTTTTACCATAAGTAAGTTATTCTTTTTCTTTGTGGGTGCGTTATGGCGGCGACCAATCTAACTGCTTTCTTCTTCATCTTACATTTTCTGTCCATACCTAGTAGGATGTCAGGCATAAGTTTAAACTAACAATCACCCAAAAGAGTTCTGTTGGTCTCGTTTTTGTCTTGTTCCACTTGTTTTTGCATCATTTGATGTCAGCGTACATGTGTTGTCATGGTTGATAAACTACAGATTCATATTTATCATAAAAATCATGTTGTTCCATGTATGAGGTTAGCTGCTTAGCGACCATTTTCTCCATGATTTTAGACATGAAGGGAAGCTTAGATATGGGCCGGTAGTTTATAGGCTCTCCTGTATCAAGATTGTTTTTTTTAAGAATGGGGTTTATTACAACCTGTTTAAAGAAGCTGGGGACCGAACCAGATAAAAGTGAGAGGTTTATCAATTTTACCACCCAAGGACCAACAACATCAAAAACATTTAAGAACAGGGAAGTAGGAACAATGTCTACAGTGCTCGATGAGGTTTCATCTTTCCTACTAAAACCTGGACATCGTGTACGCTGACAGGAGTGAAGGAGGACCATGAGCTCACAGGGGCTGAAGCAGTGCACAAGCTAGTCCAATCAGTCAATTCAATGATGGCTGTGGTGTTGGAAGGTGTATGAGTACACATCTTAGCATCTGGGTATCCAGACATCCCAAAAGCAATTTTTCAAGTGAAATTTCTGATATTTAAGAGGAGTTTTTACTTCATTCTTAATGTGATTTCATGTTGTTTCTTCACCACACAGGGAAGAAAGTGATTTGCGTAACACCATTTTTGTTCTGGTTCGTTAATGGTGTTCCCCGTGATCTCTCATCACTCTGCAAGAAATTTAAATTAAATTAAACAAATTAAAATGTTTCTGTGAAAAGCCACAATATCAACATCCCCATGGATTTGGGAGAACTTTCATTCTGTGAAAAAAGGAGAAATGTTCCTTTGGCAGATTTTTTGCGGTCACACTGACATCAGTAGTACAGTCCCAGAGCAATTCAGCATCATCCTCAAAGAATCTGGTCCTGATACTGGCTGGACAGCAGTCAGAGTTAGCACTAACATCTACAGTACACTCATGGCTTAAACTAACACTTCTTTTTTGTCTTTCTGATTGTCTGATACAGCGTTAGGTAATGTAAACATAGAAGTGATTTATCAATGAATGCTCACAGAAGAAACTGAACAACTAAATAAATATATACAAATACTGCAAGTATAATTTATCTTTTCAAAAACTTTTTTTTTTTATTTCACTCCAGCGAAGAGCATTTACCACATCACCAAACAAATACACCATTTCCCTGTTTTTATACAATTCATCCTGACCAATGTGTGCAGCTCTGACCCTGATGGCAAACAAATAGGGATGCTCTTTGTTTCCCGCTCCATCTCACACACACACACACACACACACACACACACACACACACACACACACACACACACACACACACACACACACACACACACACACACACACTCTCGTTGACTGTGATTACATTTTGTTTTACTGCTGGGGGAAAAGAGGCTTCATTTTATATATCCAAAAGTAAATGGTTTTGTTTTAAGAGAACATTTGATTCCAGCTCGGGCGAGCACGCTTTGTCAGATTCAGATTATTTACAGCACAGCAGAATCTGCTACTGTAGGTTGGGAAGAGAGTGAGCAGTGATGCATCCACAATTCACATCAACATAACACTACATTTGTTTAAAAATAAATACATCTGTGTTTAGAGGAAGAGGAGGACTGTGTGTGAGCGTGAGATTCAAATGACTTCATCTGGAGAATTGGAAATTTGAATACAATACCTGAGGTTACTGTAAACATCTTACGATGCATTATTTATGTTTTGTAAATCTTTCCTTTTGAATAACTTTTTTAAATTTTAAATCCATACCTTCTGATGCTTAAAATATGGAAAAATATAAAAATGATTAAAAAATATAGAAAACAATTTTCCAAAAGTTTAGAAAAGAAACGCCCTCTGCACATGCGCAACTCTACCTGCTCAAGAGGGAACACCTACATGTGCGTGAGAGCGTGCACAAGCCCAGTTTTCCTCGTGCACAGCTCTGTTTACAAGTTGGAGTGTGCATCGGTCATACAAGCATACCTTCCAAAAGAAGATTTGCACTTTTCCCATTATGTCAAACTCGCCACTGGTGAGTGGAAAAGTTTTCAAGGGACCCGGTGTGCACCGTGCACTGTGCACGAGCACGAGCACGTACGACAGCCTTATGTAATCATATCAACAGAATGATGGACAATGAGGACAAAATAACATCGTCCACAATACCTTTAAATTTTAGTAGTTAAACCTTCCTTTTTTTAATGGTATGAACAGGAAAGGTTAGAAACAAGTTTATATTCAGAAATCTGTAAAAATCTTTATCTTCATATTTCATTATGCATTAGTATGTTTTCAGTGAAAAGAACATAGAAAGTTGTAATAAGAAATTAATAAATCTCTGAAACGTTCTTTGCCTCAAACCGAGTCTGCGTTAAAATGTAATGTACAGTATTTGGCTTTCAAGTAAACATTTTCTGCTGGATATGACTTTTTTAAAGATCAATTATTGAAACATAAACAGGATGGTTCTCCTAAAGGTGCAACTGTTTTTCTTTTTCAATAATGTCACAGACCTGGAAACAACTAACAATAAATCTCATAGTTCACCCTAACCAGGTGCTTTAGTTTATAGTGTTGATTCAGGCTTGTTGTTGATGTTGACAATGTGCTCAGTTGCTTCTTGGGGCCTGTGTGTGCTGTACTACAACGCTGGTTAAGTTCTTATGGGGCTAAATCACCATGGCATCGATGCAATCCTTTCCTTTACCGATGACATCATATAGGAGAAATATAGATTTGTATTTGATGGACTGAACTACATTAGTCAGCTGATAAAGCCTATTTGCGTCGGCCACTTTCTGAACCATAAATTAATTCATTCCTTTACACTGTTTTACACTAAGATAATATAAAATACAATTATTGTCCTTATGATGTAGGCTGAGCTGTAGAGCCACAGACTGCACCCAAAATGAGGCAGACACGTGAATAGAAACATGCCTATGCTGTAAATTGCGTTTATTCTCCGATGAATGTGAATTGTGACATACTGTAAGTTGCTCCACGCGTTTTTTTCGTGTTTGTGATTGGTCTGACGCTGCAATCTCCGCCCCTTTTGTGTGAGCGTGTATGTTTCCTGGCTGAAATCACCTGGGTTAAGTGAACATGTTGATAACTTGCTTGGTACATGGCAAAGTTCACACAAAAACGTAACAATCTTCCCACGTAGATCATCACTGACCTTTTCATAAAAGTCTTTTAAGGGATTAAACGGAGACGCTGAACCATTTATGGCATGTTTTCTATGGATTTTCACCTGTAAGACTCTATTCAAATCTAGCACTCTTTTAAAGCTAAACTGTGACAGAGCGCCGTTCACAAATGCCAGAATGAATGCGTTGACAGTACGGTTTGTTCATGTTCATCCAAAATATCAATAAAGAGTCTAATATCTAACAACAACCCAAAGTGTAACAAGTCCCAATATGTTTTAAAATAAAAATGTAATGAAACCCAAAATGTTACAACTGGTCAATAACAAAACAAAAGTGCTAAGCCCTAAATGTAAAAACTTTTTGCCTTTTTTTTTTTACATATATATAAACTTATATATACTGTACACACACAAACATTTATGCGTACACATTTGTATATGATACTACTCTCTACATTGATGCAATAAGCCAACACATCTATCTATCTACCTATAGAGCAAAAAAGGTGTGTGTGTGTGTGTGTGTGTGTGTGCGTTTGTGCAGTGAATATCTCCCTGGTGTTTGTTCGACCTGAAACTTTGTCAATGGCATCCAAGTACCCCAAGTGTGTGAAAGCGTCATTTTGGATTAATTTGGTCATTTCAAACCATTTGTTTACATTTTTTTTCTCCCGGATGGCACATTCGCATTCACCCAAAGGTGAAACCTATGCAGCTTTTGACCTCAGTGTGTGAGGGGGCGCTAGTGCACCATCTATATCTATTTCACTGCACAGGTCCTCACAGTGGAGATAGAATCACGTGTGCGGCCAGAGTCTATCACTGCACACACAGCCAAGCAGACATGGACTGTAAACACACGAGTGAGAGAGAGGATAGTTTAGACCGGAGGGGGAGGTGGGGCGTCTGAGCAGCAGCGCTCACTCTGATATACTCGCAAAGCTCTCAAGTCTCACTGATTGGGCCTGATGTGAGTCACTGATGTGCGTGCATGTGAGCAGCTAAAGCGCCTGCATGTATGTGCGTGGCTAAAGCGCCTGCATGTGTGTGACACACGGAGTAGGAAGTCACACACATACACACAAACACACACACACACACACACACACACACACACACATACACACACACACACACACACACACATAATGTATTTATAATAAAAAGATATACTAAATGAGTAAAATAAAACAAAAAAACAACAATGTTTATACAAAAAGTACACAAAACGACAACAGAAATGAACAAAAATTTACAAAATGGCTCCAAAAATACACAAAATGACTACAAAAAACATACATTACAGAAAAATACACCAAACAAAAAATAAATAAAAGTGAGTAAAAAAAACAAACACATTTATCATGTGCATGTCCCATAGAATTAAACGAGGGAAATTGCACAAACTATTTTACTTTGCACTCGCAAATATATACCTTTATAACACAGAGTACAGATTATGTACACCTCTTTGTACATCCAACCTTCAAACATACTCATTTGGCCATAGCTGACACCTCTACTTAAGCGCCCACATGAATACATACTTCAGACGGACACTGTACTAGTATGTATATGACACTACTCTCTACATTGAAGCAATAAGCCCTTTAACCCATAAATTACTAACTCACTCTATGATGTAATAAAATGTTCAAAATTATTTGTCTGCTCGAAATGTAATAAACAAAATGTTTTTACATTTTGGGCTCATCATCTTGTTACATTACAATATTGGGTTTTATTACATTTATTTTTTTTATAACAATTCAGGTCTTGATACATTTCAGGCTGTAACAAGGCACAACACAGCTACTCCCCAGTCTGTATCATCAGCATGTAAGGCATGAAATACATTCAAGGGACCCTGGAGTCTGTATGTAAATCTTTAATGTAATTAGTCCTTAAATATTCTAACATTACTCTAATCAACTGTGTCAACTAAGCAGCCGTACTTGTTTTTGTCAGTTAACCCTAAAGGCGTAATTTAAATGTTCGTTGGACAGAACGTAAGTAGTTCTCCTCTGTCAATGTATGTTCACTCGTCACATGCAAACAGAAGCTGGTGCTGCAATTTTATGTAATATTGATCAAAAGCACTTACATCTCTGAGAGGGCAGACTAACCCCTGTTGGGAACCAGTAGTCAACCACTGAGTGAATAAGTAAACAGCCCCGTTTCCACTCATGACATCCAACAGGTTTGTAACAATCAGAATAAAAGCAGTATACAAAGGATTCCAATGATTCCATCCAGTAACTATGTCTATAGTCCCCAGCGTTTAGCCAGAGAGTCGTAAACATGTCATGTCAAACTTCTTTATTTTTTTTATGAATGCCTTGAAAGATAAGGTTACGATACGTTTTGTCACGGCAAATTTGCGGTTGACCTCATTTGGAGACATGATTTATGCTCTGGTTGAATGATGGAGTCCAGTCGAAGCATGATGATTTTATAAAAAAACGATTTATTATAAAACTAAATAAAAAAGGAGTAAAAAAAGAAGCTTCCATCCTGTAAGAATGAAAGGCAGCCCCCAACAAAGATGGTCAAAAGGCTCCTGGCAGAGGAAAAAGCAAGACCCACAATCCCTGGCTTAGGATATACATGACTGACCAACAGTTTCACAGTTTTAGCTTTATACAGATATGAGAAAAAGTCCCAACCCTGAAAGAAAGAAAAGGAGCGAGTCAGATGCTCCCAACAGTGGAAATGTTGGAGGATAGGTTGGCGCCACTCTTATCTGTCCTCGATTGTTGGCTATTTGCTAGTTGCCCCCCCCCCGTCGCCAAAGTTCAAGGCGAAAGTGATATAGCACTACCACCGAAGGCTGTGGTGGACTTCATGTGAACAGTCTTATGGCTTGGTATCCTCGTGGCTTTTGAAACAGTCTTTTTTGGTGAAGATGTTCCAGCAGACGTGTGATCAGAGTCTGCAGTTGCTGCCGCATCGTTCAGGCAGTAATTGTGGCGTTTAACCCGCAACTCATTGGTGGGGGAGTGTCCAACCAACTCCGACGCCCACAGGTTCTCAGTCTTTGATGATGGGGCAGGATGTGTTAATCCCAGCATTGGCATGCGGCCCATTCCATAAACGATGAAGAGTTGACTTGGGACTGAGCGAGTTATTTCGTTGCAGCATTGCTTTGCTGAATGGGAGAGTTGAGTCCTTTGATAGTCGATTTCCTTCTGAAACTTGGTCCTTTGAATGATGTTGACATTTCATTAGCATAAGAGTTGGAGGTGATTTAATTCATTAAGAGCTTTCATTGAAGATGTCGTTTCTTCAGGGACAACCGCAAGGCCAACAGAAACTAACAATAAAATAATAAAAAATTATAATGATGATAACAGTAATATTAAAATGAAATCAAATCAAACACTGTAATCATCTGTGTGTGTGTTTAAGTGTGTGTTGCTCATAGTAATTTTAGAGTGGACCCCAGATATAGCAAACATGAAATCAAATGAAATTTAAAAAAAAATAAAAATAGTGTCTGTGTTGCAATGGCTTAGCACTATTCTGTAGGCAGAGGGAAAGGTGAGAAACCACAACGTTGTTTCACTAACGCTGTTAGTTTTGGGAATCTAAGCCTGGATAGTCCAACAGTGTGTGTGTGCCTCTCTCTCTGTGTGTGTGTGTGTGTGGGTGTGTGTGTGACTCTCTGTGTGTGTGTGTGTGTGTGTGGGTGTGTTTCTCCGTGTGTTCGTGTGTTACACACGCGCACAGGGACAACACACGTCCGTACGTTCAGCTGAGAGAGGAACGTCCAAAATGAAGGCATTAAAGCCAAACAACCAAAGGGATCCGATTCCATTCACACGTTAAAAAAGAAAAAAAAAAAAAAACAAAGATTAAAAAAAGTAAAACTCACTGAAAGCTTGCCAGTTTCATGATCTGAGTTCACATCATACCAAGATTGTATATGCGCATGCATAAATTATTTGTTTATTGGATTCTTCATCGTATTTAAGAACTATAAATAATACTAACTTATCCAATAATTTTAGTAGTTTACATGATTTTACTCATTGTATTGCTGTGTTTGTTGGTGTGCTGAATTCCTGCATGTTTGACTTTTTTGACAAGCCCCATTAGTGACACCCTGTACAGCCAATCAGGCAGTTGATCAGAGACCCATAACCAATCAGCAGCCAAAGGACGGAGGCACCTGCAATAAAGGACACGCAACAATACGAAAGAGGGAGAGGAGGTGTGTGACATGGCGGCGCGTGAAGTGTTCATGTTGGAGCTTGAGTCACAGAAGGAAGACTCAGAGGACGAAGAGGAATAGCGGACTCAGACTGGTCTCAAGTAGGGTGAGGGAAAGGAGAAAATAAAAACCGAAGAAGAAATGACAGTGGGAGAGATTGAGATGGAAATGTTTGTGAGGGATGGTAGTTTGCTGATTATTTGGAAAACAAAGGAACAAAAAGATAAGGCAAATAAAATGAAGAGTGTGTGTGAAAGGATGGTGTGGGATAGGTTTGTGATCGGAGAAAATAAAATAACACAAGGAGTAAAAACTGGAATTGCAATTGAGGAGAATTTGGAGGAGCTAGAAAAAAAAATCAAAGGAGTGAAAAGAGTTAAGAGATTATGCAGAAATGAGGAAAGAAGGATGGTAGAAAGTTATTCTTAAATGACTGAGTTTAAAGGAGTGGTTCTTAGTTCTGGTCCACTCATAAGCCGATGGGTGGCGATAATGGAACAAATGAATGGCAACCGCCATAACAAACCGAAGAACAAGAAGAATAGAGGGAAAGAATGGCGGTAGCGGAGGACGCTAGAAACGCTGAAGCGCAGACACTGAGAGCATAGAGTTCAGAGCAAAGACGCTGGAAGCTCAGGCGACAGCAATCGTGGGTGAGGAGTGTCAGCGCTAAACAACGTCAGTGGCAGAATCAATTTTGTGACACCCCGTTGCGGGAGCGTCGACACATCATTCCCACTTTAGTAAGGTGCTGCTGCAGCTTCTCATCTGTTGGCAGGTGTGTGGCTGCATGGAGTGAACCGACCGCACCATCGGCTCCCCGCACCAGGCCGCCAACTCCCAGCTTCCCCGGCCCGTCTGAGCCCTCTTCGCCAGAGGTCTTCCCGTCTGCCTCGTCTGAGCCCTCTTCGCCGGAGGTCTTCCTGTCTGCCTCGTCTGAGCCCTCTTCGCCGGAGGTCTTCCCGCCTGCCTCGTCTGAGCCCTCTTCGCCGGAGGTCTTCCCGCCTGCCTCGTCTGAGCCCTCTTCGCCAGGCCCGCCGGAGGTCTTCCCGTCTGCCTCGCCGGCTCCGCCTCATGGGAGGCCGCCGGACCCCTGGTCCCCTGCTTTGCCGGCTCCGCCTCATGGGAGGCCGCCGGACTCCTGGTCCCCTGCTTCGCCGGCTCCGCCTCATGGGAGGCCGTCGGACTCCTGGTCCCCTGCTTCGCCGGCTCCGCCTCATGGGAGGCCGCCGGACTCCTGGTCCCCTGCTTCGCCGGCTCCGCCTCATGGGAGGCCGCCGGACTCCTGGTCCCCTGCCTCGCCGGCTCCGCCTCATGGGAGGTCGCCGGACTCCTGGTCCAGTTTCGCCTGCCCGGCCTCATGGGAGGCTGCCTTGACGGGGTTTCGACCCTCCTCCGGGCCCCCGTCCACCCACCCGGGTTTGGTTTTTGGGGTGGTTTGAATTTTGTTTTTAGGAGCGTTTGGAACCCGCTCCTTAAAGGGGGGGTTATGTTATGTTCTGTTGGGTCTTTGTTTATTCTGAGTCTTGTCTGTGTTTCAGGTGTTCCTGCTTGTGGCTCCACCTCCCAGTGATGTCTGTGTGCTTGGTGGGTGATTGATTAGCTCCCTCATGTGTTCACCCAGGTGTGGCCCATTCCTAATCAGGCCTCCTCCACTATATAACTGAGTGCATGGTCACAGTGTGATTTTTGGTTCGTTCGCTGTTGTCTCCCTCCACGTGTGCTGTCATTCCTGTTCTTGCTTCCTGTTCCTGCTCCTCTGTTTTTTGGATTTTGAGTTTAGATTTTGGGATTTTTGCTTTACTAATAAACATGGACTGGTTCCGCGAACGAAATGCCTCTGTCCTGCCTCCATCTCTTCGTGCATTTAGGGCCACACCCACAGCAGACCGTGACAATCGACTGTAAAAAGAATAGATGGGACAAACTCCCCATGTGGACTGAAGCTTTTATTTTCAGAGCTCCCCCTGCTGACTGGCTGCAGTACAGGTCATAAACCCCGCCTCCTCAATGATAACTCATTCAGTGCCAGCCGGTTTCAGAATTTCTACCCCCTCAGTGCCAGCCGTTTTTGAGCATTTTGACTGATTTTTAAAGACCCACAGAATATTTTGTACTAAGACCATCTAAATTCTGACCAAATTCTGAAAGATTAAAGTCTCTAATTTCATCAGAAAAAAATTATTTAGTTTCTAGCTTGTTTCGTTCTTCTGTAATCAGCAGTTGAATAGAGGAAAGTTTCACACAAATTGCCAGTTTGTGACAAAAAGCTGAGAAAAACCAGCTTTTTTCTGAAAAAATCTATTCGTGACTTTGAAGCAATTGTTTTTTTTGCTTTAGTGACACCTCAACATTGGTTTCCTTCTATAAAACTACAAAAACAAAACTGAGACCAGGCTTTTGATGGCAACATTATTATTATTTTGCTATCTATGTCAGAGTTGAATGGATTTCTTATTGTATTTTGGCATCCATCCAAGTCTCTTTTTGATAGTTTTCTCTCAATTGTCCACTTTGTTTGACATATGTTCTAGTCGAGCATGCACCATTTTCTGTCTCGTAAACTCCTTTCCTCTCCCACTGAGCTCTGCCCATCACTGGTGATCTCTCATCCAAAGGTGCGCTGCTGCCACCTACATGTCTTTGCTATCTGGCTCACAGTTGAATGTTTTGCTTACTGTATTTTGTATCTCCGCCCCCCGTCAATCATACAGATATAACTTCCTCTTCCTCCCAACATGCAGCGATGACCCGTTTGGCCTGGTTAGTTGATGGTTTTATTTCACAGTCGCAACATAATCAATAATCCACTCAGGTCCACACATGTTCTGTGTTAGTATATGGTGCTGTGAGCTGCTGGATATTTTGCAATATCACATTGTAACACCATTATCTCCTTCATTCCTGCTTCTTCCTCCTTAGCTAATGGTAGCATCAATAGCTAATCTCACATCTAAATATGTACTGCTGCCACCTTCAGGGCACTACAATACAATAGTAATCTCCATGATAAAACGTAATTGACGTAATATTACGTCAATGGCACTGAGCATGTGGATTTGAAATGTTTATTTATTTACTTTTTTTGTTTACGATATTTTCAATTAGGACATTATCTTTATTGCTACATCTTCCTGTGTAGTTTTAATAAATCCTGGGCTGATAAAAGTTCTAACCAATGTTGTCTCACTTCTTTGATCACAAACAGAGTCGTCCCCCCCCCTCCCCCCACACACACACACACACTTTTTAATAAGAGTAACAACTGGACAGTGCAGGTGAAGTTTCATAGATACATGTTGTCTTAGAATGGAATCATCTATAAATTAATTATTGACAGAAATAAACAAGTAAATAACATTTCATGTCTAATGTATTCACAAGTCCAACCAACACTTCAGTTGACCTGACTCTTCTGCTTGTTTTTATCCATCAGAATAAAGAATAATACAATATTAATATTAAAAAAATGATAATAATAAATTCTCATTAAATGAGCAGTGGTTGAACCTGATATTTTTCATTTTAACATGATGGTTAAGAGCTTTTAAAACACATCCATATAAAGTCTGATAGGCTTAAATTTTTCGTGTATCGATGCAATTGATCAATAACCTTTTAAGACGATTTTAGATCGATATGTGTCAACAGGAAGGACAGCTAGCCAAGCACAGATCAGTTTGGTTGGATCGTAGGAATATAAATTGATTCATTGATCTAATGATGAAACGTTAGACCCTTACAGTTTGCGTAGTGAGACGTGTTGATACAAAGTAGGAATGAGTTTTGACAGAATGTCGCATAACTTGTCTTGTATGTTCCCCATTCCTGGCACATTTTTCTCCTCATCTTCTCTGTAACTTTGGCTTTTGTCAGCATTGACACATTTTCCATGGAACCGTGTTGGTTATTTTTACTGAGAAATGCATGGAACGAGTCAGACACATCAGGATATGTCGTAGCTCCATAATTGATAGGGTTGCTGCTGAAAACCACAGTGGATATGTTGTTACATTCTGGTTTTTATGTCATTCCCAGTGCAAACGGACGACGGCACAAAGGAAGAAGACAGAAGCAATAACTGGAAAGCATCTGCACGATAACAGAACCGACGCGTGTTTGTGTGCTCGACAATCTGCTCCATGTTGTCAGCAGTCACTCTTCATTTCTGTCTACAGAGCACAGTTTCCTTTGAGCTCATACAACACATACAGTTCATCATCATATGTCTACAATTGTGGGGAAAAATATCTTTAAATAATAGCACTGGCAAACAACTAAAGAGAAAGACAACTTTGTAATCGGCCACAAATTAAAATCAGACGAGGAATTAAGAAAGAAAATTCTGCTCATTTTTTTGTGTCCGTTTCGCTCCAACAAACTCTTTGCTCTGATGAATTTCATGAATATGTAAATCACTTCAAGATAGTATCTCTTCTCCCAGTGTCCTTGGGCTTTTTATTTAACAATAGTTGCATTTCTAAAAGTCATTTTATTCTGGCTGTTATTTTGTTTTCATTAGCAGAGCATCAGATGGCTGGAGGACCTTTCTGCATAATTTCACAAGTAAACTGAGAACCTGAACAGATGACCTCAGTAAGGGGATGCAATAGGCTCCATGCTCACTATGGTGATCGCTGACTCTCTCGCTGGAGTGTGCAGTCGAGTACTTCTGGTCAAAACTTCCAGTGGTTTAATCGGGATAGCTGAAGATTCCAATGGCGAGAGACAACAGTGTTCAGAGAGCTCAATTAGCAAAAATGAGTGGCTGTGTCTGAATAGTCCCTCCTATCTCCTTTCCTATCCACTTTTCTTCAACCCCATGAAGTGTTAAAGTGGCGGCCATGATAAGGAGCGTTCCAATTTTCTAAAAGCTAAGGAAATGATTCTCAGTGCTTCCTTTATAACTTCCTTTAGCCTAGGAAACACTGATGCATTCTTTACCAAAGGAGACGAGATAATGCTGACCCACAATTCCTTGTGGTGACAACATTTAAAGGGACCCGCTCATCCAAGCGTATTACTTTCCAGGGGTGGAAAGTAACAAATTATATAGCTTTTTTGTGTACGTCTACTAATTTGTGTACTTTCTAAAATCTGTAGTCTTCCCGTGCACCTCGTCCTCCAGCAGTGCTTGAAAATCCGCTGTGCATCTTAAGCAATGTGTGCACCTTCCTTTTTATAACAGCTACAGGTGTTGCAGCCAGTTGATCAGCAGTTTTGTGCAATGATCATGTGATTTTAATTAATATAAAACTGTATTTATAGGCGCGCACACGTCACTCTGGGGCATCAGTATAATTTTTTCTCCTTTGTTTTTGGCCAATATATCCTTCATATATGATATGTGTTTTGAAATGTTCAATATTCAATTATTTCACACAAATGTATCAATTTCACAGAGCCGTCATTAATTTCATCCTTCTCCTGTTGCGGGCGGAATTTCCCATTTCTCATGATTTTGTGCGCACGGCAGGGTCAGAGCTGCCGTGGAGATGCTCACAATATCTCACCAGGTTTATTTATAAGTCCCAAATGTTGCTTTAAAGTGGCGTACACTTTCTTTTGTACGTACGCAGTATTTATAAATGAGGCGCCTAAAGAATGGTTCTTTTACTTATAAATGTCTGCACTGACACAATCACTATTACCTCTCATCATTTCATTTAGCATTTTTTCATGTTTTCTTTGATGTTTATACACAATTTATGCATAATCAATGTAATCTGTTCATTAAACAGTTTGTTTTAAAAGCATAGACTTAATATAACTTACGGTACACATTTCTTGCTTTCAGAGATTCCTAAAGATAGGAATTGTTCTCTTACTGGAAAATGTTTTATTGGATGCTCTGACACATTGGATGTATTGACACAACACTGACCTCATCAAATTGACATTTATTTTATTTTATTTATCCAGGTTAGCCACACCATGTCTTGTTCTCATGCACGTTATTATGAAATGGTGTTCTTTAATAATAATTAAAAAAAAAAAAAAAAACCTAATTTTATCTTGCATAGGAGAGATGCCCCCCTCCCAAAAAAAACTAAAAACAAAAAAAAAACTCCTACTTATTCTGAGTACATTTTAAGTGATCTACTTTTTACTTTTTCTCGAGTAGATTTCTACACCATTAACTTTACTTCTACTTAAATAAAATGTAATCAAAGTAACAGTACTTCTACTTAAGTTGATTTTTTCGGGACTTTTTCCACTCCTGCTGAAAACAAAACAGTCATTCAAGAAAAAGAGACATTTTTAGCCACATTATGTTTCTTTTTTTATTATGTTACATGTAATTCACCTCGGAATGTTTTGAGCAGTTGTACATTTGTATGCCTCCAACATTATGTAGGCCTATGTCTTAAATGTAACAATATCATAAAATCATGAATTATCTTCAATTCTTTGGGATTAATGTTGATTAGTTAGTGGAAGGTGAGTGTGAGCAACCAAATGCTAAATGTGACGTTCTGTTAGTTTCATTTTTGTTCCTCGTAGCCTGGTAGCCTCTTTTCCTTTGATTTACATTGAAATCGTGTGATATTTGAGATTATATCAGCAGTTAGAGGCACGGGGGAAAGTGTTAGAAATGTCATCCATTTTCTGAAACTTGTAGTTTTTTCACCACAGCAGACGTCACTAACCTTCACCGCCATTGGATTATTACATCACCTAGTAGAAGTGTGTCTGATTGCCCTACTCCTTTAGGAAGTCTCCTAACACATCAACAAAAGTTGATAGGAAAGGAGATAGGAGGGACTATTTGGACGCAGCCAGTGTTTTTAGTATTCAAGTGAGGTGCAGCTTTGGATACCAATTACCTGTGCACAGACGGACCTCAGAGATGGAGACTGAAATGGCTTTGGATCATGATTACTGTGTGGTCCCTCAAACAGAAGCGAGAGACAGCATTATGGTAGACGAGAACGGAGTTCTGCATCTCCAGGTTAAGGAGCAACAACAACAGCTGGAAGTCCTCAAGTTTCTTCAACAGCGTTGAAGGACAGAGCACCTCTGCATCAGACGATGAAGTGTGATTCTATATAAGGTTTGCATCTTACAAAAGTTTCATGGCATTTTGGACATTAATTAGACCTGCTGTGATCCATAAGATGGATCCTCTGTACCAGCCATGAACTGTGTGTGTGTGTGTGTGTGTGTGTGTGTGTGTGTGTGTGTGTGAGAGATACTTCAGCTGTCAGCCTACGTTTGATTGCATGCAACCATCTCGTCTCATCTATTCTTCTGAAAGGGTGCCAACCAGCTGATACGTTGTAAAATTTAAGTCCTTAATTGTTGGTACAACTATTTGTACAATCAACATGTCAATGGCATTGTGTTATTTTTAGAAGAAAAGTGTTTCAATGGCGTACCGATGCTAGTACAATATAGTTCTCTGGTTGTTTTGCACTGCGCCTGCGCGCGCATGCACCTAGTTTAGTACGCGCACAAAAGGGGTCTATAAACACAAAATAGTGTGTGCATGTGTGTGTGTGTGTGTGTGTGTGTGGTGGGCACATTTTTTTAACCTCACAAAGCACTTTGAACTGCTTGATAAATAATACAGTAGTGTAGTATAGTATTATTATACTGACATATATATATATATATATATATATATATTTTTGTTATATATATATATATATATATATATATACTGAACAAAAATATTAACACAACACTTTTGTTTTTGCTCTTATTTTTCATGAGTTGAACTCAAAGATCTAAAACATTTTCTATAAACACAAAATACCTAATTCTCTTAAATATTTTTCACAAATGTGTCTAAATGTGTGTTAGTGAACACTTCTCCTTTGCAGAGATAATCCATCCCACCTCACAGGTGTAGCATATCAAGATGCTGATTAGACAGCATGATTATTGCACAGGTGTGCCTCAGGGTGGCCACAATAAAAGGCCACTCTGACATGTTTTGCTTGGAATGTTGGTCCACCCCTCTTCAATGGCTGTGTGAAGTTGCTGGATATTGGCAGGAAGTGGAACACGCTGTCGTATACGTCAATCCACAGCATCCCAAACGTGCTCAATGGGAGACATGTCTGGTGAGTATACTGGCAATTCAAGAACTGGGATGCTTTCAGCTTCCAGGAATTGTGTACAGATCCTTGCAACATGGGGTCGTGCATTATTATGCTGCAACATGGGGCCGTGCATTATCATGCTGCAACATGGGGTCGTGCATTATCATGCTGCAACATGGGGTCGTGCATTATCATGCTGCAACATGGAGTGATGGTCGCGGAAGAATGGCACAACAGTGGGCCTCAGGATCTCATCATGGTATCTCTGTGCATTCAAAATGACATCAATAAAAGGCAACTGTGTTCATTGTCCAAAACATACCATAACCCCACCCCCACCATGGGCCACTCCATCCACAACGTTGACATCAGCAAACCGCTCACCCACACAACACTACACACGCTGTCTGCCCTGAAGAGTGAAAACCTCGATTCATCCATGAAGAGAACACCTCTCCAACATGCCAGATGCCATCAAATGTGAGCATTTGTCCACTCAAGTCAGTTACGGCGACAAACTGCAGTCAGGTCGAGACCCCGATGAGGACAACGAGCATGCGGATGAGCTTCCCTTAGACGGTTTCTGACAGTTTTTGCAGAAATTATTTGGTTATGTAAAACGATTGTTGCAGCAGCTGTCCGATTGGCTGGTCTCAGACAATTTATAGAGTGGATGTGGAGGTCCTGGGCTGGTGTGGTTACACGTGGTCTGCAGTTGTGAGGCTGGTTGGATGTACTGCCAAATTCTCTGAAACACCTTTGGAGACGGCTTATGGTAGAGAAATTCACGGGCAACATCTGTGGCATTGTGCTCTGTGATTAAACTGCACATTTCAGGGTGGCCTTTTATTGTGGCCATATATATATATATATATATATATATATATGTATGTCCTCCTGACCTGCCATGAGGAGGGAAATCCAAAATATGCCTTGATTATGGGCGGGGCTCCTGCAGCTGTTAAAACACGCCCACTCTATACTATAAAATCCATGCTATGCTAACTTGCTACTCATTACTCAATATGCCTCTATTCACTTTTCTCTCAATCCAACCTACTCACTACAGATTGTAGAGCCCACATGTGCTAGTTTTAATAAAAGGGGCGGGGCTAACAGTGCTTATTTTTAGAGAAGGTCAGCCGCTACAAACCACCATCCGTACTAACCATCCACCCCTACAAAATACGCTCTATCGATCCCCCTGAGCCAATACCTGGACATGAACCTGGCAAATTTGGAACTTTGCAATGCTTACCTTTCTTTTTTACTAACACTAACTCTAACTGTTACCGCCTCCACTTCCTGGATAAATTTGAGGTTACATTGAATTAAAAATAGCTTGCGCTGGTGTGTTTTGTTGGGGGAATGGTTTGTAGGGGGCGTGCTTGTACTGTACCCGTGGCCGCAGTGTTTTGTTTGTGTTTTTGACGCAAGATGGTCCCAAAATGACACATGATCTTGTTGTCAGCCAATAGCAAAAATCAATTGCAATAGCCTGATTTCAACCCATAGAGGGCAGTCACTCATTTTACAACTTAATATTCCAAAATGTATTACTTTGACTAAAATGTTGAGAGTTGGACCAAGATCAATCAACAGCACTACTTCATACCCACATACATTTGTATTCAGCAGAAATTTTTTTTGGGGTTTAGCTACTTTTTAACTGAACTATATTATTACTATCAACATGACGTGCTATAGGCCCATTAATAAACCTTGATGTGTGAGGGCGGAGTGCACATGATCAACTCAGAGCTAAAGGCCAAGTTTGGACTATCACAGCATCAGATTAGAAATAAAACAATGACAACAAGTGATCCTCCTAATATTTAAATTATCTTTAAATCTGTGGGATTTAATTTTTATTTGAATATTACATGTTCTCTTTGTGCTTGCTTTGGTTTTCTCACGCTGGATTGGACAAAGTAAAATGGAAAATAAAAAAATTAAATTGTGTTGACTGATCAATCCTTCACGTCTTACCACCACGTCAGATCCAGGCATTTCATTGACATTCATCACTCACAAAAATGGGGTTGCGATAACGATACAATAAAATATTATTTTGGAAAGAAAAAAAAAATGTGTTTGGAAAAAAAAGCATTTGACTTTAACTCTGGACATACTTACAGACTTAACCAACGCACCAAACGGGACTTCAGTGACTCTGACTAGATTACATTCAAAATCCATGTCAATGAAACAAACAACCTCCCTTCAAGCGACACAATCTGAGTCACTGGAATTCACTCAGAACTTTTCAAGCGACTTTGAGTTTGTCTAGTCTGCCATCATGGTAGTATCAGTCATATTTCATGTGAAAATGAAAATTGAGCCAGAAACAGACTTAGAAATTTGTGGTAGATAAAGCAATGAAGCAAGCAAAAAGCGTCTCATCACAAGCAATTTAAGCAACTATAGTTGCTTTAGTCGCATTGGGTGTGAAGGCACTTTTAGACGGGGTGTAACCTTATCAAAAGAAAACAAACAAACCAAAATAAAGGGAGTTAAACAAATGCCTCTGATGCTGCCTTTGTACCAGACTTTTAAGTATATTTATTATAATATAAAGGATTTGTTCTACTTTCTTAAATATTGACAAAAACTGAGAGTTACCCTTTAATTCATCTGTGTAAACATTGTTCCCAGCAGTCTCTGCCTGATCTATGGAACGTCTCTGACACACAGAAGGCTTTGAAATGCAACCGTTAAGGGGCAACTACACACACAGAATGTCCGTCAGCCTGTAATTAGTCTGACACTTTAGACGCTTTCACAACAATACAATTAGGACAAAAAGCTGCGTTTGTGTAGCAATCATGCATGATGGTGAGGGTTTTTTTGTTATCCACATCACCCTGTACAAGTCTGTGAGACTCACATTAAGCATGAGAGATGGCACAATGACAAAGAGGGACAGCATTGAAAAAGCTATTAACTTTGACAGTTACTATAGAGACTTATGTTAACCTAAGTCTTTAAGTGTTAGAGTGTAATATTATGACAAAGAGCATTACTGGATCAAACTCTGTAACAGGAAATACTGACTTGATAATGCTTGTGCTGCTGCTTTCTTCCACTTAAAGGTAAACACCCTCGGTTTATTACTAAAATATGTTGGGATATGTTTATACGGAGCCCCAGACATGACATGGTAAATAAAAAAACAAATTTGTGCTCACAAATGAGTATTTTTTTTTACCATGTCATGTCTGGGGCTCCATATGTTTATGATTAAAATGAAAATTAAGGAAACAGATTTCATCACACTTTCCAGGAGAGAGCAAGTTCCAGGCCACAGAGACACAAGCAGAGGAAGTAGATTAGAGCTAAGCTAGAAAGTATTTGTGTTAGTAGATAATTGTTTTCAATTAAAAAAACAAAAAAAAAATACACCAGAGAAATGTAATGGCGCTGTCTCTTCATGAGTGGACTCTGTATCATATGACCAGGTGAGGTCACCCATGACCTGTCTCCACAGGTGTTATTACAACACCATCACATGGCGAAATGTGACTCTGTCCTGAAAATAATACTTTCACGTTTTGTGGGTGACACCACGACTTCTGCATTCTTTTCATGCTGCAGACACGACTTTCTAACTCAATGTGTTTCCATCGGAAGTTATTTCCAGCAATTATGTGACATTACAACTCTTTGTTCAGAATTAGGGTAAGAGGCTAGTAGTCTGGATGTAACGATTCACTCAACTCCCAATAATATTCGATTCACGATACAGGGTTCACGATACGATTCCCTCACAATTTATTTTACAAAATGGGACTGTAGACAAATAATGATTGAAAAATATTCCTTTATTTTTTTTGGGAAAAAAACTAGAAAATACTGTACTGTTCTCCTTTTATTTTTCATTGTCAAAAAAATCCCTTGATAAACTATTCAAAACAATGGAATTTAACTAAAAATATATCTTGAATGAAATAAATAAAGGAGTAATACAAATGAAGAAGAAGCCTATTAATTTAAATTCTGGTTCTATAGTAAACAATGCAAAACTGCATAATAGTTATTTTTCTTTTTAAAAGTGCAACTGAAAATGTATTTTGTGCTTTAACAATTGGACTTTAAAAAAAAAAAAACAGTCTGCATTGTATTTATGTCAGATATTTGTTTGGACCAGCAGAGGGCGCTGGTAACCCAGTGGTCGGTTGGCATGCAGCTAATCTGTGCAGTGAATAAGAGATGCTATGCTAGCAGACAGAACTAATAGAAAAACGTGACTTTTACAGATATTCACGTAATATTACAGATATTCTTTCGGTGCTAAAGGGGTAAGGAGTCATTCATGAACATGTTTAAGAGTAGAAGGCGGCCAGAAAGAAAGTAGTAGCAGATTCCGCCCACCGACTCAGCATTTGGACAAGAGAAGGATAAATCTGCTGTTTAAAAAAAGTACTGCGATTCAATTTTCAGAAAATCGATATCAACCATGATAACTGTGAATCAATTTTTAACTACCTAACGATTAATCGTTACATCCCTAGCGTGTAGTAGTTAAAGTCATAACACTCATTAAAATACATTGCTTTGAAGTCAACACCGGTAAGCGCAGAAACATTACGTGATACGCTGCACGAGCTAAACTCGTGTCACGCAGCACGAGCTAAACTTTTGTCACGCAGCACGTAATATTTAGGTATCTGAGTGCCCTGGAGGTGTGTGCACTGTGCACTTCACCGGGAAAGTGATAGTGTTCAAGAATCTAGTCATGAGGGAGCCTTAGTGGTCCGTACTGTTGTTGAACTGCCTCTCTATTGTATATTAAGAGATTTCTCATTGTTTCTCATGGATCACATACCATGTGGTAAACTGAAAGCGATGGATGGTTTAAACACATGGTGACTGTGATTATCTCATTAAGAATGCTGTACACATTAAACACGTAAGACAAAGATTATATCGTCATTTGTATGGATTTATAATCATAATTAAACATTTACCATTATATTTTGTTTCATTTCAATTTCAAACTGCATTAAAGACGTAGATGGTGAGAAAATGTACAACATAAGTCTTTTTCACTCCTTTTTCAGCATTATGAAATGATATCTTTAATAAAGATAACGTGCTTTCATATGAGTGTGTCTGCAGCCTGCTGCTTAAACCTGGGTTTGACCACAGACTGTTCGAGTTAGAACCTGGTTTAACTGAGCTGGACTCTCTGGTTAATGCTGGAAATAACCTTGACATGATTGACTTTATTGTAAACTTTATTGGCTTTATTGTAAAAATGATCCAAGTCAGCCATGTTTTTGAGATATTCCAGGTGGAATGCGTTGGAATTGTTGAGTTCTGAGTTGCTTAGCATAACGCTCTGGGCTAACAGGTCACAACACTCATTTTTCACCCATCCAGACATATTTTTAGGACCTGCTGTCTTTCCAGTGCCGACCCATCTCATTTTTTATTAGTTATAATGAACAATATTGTTTTCATCAGTTTGAACCGCTCGGCCATTTTTCCACTTTCAGGTGCCAATTGTCTTTCCCACAGAGACAGTGAGCAGTGTTATTTACATCAGGATGAAACAGTGGGCATCTTTCTGATGTGCTCCATAAATAAATATGCCTCTGTACGCCTCCGTCTGCTCAGTGGGAACTCTCCCTCTAGTGTGGCTCAACATTATTCATCTCTGTGTATTCATGAAAACTATTTCTCACACTAATTCTAACTCCTAACTCTTCTGTTGTCTTTCCAAACACCCCCATCCTTTTGGTGACAAACCTTTTAATGATAAAGTCCTGTGTAAAAAAAAACCATGGGGAATTCAAATAGAAATGATTACATGTTTTAACCAGAAAAATTACATGATTTTCTGTGATTATCCTAATTCATTTTACAAACATAAATTCAAAACTACAGTTTTTTGACAAATTTTACACAAAATATGTTTCAATACAATTTCAATGTGATAACATTAAGTTGGATGCTCACATACTGATTTCTCCTAACCACAAGAAGTAAAACTGTATTTTATAAATGTCAACATAAAAAAATCGGTAAATTAATGTCTTAAATAAAGCCAGTTCATATTTGAAAAGACGTTTAAAAAATAACCACACTAGTAAACTGGAAAAAGAGGAAAACTTGTTTGAAAATCAAATTGAATAACCTTTTTGGCACATTCCATCGGTGAAGTTGGAAATAATAGAGGTTCATCTAGCGAACAAATAGGACAAATTTAAATTAAACAGGTTTAATAAGAAATAGAAATAAAAAAATAAAATAACTATATAAATAACTATAATCTGCAAGGATTTTTTTTTTTTTAATTTAATTTATTTTTTAGCGAATGTTCAAAGATTTTCTGAAATGTTTAAATTAAAGCCCACCAGAGATGCACGTGAGACACAAAGTGACAAAATAATGGCAACAAAAGTAACTGCTCGTCTAATGGAAGTTTAAAACGTGTCTAGAAGTAGCACAGGATGCAGGCTCCTCCCCTTTGGAACCAGTTCTCTATCTTAGTAGGGGAGGCTGCTACTCTCTCCACCTTTAAGGACAAACTCTAAACCTACTTATTTGAAAAAGCTGCATCTTTCCTTTGGCATCATCTGAGGGTCCTTCTCGTTTATCTTCCTGATTCTTGGCATGATGTAGTGTTGGCAAAAGATAGACTGCAAGAATGCTGACAGTAGTTAAAACACAAAAGGTTTATTCTCAAAAAGTACAAAAGGTTAATTCTGAAAAAAATACAGCATTCTTTACCAATCAGGCTTGTGCATTAGCCTTGACGTATGGATACCAAAATTGTTAATTCTCCTTGAGGCTACATCTTTAATTCTCGTGATTACATCTTGCTTTCTGCCTCTGCCTCTGCTCCGCTCCAATTGTAATTCTCCTAACTCTTCCTCTGTGTGCTTCTGCCTATACCGTCACTGACCACACCTTAAAGTCATCTTACACATCGGGGATCCATTCTATGTTAAGGGGCTCTGTTATTAGGCCAGGCTACCAGACCCAAAACACCACTCACTTTGTTCTTCTTGTTCTTGTTCTTTTTGTGTACATTAGTTAAAATCTCTACACCTCTGTTACTCGTAAATTAATCAGGCTGAAATGTTGTAGGTATAATCTATGGATGTGTACGCATTGAAGCTCAGAGCCCAACTTTTGATTTGGGGCTCCAAAAGAAAAAAATAATAAAGAAAGTAAATTTCGGTTGGTGGTACCGAGTCATTCTATAAAAGGGGCCCATTACCCCGCACGTCTCACGGGGCGCCAGGGGGCCCCATTTTTCAAATGACTTCTGCTCTGTTAGTCCTCGATAGATCAGAATGCAGTTTGGTATGAATATGTGTATGATGAGACACTCGGAACCCCCCTTTTTTCAGCAATTTCCATTAAAGTAATTTTCTCATTTATTTGTGAGTCAAATATTGTGACAGTTGGTGATACCGAATCATTAACACATACCAATCTATGAATGGGGCACATTATAGGCTAGTGACAATGCCCCCAAAAACTTGAGGTACCCCTACTGGAGGTAAAACAAAACCTAACAATGTTTTTCCTTTTCTCTACGGTCTACCATATATGAAATGGGTTCTTATAATAAAAGTTAAATTGATACATATTGTTATACACCCCAAACCTAAAACAGAACACAAATATAGCCTGGCCGTGTGGGAGTTAAGACATATAAACTTATTAATTAATAACACAAACTTTGACAGCTTTGAAACTTGACATAACTGTGATCAGGAAGTCGCTTTACCTATGAGAAAAAAACAGGATGTGAATATATTGATGTGTGTAATACATAGAGACCAATGAACACTTGCCTAAAATAAACGGATATACAAAAAATGTACATCTATGGAGAATATTCTCATGTATGAAGTGAAACACTGACACATGGTTGTGCTGAATCCAGCAAAACTAAATATGTAAATACTATACATAATCCTTCATCACTAAATATATAAACAATAGCACAAGGTGACAGGATTGTAGTTTGGCCTTGATGATCTTTTTAATAAAACTATAACTTAACTTCACACAGTACAAATTAAAATACTGTCTTAAATCACAAATGTCCATCAAACAAAACCCTCTGAGGAGGAATGAGCCCTCTCCTCATGCTAAACTCTCCAGTTCTTTGGCTGATGTTCTTCTTAAGCTGGTTTTGGTAGGCATCCCTGTCACACATCCGCATTATCATCAGTGACAAAGTGGGTCATATTAAACTGAAAAACACTGGCATTTGCTGGTTTCATTGCATTTTCCATCTTTCCATCTTGTCTGAACCTCCATTCTCTACCAACTGGGTTCCAGAGAGGCGGCCTGGCCAGGTGGCTGTGACGCCACACTGCTGTTTGGTATAAGGCTCTTAATACATGTTGCTGGACGACATCTTCTGTGGGGGTAGATTTGCAAGCTTTTCATACACAATGCGAAAACATTTAAAATCATCAGTAAAATAATTTAAAATCATCAACAAACACATTACATCAACAACAACATGACCAAAGTTGTATTTTGATGATCGCTGAGAGATGATTATTGTAATTGTCACTATATAAATGAAGTTGAATTGAAATGAACCAATGTTGTTATACACGTGGGTCAAAAGGATAATCTAATTAATTATAATTTAACTAATAATAGGTGACACATAAAAATGGTATATTGAATAATAATAAATAATATTAATTAATAAAAATAATAAAGTTGTATTCTTTGCATTTCTATGTTTTAATCTTGCACCAGATAGTATTTTGAATCATAATGAGAAAATTGTAAATGTTAATAATAGTTGTAATAATCATCAGTTCAGATGTGATAACAGAAGGAAAGATGAAGGACAAACTACATTTTGTCTGATTCATATAAAGAAATCAAACACTGAGCAGCTCATCACTGACTCTTTAGTGCATGACTCACTCTGATCTAGAACCAGCACATGTTGTTAGAATTAACCCCTAAAAGTGGGTCGTAGTGCACACACCAGTAATGGTAAAGGCAGTTTTTAGTCTCCATTTGTATTTCCTGTGTCCATGATGAAATATTAAATAAAGTGACTCCACTCTGATTTAAATCTTAATTAGCATGTCTTAAAGCACAAAAGCATTTCACTGAGTTTAATTAAGTTTCAGCTGTATTTAGCGGAATGTGAAACGTGTTACATTTGGGCAAATTGTTCAACGGCACATTATTGTCTTTGAGCTGTGATGAACACACACACACACACGCACGCACACACACACACACACACACATACACACACACACACACACACACACACACACACACACACACACACACACACACACACAGCATTATCAGTGTGTGTGGGGACTTAGCATTAAATCGTTGTCCCACGACATTTAATTCCATTGATGGAACAACATTTGCTCCGACTTATGAGTTAGTAGGTACGAGAGTTACGAACCGTTCCAAACTGACACATCTTTGTTTGTACATTGTGAAATAAAGAAAACCTTATTTATTAGGATGTTTCCAGCAGCACAGTCAGCTGGTTACCCAGACCAATGCTAACATGGTGTCACAGCAGATTAAAACACCACAGAATGATAGGTGTCACCCCTCGCACGTCCACAGTGCTGGATTTATATATATATATATATATATATATCGTGTGTGTTTTTGTTTTCCAATCCAACAATCCGTCTTACACTTTACCATGTGAATAGAAGATATGAATGTTTTTAAGAGGCATTTTTTATAGTCTTTGAACAGCTGATTTATTAAACTTTGAATTTTCTTTAAATTGTCTACATGTTACTGCTCTTCTCTGTAGTCTTACTGTGGTTCACTGGCCACAAAAATAACTGCCACTGTAATTTACCCCTGGTTTAAATTGTGCTCTTAATCGTTCTTGTTGGTTTCAGTCCAAAGATGTCCTTTGTTTGAGCTATTTCGACAAATCTGTTGATACTTTTTCAAATCTTTAGATGTAACTTTTTGCTTTTCTTTTTAAGACTTGGGAAACCAACCACTTATTTCTACTCAGAAATCTATCCAAGGTTGGTTAGGGGTTAAAGATCACTGTTTGGCCTCCAGCCAAGCTAAGTTTAACCAACCATGAAATGGTACGATATATTGTGACAATAAATCGCAATGTTAAAACATCCAAAGTCAAATAACAGCAAGGTTACTTTTTTGTTTCTTTTTCACTTTCCAAAATATCGAACCATATCGTTATTGTGAGCCCATTATCGTCTATTGTATCGTATTGTGAACTCTGTCTATCATTCCACCCATTCATAACTGAAAGACTGAAATTATAGTTTAATGAAGGCTAATACACTGTACAGTATGAACCCTGGACCCTTTTCTGGCTGCTCTCTAGAAATCTACTAATTTCCAAAATCTTGTATCATCACTTTTTTATTGTAACTGGCCTGCTGCTAGCATGCTATGCTAACTGTAGCTCTACTTCCCAGGGTAGAAACAAGAGTTTGCTTCTTCGTTCCACCTCAGGGTCAGACATGACAAAACTAAATTTGGTTGTTTGAATACATCAAGCTGCCATCTTTTTTTCAGAATTCTGATCACATTTCAAAGTGGGACACAGATTATAGGCTGACTAATCTCAGCAAATAGCAAAATTCAATTGCAATAGCCGGCGTTCAACCCATGGAGAGCATTCTTTCTCACGTTACCTGCTAAATTTAACACTTGGACTAAAATGTGAAGAGTGGGATTAGAATCTATAAATTACATTACTTCATACCTAATCATGAATATATTTAGCTGAAAAAACTAGTTTGAGGTTGTACTTACACTTAATAATTAATGCAGTCATGCAATAAAAGTGCAGAAAAATGGTTTTATTGAATTTGTAAATTTGGAGAAACAGATATCTATACATGATTTAAGTGATTTTTGAAAGTCACACAATGATTATTGTTTTCTACTCTGGATGCTCTTAAGGGCAGGGTTTGGACCCCAGGCCTTGAGTCTGATATACAGTATGCACTAGAAATCCATGGAATTCATGAACTCATTTTAAATTAAAATTAAACTGGCTTGAGCTACAGAAAATATATTTTTCAGTTTTCTAACAAAGGAATCAAGTCTCATGAAAACCATTTTTATCTCTGTTTTTTAACCTTTGAAGTGTTCATACACAAACTCTGGTCGTCTTCCAGACCAGAGCGTCTGTGCATGGGGAATATTTTCTCGGATTTTTTTACGCGCCTGCAGTTACGCGCTTCTCTCCTGCGTGTATTCTCCGGTCCAGGCTGCTGACACGCCCACTGTGCGTACGTTGACCAAAATCGCATAGTCTGTGAATGAAGGCGGTCTGAAGCAAAGGAGGCGGACTGGGGCATGATGTCATTTTTTTGGTGTATGTAGATATCATTGAACATGGAGTTTTCCCAATGCTTGTCAATGTCAATGTAATCTGTGAAAATGATAAAGCGCACTTTTAATTTGAAACTTTTTCATTGATAAACAATGTAACAGGTTGATTTGATCAGATTATTGATCAGATTACTGCAGTGTGAGAGGATCGGGCGCATTCTTCTGTCCGAGTCGCATCTCTTCTTTTTCCCCTCATACTAACGACCAGTGTTAACGCGTTACCGCCCCAACGTCACCTTTGACAGTAACTAGTACTGTAACGCAATATCTAAAGAAATAACGCCGTTACCGTTACAATATGGTGAGTTTGTCTGTTACTTTGCTAGCTGCAGTGTACTCCCTGTTTACAGTGGCGCTACATATTTTTGCGGGATGTCGTGCCAAACACAGTGAAAGAGTAGAAGAAGAAGCATTGTGAGCGTCTTTCTGTTTACATCACGTGCGCCAATCATGGCACCAATTCATGTCGTGTCCACTCTTGAAGGAATTGTCATAGAAGTGGTACATGAATATAAATACCTTGGTGTCGTAATTGATGATTCCCTCACTTTTAAACTTTTCATTGACAAACTTGTGAGGAAATTAAAACTTAAATTGGGTTTCTTCTTCCGCAATTAGACATGTTTTTCTTTTGGTGTAAAGAAGCGCCTTGTCTCTGCCACATTCTTATCTGTGTTAGATTATGGTGACCTTTTTTATATGAATGCTTCTTGTACATGTCTTCTGATGGTGGACTCTGTTTATCATTCTGCTCTGAGGTTCATCACAAACTGTAGAGCCATGACACATCACTGTGAGCTGTACTCTCGGGTGGGATGGCCTTCCCTGCACACTAGGAGGCAGTGTCATTGGTTTACTTTTATTTATAAGGCTCTTCTTGGATTACTGCCCTCTTACATCTGTACATTACTTACAAAGAGAAGTACGAACACTTATGCGCTGAGATCCAATGATCAGCTGTTGCTCACGGTTCCTTTTGCCCGCACAGAGCTGGGGAAAAAAGCCTTTGTACTTGTGCTTGGAACATGCTGCAGAACAACATAGGTGGTGATTTTATCACAGTTATTGATTACTTTACAGACAAATCAAACAATTCAATAAAAAACACAACTGGCATTCATCAAACACAAAGCAGATCATGAGCAATTTTGGTCTTGGACTTTTTTCTTACCAGTCAATCCATTATCACCATGATTTCCAACACAATTATTTAAACAAAAAGAAAAAAAAAGTAGAAGATGCTCCACGCCTTACAACAACTGCCGCCCATTAGGGTCAATGGCATTGACTCAAATGGCCTGGACCAAAGACAATGGGTCCCCTTGACCCCCAAAAAACAAATAGGGTCGTAGGACCACCTTATTCTATATGAAGGGCCACAGTCTAATGGGAAATGGTCCTCCTGACGACTGGTAAATCAACAGGGAAACAGTTTTTCCCCGCACCACAGCTCCAAGTTAGTGTGGCAATGGAGACCGAGGCCAGCGCTCCTCTGACGTCCACCTTGCTGCAGTGCAGAGCCAGGACACTTTGCTCACTGTGGAGGTCACTGGATGCAAGTCTTGTGCCTCATTGAAAGCTCACACTGGAGTAGGATGAAACCAGGGACACTAAAATAGTTTGGGGGAGGCTATCCTGTCCCCAATCCAAGAAAAAAGATGAATCAAAGTGACCCTTTTAAAAGAGTTCACAACCCACTTTCCAGCTCCAGAACCCCAACTTCACTGCAGTCCATGTGGTGGTATCTGCAGCCCAGGAGGTGGACTTCCTATCCTGCTTAACTTCAGCGGTGGTACATCCTTCTCCTTGGTAATGGCGAGGATGTTGTGGTGGCCACTGACTGCTGGATGCTCTTTAATCCCCTAAATTCGAGCATCATAGGGGGTGGGATCTGCGATGACACCATGTTAAAATAACCCATCTAAAATCTCTTCCTTTGTGAACTTGATTTTTTCTCAAAAGTTATGTTAAAATAAAGAATGTTTCATTCAAGAAAAAAAACTATTCAGACAAGCAGTGAGCAAAAAGCAGCAACAAAAAGTTAGAATGTGTTTCATTCAGCATAAACATGAAAAATAACGACGACTTTAAGTCTTACTTTACAAACAGATACATTCAATTTTCTGTCTCAGATAATGTCTTTTGACTTGTGTTTAAGTCCTTTACATTTAGTCAAACTAATGAAATTGCAAAGCTCATATGGTCATGGTGTAGGTCAGTGGTTTGAGTCGTGCTGTTAAATTTAGGTGAGGAAAGTGTGTCACAGACCTATGGTGTTAGACTAAAGTATGTGACACATGATGTTGCTTTGATGAGTTCATGCTAGGCTAACAGTTAATCCACCAACACCTGCAGGGCCTACACTCATGCATACTCATGTTTGCCAGTAAACTGGATTAGATCCGACTGTGAAAAGCCTCTGTGTGAGAAATGCTGAGGTGGTGTCTTCAACTATGTTCACACATCACTTCACATGGCGTGCATCTGACAAAAGGTGTACCACATGCACTGAGCTTAGTCCATCAAAGTTGGGGCACAGCAGATATAGCTTCAGGTCTGGCAGCTTCTCCCCTTGAACTGTGAGGATAACGTCTCACACACACACACACACACACACGCACACGCACACGCACACGCACACACGCACACGCACACGCACACACACACACGCACGCACACACACACAAACTAGCATGAAAGCACATTTGGCCAATAAGTTCACCCTATCAGAGAGATTCAGAAATGGGTTATGTAGCAGTAATGGGGGCTTGATCAGTCCTGTAGATCCCACATTTGGTCTTTTAAATTTCATGGGGATTTAGGGATTTTTGATTTATATCGTCATAGTAACATGAACATTGTTTTACAACAAGCATTGCTGTATAATGTAACCCACTTCTGAGTATGTACACGTCGCTACCTAGGTTTGTAGGAGCTAAGAGTAATAGCAACCACTGGACACAGGTGTAAGTAGTTATTGTGAACTTTTTAGTTTTGTAAAACTCTTTGAACAATGCACAACATACAGTACGTACAATGAAATACCTATGGGCCCAATAAACTAAGAAAAAAATTGATAAAATTTGAAAAGCTTCCTCTGGAAATGTTTTTTTGTGGATCCACTCAAAGTTCAAGTCACAAGTCAACAAATTTAACATAAATGACAGCTTTGCTGCTTTTATCCATCTTAATTAACTTAAAATGACATTTTACTTTTCTGTTGAGTAGTTTTAACCTTCAGTCACATATAGGGAAAGTGACGAGGCACTTCACCATGTCAAAGTCTCACAAGGTGCTCATTTTAGCTATACAGGACAGATCAGTATGTATTTTCAATTCAAATGATCAAATAAATGTTTTTACATGACATTACATTCTCCAAAAACAACACAACATGTGCAATACACCCTGAGTTGCAGCTAGCACACACACTCATTAAGATTAAATGGAAAATATCTTACCAAGAAGGTGTTTTTCAATGGAAGAAACCAGGACAATGAGAAGTGCTTCTGTGGTTCTTTGTCCTCTAGAATTGAATTTAAATCACTTTACATACTTGATGTAATAACTGATTAGTTTTAGCTTTTTCTCTTGTTTCCAAACCTCACTGGGGGAAACAGAAGCAGTGCTTCATTGTGTAAGTTAGTGATGTTACTTTTGGTCACCAAAAATACATTTCTGGTTTTTCAAAATAAAACCGACAGTACTTACAAACATAATGGGGGAATGAATAATGATCAGAAATGAACAAAAATGATTACTTTTAACAGAAAACAGTGACATTATTAGATGAATGTGGAAGAGACAGAACATAAAAAATAAATATTCCAAACACCAAAATGTCTTTTTTCCATGGTTTAAAGCTGAAGAGTGAGCGTAATACTAGCTTTTCTTTAGCTCACACATTAATTCCCTGCACTAAATATTCTATTTCTATTATTTGATGCATGGCGTTTCTAGACTTTCCAATAGCATGGTCCTATTATCCTCAAGTAATACTCACACATTTTACCCCCAGGGATATTTGCCTCCAGAAAAGGATTTTTAGAGAATTGTTGACCAAGTTTTTGTCTCAGGCACTTAATAAATATATAACCCTTTGATAATGAAACCTTGACCTGTTCTCTAGCGCCACCATCAGGCCAAACTTTTAAATTAAAATTAATTTATCTTGAATAGTTTTCATCGAAATCTTCGGAGCCGCAAACCGTTTACACTGGAACCTGATACAGGTCACATTTTAAATGGTAATGTGAACGGCCAAACAAATAATTGGTTTTGAGCAAAAAATTGGAATTTAGCATTAAGGCTTGCAGTGTGAACGTAGCCTTCGGGGCGGGTTCACTCAAGGTTTAGAGGTATTGAAGGTGTGTAAATGTCACTTCACACGCTAATAAGGAGTACAAACTTCAGGGAATCACCACCAACCAGTAAACACGCTGGGACTGATGATTTATTTAAACAAGGAAATAGAATTTAATCCCATGCTTCTGGTGCATATAGTGCATCTGTGTCCCCTCAGCCTCCAATACAACACCGAGGGGTTCCCCAATGATCCTCCTGCTTATGGTCTGTGAGGCTGAGCTCCGCCCTTTTCCTCCACCTGTTGAACAGACGTTCTTCCTATTGTGAGTGATCCACATTTTCTCTCCTTTTCTATGTCCGACCATTTTTTTTTCACCTCAGTCACAGTCTGACGCTCTGAGGCAATGCAAAACAATCTGCCTTTCTATCATTTGTAATGTTCACTGTGTCCAACTCAACAATTAATACCTCCACCTCACATTTAGTGAAACTTCTTTTATTTGCTCTTTTTCCCCCTCGGTCCACCGTGAAATTTGTATTCGTGAATATTCATTAAGGGCGTTCACCTGACCTTTCATAGGCACCGTATGGGCGGAGCAAGGTGTTTCCTCACATCCAACAACTTTCAAGTTGATTGTCATTTGTAAACGGAAACAGGCGTGGGACAAAAAAAAAGCCGGGCAGTCTGGAAGTTTGTTGTCAGGCTGGTGCTCAATGAAAATTCTCCGGAATGACAGCATTGGGTCCCAGAAGCGAGAAGTTGTGGAGCAGTGGCAGTATTAAATAGTCCTAAAAAGTCACAACTTTCACGGCCCCATTTATATATTGGTATGTGCCAATAATTCGGTACCACCAACCGTCGCAATATATGACACGCAAATCAACGAGAAATCGACTTTAGTTTGTTTTTTTTTTCTTTTGGAACCCCAAATCCAAAATTGGCATCCGAGCGTCCGATGTGTAAGGCAAGGCAAGGCAAATTTATTTATATAGCGCATTTCATACTCAAGGCAACTCAATGTGCTTTACATGATAAAACATTCAATTGTTTAAAATCAATAAGAACATTTAAAATCATCAGTAAAATCAATTAAAATCATCAGTAAAATCATCATTACATCAACAACATGACCAAAAATCTCTCTCTCAATCATACACAGTAGAGAAAAAAAGTGCCTTTAACTTTGATTTAAAAATGTTCACATTAGATGCTGACTTCAGCTCTGCTGCAGTTTGTTCCACTTCTTTGCAGCATAACAACTAAAAGCAGCATCACCATGTTTACTGTGAACTCTGGGCTCCACTATCTGACCTGTGTCCATAGATCTGAGAGACCTGCTGGGTTCATACCTGACTAACATGTCACTGATGTATTCTGGACCAAACCCATTCACACATTTATACACCAGCAGCAGAACTTTACAGTCTATTCTGAGGCTGACTGGGAGCCAGTGTACACATCCATAGATTATAGCTACCAAATATCAGCCCGATCTGATCACGAATAACAGAGGAGTAGCAGAAGAAGAAGAAGAAGAAGAAGAAGAAGAAGAAGAAGAAGAAGAAGAAGAAGAAGAAGAAGAAAGTAAATGTATGTGTAATATAAATGTTGTTGACATCACCAGCTGACAACAGCAATAATTGGATAAGTATTTGATTTAGTCTAGTACGTATACGTTTATTTATGACTTTCTTTCTTTTTTTCATTTTATAAATATAATAAGTTACAAGAGAGGGAGATGCTGAATTACTTTAAATATAAATTGAAATAATGTGAATCAAACCACCTGCTCAGTTAGGATATAGAACAGTCAATTAAAACTACTGTATTCCTATTTGGAACCAGATCACGATAGAATAACACAAATTAAATAATATAGATTAATATAATTATAATTTAAATGAGTTTGTGAAATATATCACGGTGCTTCAACTTATTTTTTCTTCAGCAAAAGTTTTTATATTATATTGATAGATTATTTCTGCACAGTTTATGTTAAAGGGTGATCACGTGTTTTTGTTGTTTCTTAGAATATAAATGTTTTAACATCCGTCTACACTTGATAAAGACTCATAATCATTTCCAAAAGTCATTCCTGACTGGTTTTCCCCACAAATAAATAAGAATGAATCAATCAATCAAATTTTCACATCCCACGGAAAGAAAACTGATATCTGGTTAAAATAGAATACACACAAACTACATAACTATCATAGACTCACCACACTATATGTGTTTGAATATGAAAAAAGAAATTGTAAAATATGTATTGAACAGCTTTTGTAATCATGTGAAGTTTTCTATGTAACATTGATTCTGATGAGCAGGTATTCCACTTATTGTTTGTACTGATTATTTCAAGTTTGCTATGAATATATAATATAAACACAAATCATGTTTGGTAGAGGCAGTGTGATGTCATCTGCCCAAGATGACGCCACCCTGATTCTTTAGGCTCATCAGTAGGTGGGACCAGCCTGTCAACAGCCATCCATCTCTACAGACTTTAACTACATTATCATGACTGACACATTCATTCATGCTGTAGATCCATAGGAGACAAGTACAGCTCTGTAATGGAAAGATGTGCTTCTTCTGGATCCTTCTCTAAGTACAACATTTTTGATGAAACTACTGATAATATGCAGAATTAGCCTAGATTACATTTTCCTTCAGCAAATGAAAATATTTTGGAGGACAATAAGGAGGGGAATGTGAGCTGTTCAAGTGCAGAGTTATAAGTACTTTGTTATTAAATAGATTAAATCTAGAATATAACATAAAACTCAAAGTAATCATAGCTTACAGTAATGAATCTGTAAATATGGACAGTAATATGACACTCGAGAAATGTAAAACAGTGTAATATTTATGTGATAAATGAGAGGATGAGAATGTGTTTCTTCTGACTGTCACAGTATTTACAATGTTGTGATTTATTTTTAAATGTGAACAAACTGAATAAGCAGGCCAGGCTCAGTGGACCTACTCTATGGCATAGTAACACCAGCTAACCAACTAAGTCATGTAGTAGTGTTGCATGTACTTTTTAAATAACAATAACTTACTTTAGTTTGTTATTAAAGCTTCTCCCACTGCCTCTCCCAATCTGCCAGAAGCCACGCCTCTACTTTTCTGAACGTGCATTGCAAAACATAACAAGGTTGCATTGATATATGTCTATGGTTCAGGTAAAAGCCAAAATCATATTTACCTGTTTGCTGAATCACACCTAAACATAGATCAGCTTTAAGGTCAGATGTGTTGTTATAACACTGCACTTATGGATAATTATATTACACTTCTGGTCAATAGTTTTGGATGACCTACTTATTTCAAAATTGGACTTCAGATTGGTACAATGAATACACACACACACACACACAAGGTGTTTATGTCAAATCAATATATGAGCTACTAAAACTCAGCGTACAGAATGGCAACAGGAGGAGATATATGCATCAAATCCAACTTTATTTATAGAGCGCTTTTTATATATACAATATAAGTCAAAGTGCTTTACATCAATAAAATCTTACATACAATAAACACACACACAGACACATAAAATTAAGATCAGCACAATGGCACATGACTCCTGTCTTGTACAGAGGATCTTGGAGGAAAGACAGCATGTATACGTTTACTATAGGAATATTACTAATATGATAAAAAAAAATAATTAGAATTATTACGTTTAGTTTAAACAAGCAATAATTCAAAATATTGTATTATACCAGTAATATTTTGTAAATGTGACATTTATTTGCGATAAAAAAGGTACACAATTTCCCTTTACAAATATACATCAAGAAATGAAAGATAGACTACTGTGCAGGTATAGACATGGAGGATAGAGATAAGAAATGACCCAAAAAACATAGTGAAATTGATAATAAGAAATTATATTTATTACATGATAAGGATACTTTACATGATACTTTAAAAATAACCACATTAAAATAGTTATAAAAAGGTGTCCAAAAGAGACATTCAGTAGTTGTGTAAACAAACATATTCTAAAAAGCCTTGTGTCAACAACAATCTTGCAATTCTATTATGCCAGCCCCACTGTTCCTTTGTAACAGGACCTTATTGTAAATACTTCCACTAAGTAACTAACGATTATCCTAAACATAGTCATAGTATTGTAATACATGTGAAAGGTGATTCCAACACAACAGTGATTAAAGCATCTGTAGGCTGCACAAAAGTCTGACATCGTCACTTCATTCTTCACTTCATTCTTCACTTCAATCTTCACTTCAATCTTCACTCAGTAATTTCCTGTAGGAATCATAATGTAAGATGTTTTTAACAAACTTTAACAAGTTAAATCTGCACAACTATGCTGCACAAGAGCTGCCCGAGTCAAGATGGCTGCCGGTGATGCCGTTTCAGAATCTGTCGTAAGACATCTAGCCTTTATATGTACAGTATGTCTATGGCTAGAACACTCTGTGTTTCCATATTCAACATCCATATGCTGTTACGCTTTGACTGGGAACTAGTTTAACTGGTGACCCACTTCCATTCAGTTGTACTCAGTGTAACACAGAGAACAAAAAAACAGCTGCTTTATTCATCACAAAAAAACACACTTTGATGTTAATGAGCTGCACAGTGGGCAGGGATTGTCTACAAAGTCACACACCCAAAGGAAGAGCTGACAATAACATCAATAACCTTATGATTGGTTGATTTATTGATTGATTATACTTTAATAATCCCCGAGGGGGAAATTCAGTTTCAGTTACATCCCGACCAAGAAACATCAAAAGACAATCACGTATAACATGAGGGGGCAGGAACAGGAGAACTGGGGAGGAGCCAGCAGCAGGGCAGTGCTCCGTTTCTTGGATGAGAAATATGGAACAATGGGTAGGAAGAAGAGAAAACCAAACTCGGCCCATGTAGAGAGGGCGGAGTTTGGGATGATGAAAAAACTCTTCAGCAAACATTGCGACAAAAACCACCAAACACAACACAATGGCACGTTAGCACAGGGGATGGGTCTTAGGATGGGTAGTACGTAGGTCAGCCACAGGATGGCGCTGCCCTTACGGCCTCGCCTCCTGCTGCCATCTGCAGGGAGGGAGGAGAGTTGGGGCAAGACGAGACGTTGAAGATACGGGTTGTGTGTGTAATATAGGAGTGAGACTCAGTGACGTGTAGGCTTGAGCCTGTTTTCTGAGACTCTGCTGTAGTCTCTCCACAGAAAATTACTATTGTCATTATGAATTGAATAAAATGTATTTGAGGTTCATGTCTCCCACTGCCTTTTCCATCAAGCGCTGAAAGGTTGCAGGGGCCCCAGTGATGCCATGTGGCATCCTTTTGAACTGGTAAAACCTCAGTGGGCAGATAAAAGTGGTCTTTTCTTTATCTTCCTCTTTCATTGGGATCTGATAATACCCACTCCTTAAATCCAGCACAGTGAACCAGCAACTTCCAGAAAGGCAGTCTAAAGCATCTTCAATTCGAAGCATAGTATACTGATCCAGAATGGTATGTCTATTTAGAGTGCGATAATCAATGCTCATCCTCACTTTTCCATTTCTCTTTCTAGCAATCACGATTGATGATGCATAGGCGCTTCTAGACTCTTTTATAATACCTGCCACTACCAGCTCTTGGATGTGTTGTCTGACATCATCACGGAAAGGTCGGTCCTCTGAAAGCCTTGTACTATGCTCACCACCCTTAGCTAACCCCACGTCCCATTCATGGAGTGAGAAAACATCAGCTCTCTGAGCTAATTTATCTTTAAGTCTCACCTTCCAACTTTCTGGTATGGGAGAGTCACCAAACACAATTTGGTTTGCATCAAAAGGCTCTGTTGGTGTGTTGGCTTTGGGGAGGTTGGTTACGACATCGGTCAAAAAAAGATAACCAAGAATGGTTCCGGATGGGATAACTCTCTCGGTCATAGACTCATTCTGCAACAAGAGAACAATTTGGTTAGACTCCATCGCATAACTCGGCACAACAGTAGGCTGCAGAAGCACGCATGCTGGAAGAGGATGAGTTACGGAAACGTTGAGCATTAAGATTTTGTTTTCTACTGACTCCTTAAATGTAACACTAGCAGTCACAGGCTGACTAGCCCTTGGGGGTAGAGTTCCAGGAAATTAGGGGGGGTTGTTTTTCCTCTCTCTTACTCTGAGCTGGATTAACATGAGGTCCCACGTCACCACGCCTCGAAGAAGCTGTTCCACTCGAGCCAAGTCCATTTGATGGGCTGACAATCCACCTCTCTCAACGACTTTGGTCAATGAACATTCCAGTCTCTTTAAGAATTCAGACAGCTTTTCACCTGATTTTTGCTGCATGAGGCGAAAAGAAAAATACAGATCCTCTCCAGTCTCAGCTGTCCCAAATGCACTCTCTAGAGCCTCAAGGCAGGGTTCTGGGCTGACTTCAGGATCAGCTATACGAACTGCTTTGAGTATTTCCATTGCTGGGCCTTTAACACTTTCGATAAGCCGTCTTCTTTTCTAACCAATATTCAAAACATTCTTCTCCTACAGGGGTTGGTAATACTCCTGAAAAGAGACGGAGACGTCGATAGCCACCACTCTCAGCAACAGGTTTTGAATTCTTTTCGCGCAAATCCCCAACAGCACGCAAAATAGCTTCAGTGGACGATGGAGCTGTGCTTTCTCCAGCAAAGAGAGCCTGCATATCTTCCACTGTTTTTCCTTCTGTATGCAGTAAAACAGACAACTTGACACCAAAATCTTCATCTGCAGTTGTGGTTTGGCAAACTCATTGGCAGCATATAACCTATACCAAAAACCATTCACATAATTGATCAGATTGCCTGGGGGGGGTCAGAATCCATCAACTGATCATGCAGTAGGTTCATTGGACCTCAAGTCATTACAAATAAATTCAGTGCTCTCTTGCGTAACCTCCTGGACTGCCAGTAGCAACCAAGGCAGACCTTCTGCCCAATCCCTGTCCATTTTCACACAGTAGGTACGCATTAACGATTTTAAAGTTTGGTGAAAGCGTTCTAATGCACCCTAAATTTGTGCATGGTAAGCGGATGATTTATGGTGTTTAATGTGAAGTTGTTTCAACACTTGGGAGAAAAGGCGAAACATAAAGTTTGTACCCTGGTCAGTTTGGATGATTTTAGGGATGCCAAAAATAGCCATTAACTGAGAAAGTGCACACACAACTGAACGTGCAGTAATGAAGTGCAAAGGGTACGCTGCTGGATAGTGAGTGGCTTGACACATAACGGTCAATAAATAGACTTCCCCCTCTTAGAGGGTGGAAGCGGTCCAACACAGTCGATTATCAACCATTCAAACGGCTGGTTAACAACAGGAATAGGCTGCAAAGGGGCGGGTTTGATATGTTTTGCAAATTGTTTTGTTTTCTTTGTAATTAAAGGTGTTACAATTAATGGTGACACACCAAACACTTACTGTATATCAAATAGACGTGTTATAAGATCATGCATTTAGGCAAGGAAGTGCAGAGTTGATGTAATTCTTACCTTTTAAATTATATCTAGAACAGTTTATATACTGTATATAGAATGTTTTTTTAAAATTTAGCCTCAACTTTAACACAAACAACTCATTCTAATTATTATTTATTGTTGATGGAATAAGGTGCCTTCTCTCCGTTTGTCATTCATTTGTCAAAGACATCACAAACAAAAATAAACAGCCAGGCTGAGACCCTGAGCACAGGGTGACATTCACGCCAAGAGTGAGTGATGTGCTTCAAACAGCTCTGTGACCTGACTGTCTATCTCAGGTATTTTACACTCACCTCCACACAGAGCTCAGATCACTGAAAGGGATCACACGGCTGCTCTGATAGTGAACTGTGTTTGTTCCAAAAGGAGATTTAGCATCTGTAGTCGCCATGAGCTCTGCTGATCACGTGAAATACAAATCCCACTAATCAAAGGAGGTGTTTTCAGCAGATTGCAATGTGATTCTGTCCACATTTCACAAAGTCAAAGCAGTAATGTGTTTTTTTTTTTTTTTTTTTTTTTTTCAATCTGAAGAAGAATCCAACTCGCTTTGTTTAAACTCATTGCCTTTGCACCGCACTGACCAGAAAAAGTGTAAAAGAACAATATAGAGAGGTTCAGAATGGTTGCTAAGGTTTGACCAGCTTCTTTTTACTAGAGCTATAATGGAGCAAATGGCTTTGTACTACATATGTATTAATTCATTTTAAAGTGCACAGAGATTTGTCTGCTTAAGAAGAGCTACCAGCCTGACCTTTTCTGAATTTGCCAGTGAGAAAAAGTGATTGTTTGCTCATTCATGTTTGGCTGTTGCCGTTGTGTAAGTCAGACTGCTGAGCAGGTGAGACACACCTCTGTTACTGGTCTGTTCAAACAGTTCTGTGTTACTGCTCTGCAGGAATGTTCTCAGAAAGCTCTCCCATTCCAACCATTCCCTGGAATATCTAACAGGTGTGATCAATCGCACACACAGAGTGCCTCCCTGAATCACCTCACCTTCCTGACCTCTGTCTGCTAACACACACCACACCTTATGTTAGTTTTCTCCACTACTTTAGAGCTTTGTTTTTTAACTGATCATAAACTAAGGTAGCAGGCGGTAAGTGGACACAAACATTTGGTTCTCGGGCTCCAATGATAAGATCTGCCCTTTCAAAGGTTGGAAGCTCATGACCTTCAATGTGTCTCTTGAAGATAAATTAGAGAAGGGGTTCTCAACCTTGGGGTCAGGACCTTTTTTGGGGACGCAAGACACTGAGAAGTGGTCACCAGATGCCTTAAAAAATTAGCAATTCTTTGAGTAAATTTTTGATGTTTTTTTTTTTTTTTTACCATTTTTCTGCCACTCCACCAAACTTGCCATATTTTAATTTTATTTCATCACTTTTTCTTGCCATATTTTTGCTCCTTTTAATGCATTTTTTGCTACATTATTCTCATTTCTGCCACTTCTTCATGCATTAAATTCCAATACTAAACATTTTTGGCACTTTTAAACCCCTTCCACCACTTTTCCACCTAATGTTGCACATGTTGACCCATTACTGTCACTTTTTCACTTTTAGCCTCTTTTCACCATATTTCATGCTTATTTCTTGCCAATTTAACCACATTTATGATTTGGCATGCCCATTATTTGCCAGTTTAAACTAATTGTTCCAATGTTGACACTTTAAACCCTTTTTACCACTCTTTTTTTTTTTTTTTTGCCACTGACCATTACAAGTTACCACATTCAGAAATAAACTCAGTTGCTATTTTGATTACTGGAAAAAAAAAGTAGCTTTTAAGTTACTTAGAATTAAAGAACGTATTAATATTTTTGGATCATTTTTGTCCGTACAGGTTCAGATCAGTGCTGTATCAGAAAATAATCCACTGTTGATCAACTCTGTGGTGGAGGTATAGTGGTTAAGGAAGCTGGCATGTAATCAGAAGGTCAGTGGTTTGAATCCAGCCTACCTCATCTGCTCCTGCTCATTGTTTTGAATAAAAGCCTCTGATAAATGAAATGTTATTGTATCCAACCCTACAGTTTCTAATCAATTACATTCACAGTATAAAACTCTGCTCAGTAATTTTTCTTTGCAATGCCAGTTTATTTAAAAATAAATATGGACCAAAAAAAAAATCGCAGCATTTTTCTGAGCAACACAATACAATGCATATGACATCAGACTAACGAGCTGCTGTTAGCAGTGACTCCACAGTCGTGACAGGCTGCATATTTTTGACAACATACTGAGCAAAAGCTTTGCTGATTTGTCCCTGAATAACAGTCACAGTGCAGTTAAAATCTAGGTGCAGTTGTTTTGGTGGAAGGTTTGCCTCATGTTGAGTGCCTCCACCAACGCAGCGTTAGCTCGATGCATGTAACTTTTGGAGGCAGATTGGAGTTGCTGTTTGTCACAGTAGATAGAACCTTTGAGCCTGAAAGGAACAGCTAACACTTCACTGAAATGTTTTTGTCTTAGAAACACAGAGAAAAAGACAACAACAACAACTCAGAACAGCCTCAGTGAGGAGCATCCACAAAGTCAATCCTTCCTTTCACTGTGGAACACACGGTCAATGTTCTGACCTTACCTTTGCTGAAGGTCTGGTAGCTCAGGTGTTGGTCTCCCATCTTTTAAAAGTTGTTGTTTTTGCTCAAAAAAGAAGTTTCTTTATCAAAAAATAAAGGAATTGATATTTTTTGAATGATAAACATTAAATGGAAAGACATTGAATAAAATATTGGAGAAAGGCATCATTACAGTGATCTGTTTTTTTTTTTTTTTTTCACTTGACTACATTAACGGTTGGTTGTTTGTTTTCATATGCTTGAATACTGATTAAAATCCCACCCCCCACCACTCGTTCCCCTCTGAACAGCTCTGTGTGTTGTGCTTCATGATATTATTCAGTGATGTGAGGCATTGCAGGGGTTTGTTGTCCTTAGCTGGACTAATCAGAGCAAACAGGACGAGCAGAGAGGAAAGGCTTGTCTACATTTACAGCCACATGTTCACTGAACACCAACCCACACACGAGTCAGAAACACAGTTTGCAGATTGAGTTTATACCAGTCTCATGTGATTTCTGTTTTCATGTGCAGACTACGTTGCATGATGATGATCCATGATAAAAGCTGTAATGCACTCGTGGTTATTAAGCTCATCTCTCTCCCCAATGTTTGCAAAAACCTAGTGTGAGCATAAAGTGAAACAGGAACAGTAATAAGACTTTGTCAATAAACAGAGTTCAAAGGTCAAACTGAGCATTTATATCATATTTGGATAATTTGCAAGGTCCGGCACCTCCCAGATTTGGACGGCACTTATTTGATTAGATCCAGCACCTCATTTTCTTATTTTTTTTTTTTTTTCAGCACCTCATTTGCTTTTAGATGTTTTGGTTTAATGTAAAAGTATTATGTTTGGACAGCTGTGTCTTTTATTGAGTTGAAATCACTGGAAATGTCATTGTACACACAAAACTGAATGTAAAAACTAAAGAGGGGAAAGTCAGGCCACGCCCACACTACATCTACAGTGTGATTTTGCACAACAAATGTCTTTCTGTCAGCTTAGAAGATGGTTGAAAATGGCTAAAGTTGGATTTAAAGAGCTTTTTTAAGCCAATAAGTGAAGCTAAGCCTGAGGTAAAGGTTGTTTCTGTGGAAATTGCGGAAAAGAGCATCGGCATAACAGCAGTTAGCGTAGCGACTGGCAGCAGCTAGCGATGATGCTAATACAGGTGATACAAATAGAAGGTGATTAATTAAATGAGTTCTGGCCTTATCGGTGTAAAAGTCTGTAAATATTTTGTATTTGTGGGTTTTTGTGTTCTAAAAGTTTAGTGTCCTTTGTGGCTAGATTAGCATCCTTGGTGCTGAAACATGGCAGATTTGACAGCTGTCACTCAGAGAGAGAGACAGATACGCTCTGTAACGGGCGATTGTCCGTGCTTCTTTAACGCTGACTCATCATTCTTTTAATAAACATGTAGGCTAATTTGTTGTTTGTGTTTATGTGATATTATTGACCCATTTAGTTAGCAAAAGGCGCTTGAAAAAAAATGTATTCTGTGATTTTTTTGTCTCTCTCTTACTGAACAACACGCGGCCTGCGTTCCGTGACCTGATGATTTACAAATGTAGCACTGCATGTGATGATAACTTTTATATTTTAATGCTTGTAAACTAGTGTTAATTTGTCAAACTTAAACTAAATCCAGTGTCGGCGTCATGGGGGGGCATTCGCGGGCAGTGACCCCCCAGCTGAAAACCGAAGATTGTCATTCACAAAGGTGAGAAATATAAAAAGCTCACAGAACAACGCCTTAAAAAGTGGATTTTAAACCTACGTCTATGGTCGGGAGGAGCAGAGTCTGCTGATGCTGTAGCGACCACTTCATGAGGTATGTTAGCGAGCTAACTCTGTTTTTGTGGCTGTGTTTATATAGCATTAGGAATCCGTGTACCCTTCATTATTTGGTTATTCCATTTTAAAACCAAATCAAAATAACAAATAAACAATGTGGTTATTTTGTTTTTCTGATTTAAAACCAAAACAGAAATACAAAAAAAACTGCTTTAATGCTTTAATTTATTTTTTTTAAATTTCTGTTCTGTTCTGTTTGTGTGACATTTATGCAGAAATTAGAGCGAGAACTGAAGTCCGCTGCACCTGGTTTCCCTCCCCAGGTCCTGGACCAGGTCTCTTCACACAATGGGACTGTTTAGGATTTATTTTAGTTTTCTGGTCCTGCTCATGTTTTCATTCAGTCTGTGGATGTTAAGCTTGTAAAAAGCAGCTCACACTGTAGTTTTGTTTGGCGGTGTTATGGTCCAAATAGTACCTACAGTAAATAAACTGGTGACTGGCTATTAACTGTGAGGCTGGTGTGAGGAACAATAGATGTTAGAACGTCTACCATTTGACACTATTGCAACAAAAAAAACAGCTTTTTTAATGTAGTACAAAAAAATATTTTGCACGTTATAAATACCGCTAACAACAGCCGTCCACACACACGAAAGTTGATCATAACAAATGAGACGTAGCAGTAGATTTATTACACCACATATGTGCATGTTTTACGTAACATCCATTCTTTGGTTTTGATTTATTTATGTATTAATAAAGTTTCAATTTATCACCGTGGCTCAGGTGGTAGTGGGTTGTCTTCTGATCGAGAGGTTGGGGGTTCGATCCCAGTACCTGACTATGTGTCGAAGTGTCCTTGGGCAAGACACTGAACACTAAGTTGCTCCCAGTGGTCGACTAGCGCCTTGCATGGCAGTCCTGTCCCACTGGTGTGTGAATGTCAGAGTGATTGGGTGAATGAGCTGATATTTAAAGCGCTTTGAGACTGCTTCAGTGTGGTGATAAAGCTCTATATAAAATCAAGTCCATTTACCATTTACCATCAGTAATGTGACTTATGCGTTGCTTCTTTGTATGTCCGGAGCGGGAACAATGGATACTATTTGGATCGTAACACTGTTTGGTAAAGTTAGCAAGATCATTTTTATCAAACACAGCAGAGTAAAAGTCTTTCTGTCGGTCTCTCTGTGTGGTGAGATTAAAACATCAAGCTGTCGTCCTAGTGCCTCTTAAATATCCAAATATCACACGAACAGAACCAGATTAAATTTAAAAAAAAAAAAAAAAACTTAGTATGTCAGACTTAGTATAAGTAGTACATTAGTATGAGTAGTACGTTAGTATGAGTAGTACGTTAGTATGAATAGTGCCTTAGTATGAGTAGTATGTTTGTATGAATAGTGCCTTAGTATGAGTAGTATGTTAGTATGAGTAGTACGTTAGTATGTATAGTGCCTTAGTATGAGTAGTACATTAGTATGAGTAGTATGTTAGTATGAGTAGTACGTTAGTATGAATAGTGCCTTAGTCTGAGTAGTACGTTAGTATGTGTAGTGCCTTAGTATGAGTAGTACGTTAGTATGAGTAGTACGTTAGTATGTGTAGTGCCTTAGTATGAGTAGTACGTTAGTATGAGTAGTACGTTAGTATGTGTAGTGCCTTAGTATGAGTAGTACGTTAGTATGAGTAGTGCCTTAGTATGAGTAGTACGTTAGTATGATTAGTACGTTAGGATGAGTAGTACATTAGTATGAGTAGTACGTTAGTATGAGTAGTACGTTAGTATGAATTGTGCCTTAGTATGAGTAGTACGTTAGTATGTGTAGTGCCTTAGTATGAGTAGTATGTTTGTATGAATAGTGCCTTAGTATGAGTAGTACGTTAGTATGAGTAGTACGTTAGTATGTGTAGTGCCTTAGTATGAGTAGTACGTTAGTATGAGTAGTACGTTAGTATGAGTAGTACGTTAGTATGAGTAGTACGTTAGTATGAGTAGTGCCTTAGTATGAGTAGTACGTTAGTATAATTAGTACGTTAGGATGAGTAGTACGTTAGTATGTGTAGTGCCTTAGTATGAGTAGTACGTTAGTATGAGTAGTACATTAGTATGTGTAGTGCCTTAGTATGAGTAGTACGTTAGTATGAGTAGTGCCTTAGTATGAGTAGTACGTTAGTATGTGTAGTGCCTTAGTATGAGTAGTACGTTAGTATGAGTAGTACGTTAGTATGTGTAGTGCCTTAGTATGAGTAGTACGTTAGTATGAGTAGTGCCTTAGTATGAGTAGTACGTTAGTATGATTAGTACGTTAGGATGAGTAGTATGAACCAGATTAAATTTAAAAAAAAAAAAAAAAACGCTGCTTGTTTGGTTTTTCAACAGAAAAACCAATCCGTTATTTCAAGTTTTTCCGGAGAGGGGGTTAGATGCTACTCGGAACAGAGTGTTTTTATGCCCCCCACAGTTTTCTTAATGCCCCCCAGTTAATGCTGCCTGGTGCCGACTCTGACTAAATCTATCCGTCAACAACCCAATATTCCATGACTAATTTGTGTAGAATGTAAATTAAAAAAGTACCTACAAGAAAAGATTAAAAAAAAATCTACCTGATTATGATCAACCACCAAGTAAAATTGTGAGGTAAAAGATGACGCTGGTCAGCTAGAAAAGCTGATTTACAACATCCTCAATGACTAAATTGTTTTTATTTTTAGCCAATTAAATATATAAACCAAATCTAAACTCTCAGTTTATGGCTTTGTTGTAAATGTAACACTAATGTACTATAAAATACAAACTCAATCAGTATATACTGTCTACTATATACTATAGTATGATTAGGATGATGAGCGTTCCCATTGAAGTGCACTTCAAAGTTACCCAAGATGCAAAAACCTGAAGCACACTGAGGCTAAACATCTCTGTTGATTCTCCACTTTTGAAAGTTCTGACAACATTTGAAGTAAGAAAGTGACCAAGTAGAATATCAACATGTGCTCATTTGAGATTCCATATTGACCCGTCTACTACTGACAAAACTTCCTGTTAACTTCAAAACAATAGTCCTATTTTCAAAAATGTTAAAAACTAATAAATCTTTGATTTTTAACTTGAAGCCGGTCCAAGGACCATTTTACATTCAGCACTCAATTCATCATGGGACGGTTGAGTATGACTAGTGTACCCACTGTGCATACTTAAAAAAATATCCCCATAGAGTATACATCCAGGTATTTCTCACCTACTCATTCTTTTCAAAATATCTAATGTGAATGCACTACATATTCATTTAGATGTCAGACTTAGTATGAGTAGTACGTTGGTATGATTAGTACGTTAGTATGAGTAGTACGTTAGTATGAATAGTGCCTTAGTATGAGTAGTATGTTAGTATGAGTAGTGCCTTAGTATGAGTAGTACGTTAGTATGAATAGTGCCTTAGTATGAGTAGTACGTTGGTATGATTAGTACGTTAGTATGAGTAGTACGTTAGTATGTGTAGTGCCTTAGTATGAGTAGTACGTTTGTATGAATAGTGCCTTAGTATGAGTAGTACGTTAGTATGAGTAGTACGTTAGTATGTGTAGTGCCTTAGTATGAGTAGTACGTTAGTATGAGCCGTAAGTTAGTATGAGTAGTACGTTAGTATCAGTAGTACGTTAGTATGAGTAGTACATTAGTATGAGTAGTACGTTAGTATGAGTAGTACATTTGTATGAGTAGTACGTTAGTATGAGTAGTACATTAGTATGAGTAGTACGTTAGTATGAGTAGTACATTAATATGATTAGTACGTTAGTATGAGTAGTACGTTAGTATGTGTAGTGCCTTAGTATGAGTAGTACGTTAGTATGAATAGTGCCTTAGTATGAGTAGTACGTTAGTATGAGTAGTGCCTTAGTATGAGTAGTACGTTAGTATGAATAGTGCCTTAGTATGAGTTGCACGTTAGTATGAGTAGTGCCTTAGTATGAGTAGTACGTTAGTATGAGTCGTACGTTATTATGAGTAGTATGTTAGTATGACTCGTAGGTTTGTATAAGTCGTAAGTTAGTATGAGTAGTACGTTAGTGTCAGTCGTGCCTTAGTATGAGTCGTACGTTAGTATGGGTAGTACGTTAGTATGAGTAGTATGTTAGTATGAGCAGTATGTTAGTATGAGTAGTGCCTTAGTATGAGTAGTACGTTAGTACGAGTCGTACGTTAGTATGAGTCGTACGTTAGTATGAGTCGTACGTTAGTACGAGTAGTACGTTAGTATGACTCGTACGTTTGTATGAGTCGTACGTTAGTACGAGTAGTACGTTAGTATAAGTCGTAAGTTAGTATGAGTAGTACGTTAGTATCAGTAGTGCCTTAGTATGAGTCGTACGTTAGTTTGAGTCCTACATTAGTATGAGTCGTACGTTTGTATGTGTAGTGCCTTAGTATGAGTAGTACATTAGTATGAGTAGTACGTTAGTATGAGTAGTACGTTAGTATGAGTAGTACGTTAGTATGTAGTGCCTTAGTATGAGTAGTACGTTAGTATGAGTAGTACGTTAGTATGTGTAGTGCCTTAGTATGAGAAGTACGTTAGTATGAGTAGTACGTTAGTATGAGCCGTAAGTTAGTATGAGTAGTACGTTAGTATCAGTAGTACGTTAGTATGAGTAGTACATTAGTATGAGTAGTACGTTAGTATGAGTAGTACATTTGTATGAGTAGTACGTTAGTATGAGTAGTACATTAGTATGAGTAGTACGTTAGTATGAGTAGTACATTAATATGATTAGTACGTTAGTATGAGTAGTACGTTAGTATGTGTAGTGCCTTAGTATGAGTAGTACGTTAGTATGAATAGTGCCTTAGTATGAGTCGTACGTTAGTATGAGTCGTACGTTAGTATGACTCGTAAGTTTGTATGAGTCGTACGTTAGTACGAGTAGTACGTTAGTATAAGTCGTAAGTTAGTATGAGTAGTACGTTAGTTTCAGTAGTGCCTTAGTATGAGTCGTACGTTAGTTTGAGTCCTACATTAGTATGAGTCGTACGTTTGTATGGGTAGTACGTTAGTACTGTATGAGTAGTACGTTAGTATGAGTAGTACGTTAGTATAAGTCGTAAGTTAGTATGAGTAGTACGTTAGTATCAGTAGTGCCTTAGTATGAGTCTTACGTTAGTATGGGTAGTACGTTAGTATGAGTAGTATGTTAGTATGAGTAGTGCCTTAGTATGAGTCGTACGTTAGTATGGGTAGTACGTTAGTATGAGTAGTGCCTTAGTATGAGTAGTACGTCAGTATGTGTAGTACGTTAGTATACGGCCTATCTTTGTAAATGGAGGACCTTGCCCCGCCTGCAGCTCCACCTCTGTTCAAACATACAGAAAATAAGCAACAACTTGTGAGGAATATGATTAAGTAGTAATATGGTAAATTACATTATTAAACACTTTGTTAAAAATACTACCAATCATGTTCTATCTGTAAAACTCTGTTGTTTTGAATGAATAAATACAACTCCTGTCATTCTCCTGTTTTCTGCCTGAATTTCTGCAATTAAATCCTACTGCCTGTCCAGCCAAGGACGCAACAGAAAATAACTACGACTATAATGTGACTTTAACTAAATCTAGTCTTTAGTGAGTGACTAAGTTGAGAACTGAACTAAAACTTTAGCCGATCACAGCAATAAACTATAACTCAAATTAAAAATACCATTCTTTTGTCTTAATAAGAAAATAATGATTATTATAGTCTTGTGTGTAGCATGTCTGCTCCACGCTTTTTTTGCTTCCTTTGATGATTCAAAAATACGTGCATTATGATTAGAACGTCAATTATCTGTGAGTGAAAGTTTTACATAATGTTGACTTAATTAATTGACCAACTTAAAATGTATTGTCAACTGGAGAGAAAGGAGGGATAGAATGTTGCAGTTTATTTCCATACTTTCTAAATTCTGAACTATGACCTCTGAATATGTAACAACAACATGAAACCTAATAAGAGAAAAAAAATTAAAAAAACATAATTAAATTTAAAAATGTTACAACTGGTCAATAATGGAACAAGATGCTGAAATGAGAAATAAAAAAAATAAATACAGTTAGATTACCACTCCCACACACTGTCTCCCATTTTTATTGTTTATTGTTTATTTTGTTTATTTCAGCAGTAAACATTCTGCTCAATAGGAGTGGGCTGATGCTAAAAGCTTAAGAGCGCCTACCCCCAAAATCAATATAACATTTGCAATTCATAATAGTACAAAATAAAAGGGGAAAAAAACATTATATCCACAATCTGTTCATTGTAAAACTGTCACTGGCATTTACATTATGGAAAATCACATGACTGAACTCATGTACTAATATACATTACCTGAAAGGAGTGATACTAATTACAGTATTAAAAACAATAAGAATAAGAAGCTTACATGTTCAACTTTCTAAACCCTGACACACACACACACACAGCGTATATGTATCCATTTATGAGTTACGTTTATCCTAATGCAAATACATTATCACCCATATATATAGCAGCATCATTTTGTGATTCACCTCATTGACAAAATAACACGTTGTAGTTACATTTGAAAGCAGCTTACGACCAGTGTTTGAACTGGTAAGATCTACACAAAGCAAGCAAGAAAAGGCAGGCGTATATATATATATATATATATATATATATGTGTGTGTGTGTGTGTAACCAGACACATATACATACACACACATACACACTGCCAAGCATTACCAATAGTCATTAGAGAGCCAATATAATATTATGTTATAAAAGCATTCCGTGCTCTTGCTACTTCACTGTTGTCATTATCGGTACAATATTAATTAGTATGCTCTTTATTTTTTGTTTCATGTTTTTTTTTTATGTATATAACCCCCATAGTGGGCGGTTCATTAAAAAGCCAGGCTGTAGAATGGGCCAGATGAAGTGGGCAGTACACATTTTTACGTTCATGTGTGTATATATATATATATATATATATCAGGTCGTTGTTACATATCGGGCACTAACAAGGCAAATGTTTCATAGTGTATAGTGATTCTCTTACATACAAGAGTCATAACAAAAAAACAAACAACATCTATAAAGGGAGTAGGACACTAAAGATCTTCTGCTGTGATGGGAAGGAGACGGAGGGTACACCCTGGATGTACACACACACACACACACACACACACACTTCTATTCATTCCAACTGATATCAATATTTCCAAAAACATGCTGTACCACAGACAGCAAACCAACCATTTGAGGGACTGGTTGACAATAATATAATCCATGCTGGTAATAGACAGGGGGTTCATTAGGAGGTCCTGCACTCATTGATTTCTCTGAGACAGTGAATCATATGTGACAGAAACCTCATTTACAGCCAGCAGTAATGTGTCGGGCCAGCCATGAAGCGACATGTCACACATTATCCATACCAAAGATGATAATAATGTATGGAAGAGAGAAAGTGGGGTAACAGTTTACAGAGCAATGAGGCGGATATAGAGAAAATAAAAAACCTGATTACTGCCTTTTCCAGTTTATAGACCTGATTTATTTAGGATTGTTACTTTGTGACCTTTCTCTGTGTGTTTTCTTTTTCCCACAGTCCAAAAACATGTATCCTAAGTACAACACGGCACTAAAATGCATTTATAAAAGGTCTGTACGTACTGTATGTGTCGGTCCTGCAACAAACTAGTGATCTGTCCTCGATGCATCTCCAAAAAATACATCAATGTGAGTTGGAGATGGTCACCAGTACACTAGGGATTGGTGCCCAATTATCTACCTTCATAAGTACAGACTGAATTCTGTCAGTCGCTTACTACCAGGTACCAATTTAGGCAAAACTAAATGTACTTAAACACATCCTTGTGACCAGTGTTTAATTTGTAAATCATCAGGGCCTGGAACACCGGTCGCGTAATGTTCTGGCAGTAAAAAAGAGACAAAAAGGTCACAGAAAGTGCCTTTTGCAAACTAAATGGGCCAATGATATCACGTGAACACAAACAACCAATTAACCTATATGTGTAATAAAAGAATGACGAATCAGCATTAAATAAGCACGGACAACGGCCCATACAGAGCTCATCCACTCTGAGTGACAGCTGTCAAAAATACTGCTAATGTAGCCACTTTTACCTTTAGCACCCAGGTCCATAACTGCTCTAATGAATCAGCAGCACAGCAGAAAATCAACATATAACGTGTGCGCATCTATTATTTGTCCAAAAGACAAGGAGAACTTTGTATCCTCGCATCTTTTTTTTACATATTTCCCAGCTGAGGCCTTTCCTTATCTTTTATAAACCTAGAGCAGCAGCTCGTGTTGCCACCTTACAGAAAATAAAATAAGGGACACTCACGGGATTGTGAACAAAATCATAGAACGTTATTGCCCCATGTACCTCTTAGCTCATGTTATACATTATTTATTAGTGTCTGCAGACTCCTAAACCCCTTCTGTGTCTCGTCCAACATTAACCTTTTTGTTCATTTATTTCTGATGTTTTGCTCATTTTAGAATTTGAACTATTTTAAATAGTTGTGCCACAAATTATGATTGATGGATGAAAAAAAAGGTCTGTGCGCATTTAAAAAAAATCTTTAATGTTGAAAAAAAAAACAGAAATATTTGTGTACCTCCTAAAAGGTGTTCATGTACACCTAGGGCAGCAGTCTGCAAACATTATTCTTAAAGGAGCCATTTTTCCTCCTCTCACCTGGATTAAAATCCTTCCTGAGCCAAAAAAAATACCTTCTCAATGAAGACAATATAGTGTATAAAATTCTAGTTGCAATTATATAGAATAAATTATTAATAATAATTAATATTTATTTTTTTTGTTGATGTATTTGTATTGCTACAAAAAATCACTTGAATTTGATAACACATGATTATGTCACATTTTAATTTCTTGCAACATATCAAGCATGCATATTAATCCAGCACGTTGGCAGTTAATTAAATATTTCCCCACACAAATAAAATATTTATTTCCAGAATATTATTTTGTTGGTTTAGTTTTCTTACCAGGGATTTGAAACAGAAGGTTAACCACAGGTGCAAGGTGTCAGGTACTAGGCTCAGGATTACCTTCAGCTAGTGGGAGGGTCACATGTTCTGGGCGTTCCTGTCAGCACCACACCTGTAGTCAATCTGCTATAATCACGTCACCTATATATATCCTGTCTGTGTGTATCTTCCTTGTTGGTCTGTTAGTCTTTCACGTCTGGTCCGTCCTACTCGTCAGTCTGGAGTCCAGGTCGGCCGCACACCCCAGGTTGAGGATCACCCTGTTCCTCACGTCAGTCGGTGCTATATGTGGTTAAAATAAAGACTTTGTAACACAATCCTGCCTCTGAGTCCTGCAATTGGGTCCTGTCTGCTACCTGTGACAGAACAGACCAACCATGATGGACCCAGCAGACTCTGACCAGCTTCGAGGAGCGATCAGGAAGCAGGGGAGCCGCCTCACTCAACATGATGATCAGTTGGCTGGGTTAACGGCGGCGCTCCAAGATCTTTCACGTCGACACGTTTCAGTGGAAACACAGTTAACTCAAGTCACCGAACAGGTCCAGATGCTCATCACTCGTTTCTCAGCTCCGGAGGCCCCGATCCTCCCATCGGTTTCGTCGGCTGCCGCCGCCGCAGCGATCCCGTCTTCACAGCTGTCAAACCCAGCGCGCTTCTCTGGGGACTCTGGAGACTCGCGACCCTTCCTGGTCCAGTGTGGTCTCCATTTCGAAATGCAGCCAGGCGCATTTCCAACAGAGAGGTCCAAGGTGGCGTATATGATTTCCCACCTGTCGGGGAGAGCAGAGGCTTGGGCCACCGCGGAGTGGAATAGCCGATCTCGGCTGTGTGAGTCTGTGGACGTGTTTGCTGACGCGCTGTCAAAGATCTTTGATAGACGCCCTGGTGGACAGGAGGCGGCACGGGCGCTGGCAGCGCTGCGTCAGGGCAGAAGGTCTGTGATTGACTACGCAATCGAGTTCCGGACTCTCTCCGCGGACTGTACCTGGAACGAGGCCTCACTGAGGGACACTTTCCTCTATGGGCTGACCGGGCCTGTCCGTGATCAGCTGTTTCCGATGGATCTCCCGGAGGACTTGGATTCCCTGATCGCCCTGGCTGTCAAGATGGATAATCGTCTGGCGGTTCGTGAACGCCTCAGGCAGACGGACGCGCCGAGAGGAGGAGCCACGAACGCACGTGAGGACCACGCCCCTCTCCGCCCCGCTCCGCAACAGGAGCGATCACTCACCGCTGCACAGCATCCAGACGAGCCGATGACCTTGATTACAGGGGTCTGAATGAGATTACGGTTAAGAATCGTTACCCACTGCCCCTTATGACATCGGCTTTTGAACGTCTGCAGGGTGCCAGAGTATTTACTAAACTGGACTTGCGTAATGCTTATCACTTAGTCTGGATTAAACAGGGGGACGAGTGGAAGACTGCTTTTAATACTCTGTCAGGCCACTATGAGTACTTGGTGATGCCTTTTGGGTTATGCAATGCTCCTGCAGTTTTCCAAAACCTGGTCAATGATGTGCTGAGAGATGCGCTAAATAAGTTTTTGTTCGTGTATTTGGACGATATTTTAATTTTTTCTTCTGACCTAGCTAGTCATGTCGGTCATGTTCGGTTTGTTTTGGAGCGCCTCCTGAGTAATCTTTTATTTGTGAAAGCAGAGAAATGTGTGTTTCATGCTCTCTCAACTTCTTTTCTCGGACATGTAATCTCTGAAGGTCAGATTGAGATGGACGAGAGGAAGGTCAGAGCTGTGGCTGAATGGCCGATCCCGGGTAACCGCAAACAACTTTTGCGTTTTTTGGGGTTTGCTAACTTTTATCGGAGGTTTATTAGAGGATTTAGCTCCATTGCTGCGCCTCTGCATGCCTTAACTTCTCCCAAGGTTCCGTTTTCTTGGAATCTCTCGGCTGAACGAGCATTTTCTGTACTCAAGGCCAGGTTCACATCTTCACCTCTGCTGTGTATTGCAGATCCAGGGAGGCAGTTTGTGGTGGAGGTGGATGCTTCAGATGTGGGTGTTGGGGCGGTTCTGTCTCAGCGGAGCGTAGGGTGCATCCGTGTGCCTTTTATTCCAGGCGCCTGACCCCTGCTGAGCAGAATTATGACATTGGCAACCGAGAGCTCCTGGCCATAAAATCAGCCAAGAGATTAAACTCTCGTCAGGCACGGTGGGCTCTGTTTTTTACCAGGTTCAATTGTGTGGTGTCATATCGCCCTGGTTCAAAAAATGTGAAGCCTGATGCTCTTTCCCGTGCCTTTGAGCCGGATCCGGCTCCTCGTTCCCCCACGCCTATCTTACCTCCTACCTGTGTGGTGGGGGCGGTGACGTGGGAGATTGAGGAGCGGGTTCGGCGGGCTCTGGAGGGGGCAACGATACCACCAGGTTGTCTTCCCAATCGCCTGTTTGTGTGTTCCCCACAACGATCTGGGGTCATTCAATGGGCCCATACTAACCGTTTGTCTTGTCACCCAGGAGGTCAGCGCACCCTGTTCACGGTGAGGCAACGTTTTTGGTGGCCAGGAATGAGCAAGGATGTCCGTGAGTATGTCAGTGCCTGCCCTGTTTGTGCACGTAACAAAACCTCTCGTTCTCGCCCCTCTGGTCTTTTACAGCCACTCCCGGTACCCACCCGGCCATGGGCAGACCTGTCCATTGACTTTGTCACTGGTCTCCCTGAGGCAGAGGGGTTTACTACCATTCTTACTGTGGTGGACCGGTTCTCCAAGATGGCCCACTTTGTGCCATTAGTGAAGCTCCCATCGGCCAAGGAACTAGCAGAGGTGATGTTGACTAATGTGTTCCGCCTCCATGGGTTCCCACGGGACATAGTATCGGACAGGGGACCTCAGTTTGTGTCTCGTTTTTGGAGGGAGTTTTGTAGACTGTTGGGAACGACCGTGAGTCTTTCTTCCGGTTACCACCCCGAGTCTAATGGCCAAACGGAGAGGGTAAACCAGGAGTTGGAGTCCATCCTTCGTTACCTGGTCTCTGACAGCCCGGCTTCTTGGTACAGGCAGTTGGTCTGGGTAGAGTATGCCCATAATTCTCTTCCCTGTTCTTCCACTGGGCTGTCTCCCTTTGAATGTGTTTTTGGTTACCAACCTCCCCTGTTTCCTGCCTTAGAATCAGAGGTTAGTGTACCGTCTGCTTTGATGTTGGTGCGGCGTTGCAAGCGTGTTTGGCTTAAAGCAAGAAGCAGGCTCCTGCAGTGCTCTGCAGAGCGTAAAAGGCTCGCAGATCGGCGTCGGGTTCCCGCCCCTGCTTACTCTGTCGGCCAGCGCGTGTGGCTCTCCACCCGGGACCTGCCTATCCGCTCGGAGGCCAAGAAGTTATCCCCTAAGTTTATTGGGCCCTATCCAATAGTTAAGCTGGTTGGTCCCTCTGCAGTTCGCCTTCGCCTGCCTCGCTCACTCCGCGTCCACCCCACCTTTCATGTTTCCATGGTTAAACCTACTAGGGTTAGTCCACTGGTTCCCTCCTCTAGGGCCCCTCCTCCTCCCCGGGTGGTAGATGGTGAGGTGGTTTATACTATCAGGCGGCTCCTGGCAGCTCGTCGGCGGGGACGTGGTCTTCAGTACCTAGTTGACTGGGAGGGGTATGGTCCTGAGGAACGTGCATGGGTTCCCTCTAGGGACATCTTTGACCCGGACATGGTGAGGGATCGCCCTGTTCCTCACGTCAGTCGGTGCTATATGTGGTTAAAATAAAGACTTTGTAACACAATCCTGCCTCTGAGTCCTGCAATTGGGTCCTGTCTGCTATCCGTGACACAAGGTAAGTTTATGGTTGATGAGAGTTATTGCACAATGCAATTTATTTTTAAGTTGACAATTTATTTCATGATTTTATTTGGTGTCAATGTAATTTAACATTAACACCCTCTGTAAGAAATAACAATTCATTATTTTAATATTTCCTTATAGCTATAGGGAGCCATTGCAAGAGTTCAAAGAGTCACATTAGGCTCCAGAGCCACAGGTTACAGACCCTTGTCCAAGGGGTACACGTACCTCAGTTTGGGAATCACTAGAATATACAGAAATCTCTACAAATATTTTTTTTTAACCTCGGGAATATATATAATATAAAATAAAATATTAATGTATGTATCATCTTCCAAGCTGACAAAACACAATTGTAGACTTCAGTTTGGTGTGTATAATGACAATTCCAGTGATTTCCACTTAATAAAGAATGCAGTTGTCCAAATATAATACTACAAAATGTAATCAAAACACCTAAAAGCAAAGGAGATGCTGAAACAAAAAACGGTCAAAATCTGGGCGGTGCCGGATCTTGCTCCAGAATTAAGCTCTGCCTTTAACAATGTTTGTGACAGATCTAGAGTTAAGAGTTTATTATCCAAATGAAGCTCTGCTTGTGACTGAAACGGCAATAAGTTCCTACACAGTTTTGAGACTGCTTTGAGTTATACATTTACCAAATATAAAAGCATAGAACAAGTTGACACATTTAAGGCGGATGAAAAAGCATTAAAACACTTAAATATTGCACTGAACAGTTTTTATTTTAATATGAGCTACCATAGCATGTTATACAAGATTTAAAAGCTTATTTTCTCAAGAAAACCACCAAATCACTCTTGTCCCAACATTAGGAATAAAAAGAGCACTCAACAAAATAATGAAACAAATATAAATGGCTGTAAATGTTTAATAAATAATATCTTACACATCTCAAGTTAAAAAAAATAATTAAAATTCCCCTAATTGTATATGCCCTACACTCTGCAATTTGGGGTTCCAGAGTTATATTTTCAGTGAAGGCTATGAAAGATATGGACAAAATAAACATCAGATAGTGACTAGTGAAGTGGGTGGGCACATTGTGATACCTTATTGCATTTTTACAGTTACTACAGTATTGCACGTTATTACTACTGGTTAATGACAAGTACAGAGATCCCTTATTCATCCCACAGTGGGGACATTTCAATGTTGCAGCGCACTATACAGAACAGGAATAAAAAAGGAGCACTCAGACATGATAAACAATAATAGGATAACAATATAAACATCTGAAATATTAACAATAAGTTGACTCTATTAAAAATCTTACCTGAGGTATAGGCTATAAAAAATATAATTGCACTTAAGTATAGAAGTACTAAGAGTAAGTACAGTATGCCATTAGCAGTAGGTTCAGACTAAAGTGTTTACAGTGATGCATTCAGACTGTTTATGTATCAGGAAAAGGACATGGACAGAATAAACAGCAGGTAAAGTGACGAGTGAATTGTCCGTGGAAAAATTACTACAGTATTGCATAATAGTTACGACAGAGATTAGTGACATGTATGGAGTCAGCTGTGTTCACTGATTATTGTAATAATATCTCTAATGTGAGGAAGCACCAGATTAAACACACGTTAGAGACTCGTTGTCTGCAGCAGCAACACGGGAGAAGAAATAACAGGCCTCGAGACTGCGACCAAAATTGTCGCATATGCAAGTCTTTTTTCAGTGTGTGCGAGTGAAAATTTAAACTGGTCGCATTTGTGCGAGTGCGTATGGATGACCTTATTTTGGACGGAGTGGCTGAGTGCTCCGTCACGTTCCACAGAGTGTACTCTCTCTCTCTCTCTCTCTCTCGCTCCCTCCTGAGGGTGATGAGACAATGCGCACTTATGCAACTTTGCTCTGGGTATTGCAATAGTGAATGATCCAAGTATAAACACCAATGTGCTCCTTTGGAGTGCACGCGGTCCGTGAATGGAGCCAGGCATTACGAGCCGTTCACTGAGTGTGCGCTCACATTGAGAGCAGCAGTAAAAAGGAAGAACGCGCTGAGCTCAGCAATCATCAGAATCATCATGGAGGGACCAGAACTGATGGACTATGATACCAGGCCAGATGTTCAGCTGTGGTTCTCCCTGAGCAGGGGTCTGCAACATGCGGTTCTGGGGCCTAATGTGGCCCTTTGACCGTTTTGCAATGGCTCCCTATAGCTTTAAAAAAACGAGTTATTATTTTTAATAAGTTATTTTTTACATAGGCTATTATTGATAAATGACAAAAGATATAACACTTTGTGAACCTAAAATAAATCACGTTGAGCAATGACTCAGCCGCCTTCCTACTTCATCTCCTGCAACATCTACAGACCATCAACTTTCCTTCACCTGTGACTTACCTTAAGTTTTAAATCCCTGGTAAGAAAACTAAACCAACAAAAACACTATTCTGGAAGAAAATAGAGATTTTAATTGTGTGCGACCAGATTCATTTAACCATCAATGTGCAGGTTAAATATGCATGTTTTATGTGTGGCAAGAAATGACTAATTAGCATGTGTTGATCACATGATCATGTGTCTCCCATCTTTTAAAAGCTGTCGTTTTTCCTCGATCGTCTCTAGCGCTGTCATCCTGCCTGTAGTGTTATCCCGCCCACTAGCTGGAGCGAGAGAGAACGTAGCAGCAGCGGTCACATGGAATCAATTCACTAATGCACTGTGAACTTAGGTATAGCATTTAGCATAGCACGGTTAGGTCCAAAGGCATCATAGAGAGCTGCCTTTGGAGGTAAATGGTTGTCATCTTAGGGAACTGACTGCGCATGTGCAAACACATAAAAAACACGCAATGGGAACAATGGCAGAACAGCAATGTGCTTTTGGGAGGGGGCGTGGCCTCCTCCTGCCTTACAGTGGAGTGAGACTGTGCAGCTGTTTCAGGAAATAGCGCTGTTTAGTAATTTGGGCTATGAAACGCATAAAATGCTGACACATTCAAACTTTTAGGTACTGTAGGCTATTGGAAATGGAAAAATAAATAATTTATAATTATATCATAATAAGAAAGGTCTGTGTGGATATGTAGAGCAAATATCTCACCGAGGCGGTGCGAGTTCAACCTGAAACTCAGTCAAATACCCCGAGTGTGTGTATCTGTTATTTTGGAGTAATTTTGTCATTTCAAAATGTTTATTTTACTTTTATTTCACTTCTGGACGGCCCCGAAATGAAACCTATTCAACTTTTGACCTCAGGGTGTGAGGGGGCGCTAGCGCACCATCTATATCTATTTCACTGCACAGCTCACTTCCGGTGCGTGCACGAGCTCCCGTGGACTTCTCTTTTCTCTTTTGAGTAAAAATACTTTTTTTACTGTTCTTTTTTTGGTGATGACTTTCGAAACGTTTATTTTCATATTAGTTTGACCGTTCGCTATTTAGACCAGACAGACCTCACCGATCAAGCGCGCTTCACAATCGATCACCGTCTACGTGTCTACGTGTCTACGTGTGTTTGTGTGTGTGTAACGGACCACCATTTAGTCAGTAAACGGTGCTACATAGTGAAGCCCGTCTGATCATTACTGCAGCTTCACACACGACACACCTGCCACTACACCTAACTACTGAAAATAGATAAATTTAGCAAAAGTTAGACAGACACACACACACTAAACAACAACAAAAAATATGAAAATGACTCAAAATACACAAAACTAAATATTTATACAACAATTACACAGAGACAGAAAAATAAACCAAACGACAACAAAAACATGAAAATGACTCAAAATACAGTAAACTAAATATTTATAAACCCACATGAATGCATACTTCCGACGGGCACTGTACATTACAGAAAAATACACCAAACGAAAAAAATATAAAAATGAGTTAAAAAAAACAACACATTTATCATGCGCATGTCTCACAGAATTAAACCAGGGAAATTGCACACGCTATTTTACTTTGCACCTGCAAATATACCCCTTCATAATGCTACAACTCTTCTTAAGCTCCCACTATATGAATACATACTTCCGACGGGCACTGTACTCGACTTCAAAAAAACATACATTTACAGAAAAATACAACAAAAATATGAAAATGGCTCAAAAGACACAAAACTATATATTTATACAAAAAATACACAAAATTACTCCTGAATAACACTACTATAGCGACAAAAACAATAATTATACAAAAATACACATGACACATGAAAAAAAAAAAACATTACAAAAAAAAACAAATTAAAAAACAGCAAACATTTATGCACAAAAAGACAACAGAAAGATACACAAATACACATGACTCCAAAAAACATATGTTACAGAAAAATACACCATACAAAAAAATCTAAAAGTGATGAAGTCATGCACATGTCCCATAGAATTAAACCAGGAAAATTGCACCCACATTTTGCACCCGCAAATATACCCCTTATGCTCCCACATGAAACCATACTTCCGACGGTCACTGTACTAGTTCAAGCAAATAATCAAAATATCAATTCACCCTTGGGTAGGCATTGCCTACCTTGCCTACCCTGACTGCACGTCACTGATTCTGAGTGAACTCATCCTTTAATATCTCCATAAGTTGATCATTTAAACCGTAAAAGTGGAGCAAGAAGGAAAATAAGTGATCAACCCTCTCTCTCTCTCTTTCTCTCTACCCTGTCACCGGTTCAACACACACACACACACACACACACACACACACTGGCCACATTTACATGGGAGCTTAATTCCACTTTAAAGTGGAATAAAAGTTAATTAATTTTAACCTGACCTTGTAAACACATAATTCCTAATGCTAATTTGATTCTGAAGTAAAGTTAGTTCCGAATTAAGAGGCTGGTTTATTCTGTTTTTATTTGTATTGTTTTGCGCGCTGGTGACGACATAATCCAAGATGGCCCAGACTCCAGCATAGACTATTTAATAAGATCCTTAAAAGACATAGATATAATGAAAAGAGTGGATGGACAGAGGCATAAACATGTGGACTTTCACACGGACACACACAGACTTATTAAACACACACAGACCTCGGTAAACATAACAGGCTTCACCGGTCGGCAGGCACGAGGATCCGGAGGCGGAGTAAATGCGTCCCCGTACTGCATTTACAGGCTGTGATGTCATCAGTTTATCATTTTACCTGTTGTTAGAGCTACTGTCTTTACCAGGGAGTAAATATTTATTCATGGTGGTTGTTTTCCAGACTTTTACTGGGCTTTTTACCGGTGATTAGTTCCTATCTCTCTTTCGCTCCGCGGTCAAAACTGAAACTGTGTGTTATTGTTGATCTGCTGATTCAAAACTACAATCAAAATGAAATGAAAACAATTCTCATGTGTGGTGTTCTGTGTTATAACAGACAATTAAAGGTTTGTAGTGTGTTTTTCTTGATAGACGTGATACATCACATTCTCCCCCCGTCCAATCAGAGCCTTCCCAACCCTCAGACCTCAAGCGGAATTATTGAAATCAGAATAAATCTGTTTTCCATGTAAACTCTGTTCAGGAATTACTATCTCCATGTGAACACAAAGCAGAACACTTCGAATGATTTAAATCGGAATAAATAATTCCAAATTAAAAAACATCATGTAACCATGGCCACAGTTCCCTGGTGATCTCGTCACTGGAGCGATGATGTGGGAAAGTGACCAAAAAGCACCACTATGTGCAAGCAACTCATCAGGGTTGATTTAAGTGACTGCAGTCGCTACAGTCGCATTTGGTGTGAACGCACCTTAAGACGTCAAAGCTAAAGCTAATTTCACAGACAGCACAGTGCTCGTAAAATGTTGGCGTTATTTACATTTTTCCCTTATTCTATAAAATCAATATCAAATACATTTGATCATACATGTCATACATAAGAATTATCGTTTTGTTCTCTACTTTATATTAAAAGTAACATTTTTATCATGTCGCTCGGGCTTTAAGAAAATTAGAATGAAATTGAAAATGTCCTCCTGTTTGTCACACCCACCTGTCATGTCTCCAATCCCCACCAGGGGGACACGCCACACACTTTCAGAAGCACTGCTCTACAAGAACAAGGCGGGTATGAAAGAAAAATAAACAAAAGTCAGCTTGTTTTTTTTTAATTTATTGAGCATAAAAAAAACTGAACAAAAAACTGCAAAGTTTGCATTAATTTGCACTTGACCACAAACATGTCATTTCTCGCAAAGAATTCAGAAAAATCCCTCCTATATATATATATATATATATATATATGTATTTGAGAATATTGGCCGTAAAATTAAATAATTCTGACTGCAAGTTCCAAACCAGTGAAGCGTTTGACACAGTTGACTGAAAGTAAACGCCTTTAGTGTCTTTCCAAATTATTAAGGATTCACATGAGCTTCATAATGTGATGAAAGAATGTCATTGACCTCTGCCCCTCACTTTGATTCATGCTCTGTTAGTTGAAAGGGATTCAAAGGGAACCATTAATGGGGTACAGGTAAGGTTAATAATGTTAGTGCACTCTTGTAGAAGCAAATTTCAAGGACAAAACCTGCTTAGATAAAATAGGATTGATATGAAGGAGAAGGTGGAGGCAGTAGATCAGCAGCCAAATGACTTTATTATCACTAAAACATGTAAAATGTTAAAGAACATCGTCACACTCATAATGTGAATGTGAAGGAACAAACCCTCAGGAGATAATCTCCGTATTAATTAATGGTATTTTATTAATTGATGATTGTCACCACATAACCACCGTTTGAAAAAATGAATTTTTTTGGAAAAATGAGCTCCTGACTTAGTGACCTGGAAATGTGTTGGCACGCCTGAATGCAAACGCTGTAATTACTCGTGGAATAAATCAGGGGGCGGGGCTAATGACCAAGCCCTTTAAACCCAAATATAAAGCTCATGATAACATATTTTATAACATACACATGCCCGTAACAGCAGGGCTTACAAGCCTTGCACCACGGAGAGCGACTATGTCATTATGAAGTCTAACAAACGGACATGAAGTATAACAAGAGAACAATAAAAACATTAGGATGATCTTTAACACAAATTCAAAACATCTCAGGACCACAGATAGTGACCACATCATTCTGACACCTACTTTAACCATTTCCACTCAGAGCCTGTGTGCAGAAACCATGTTGTTTACATATGTGACGCTTGAAAAATTTAAAAATGGCAATGAATGAACCACTGTAAAGGCTCAAAACTAGTTTGTAGTATGTAGAAAGTGTCAGCTGAGGACGTGGTCGCTTATTTAAAGGGGACATATCATGGTTTTAAATCCTTTCTTTTTACATATAAATCATACAGTTGTGGTCTATATAAAGCAAACCTGCAATGCTTGGGTCTGAATTCCTCATTATTATAGCTCCACCCCTTTTCTACCCCTTTTCTGATGTGCTTCTGAGAGCAACTCGTTTTGGTGCGGTCTCTTTAAATGCAAATGAGACACTTCATACCCCGCCCCCTCTTCAGGAAACAGAGGTGACACTCGGTTCAACTCCACCCTGTTCGGCCATTTTTGTAGTTTGATAGAAGAGATACGGCTATGTAGCGGCGCATAAACTTTTTATTCACACGTTATTTACAAAATGTCAACAACGTTAGACTTGTCCATCCAGCTTTACATGTTCCAGCCAGAGTCTGACCCAGTGGAGCGAGATGAAAATGATGATGACGAACCTGCAGAACCCTAACAAGTGAGCTAACACAAGCGCAGAGCTAACGCTAGCGCCAAGCTAACGTCACTAAATGCATTTTAATACAGTCTTTTCGGAGACAAAAACGTCAAAATGAAATGACTAATGAAAACTTTAGACTTAAATTAAATCACGTAGGCCATATCATCAAGGATCTAAAACGAGCACACAGCGCTAACATATGAAGACGGTGCAACTGGTAATGCTAACAAAACAATGACAGGGACGTCTTATTATCACACTTTTTAGCGTTATTTACAGCTTACCGAAGTGCTCTGTTCATCGTCTCCAAAGATAGAAGGAATTGAACCCTCAATCAGACAAAGTCTTTCTGTAAATCCTTCTTTATACTGGTGGAGGTTGATGAAGCAGTCATCATTGAAGTGCTTCACACACACAAAAATGACCTTACCCACAGATGTGGGTACATTTCAACTCAACTTTATTTATATTGCGCAAATTACAAAAAAGTCATATTAGCGCGCTTAACAAAACATATGGTCAATAGTAAGAAAGAAAGAAAGAAAGAAAGAAAGAAAGAAAGAAAGAAAGAAAGAAAGAACCAAACAAGATCTACATGAACAAGCATTTAGCGACAGTGGGAAGAAACAAACTCTTTTATAGGAAGAATTCTCCAGCTGAACCAGATTCAGAGGTGGCAGCCATCCGCTTCCACTGGTTGGGGTTAGCGGACCAAAGGGCGAACACAATAGGATAGAAGGATATATCATCCAAATGTCCCAGACTATTTGAGCCGTGAATCAGGAATCGTCAGCTCCAGCATCAAGACACCTGAAACAGAACAAGGAGCGGGGGGCGAGGAGAAGGTACAGACTGCAGGAAAACATGAAACACTATGATATACTCGTTCCTAGTGGTCAGGTTAATATTAATATTAATTGTCTAGCGGCAACCATTACAGACAAGATGTTGACTTGTAATGGGCGCACGTAGTGATCTCAGCAATCACTACAGTGGGGACAGTGTATTGTGGGGTCTGCTCTTGTCTATCTCTGGCTCACACTGGGCGCCAGTCCATCATAGGGCAACACAGACACAAAAAACCACTCTCACATTCACTCCTACGGGCCATCTCGAGACTCCAATTCAAATTCATTATTATATTAATTTATCAGTCATGTTTTTGGATTGTGGGAGGAAGCCAGAGTACCTGGAGGAAACCCACGAAGCACGGGGAGAGCATGCAAACTCCACACAGAAAGGACACGAGTGTCCACCCAAGGGCTTGGACCCAGAACCTTCTTGCTGTGAGGTGGACATGCTAACCACCATGAGCACCCTCAAAGTTAAAATAAGACACAAAATAGAAAAACATTTCCAACATACCAGGGTTTGCCAGCCATTTTCAGAGCAGCCAACACCATAAATCCAGGCGTTTTAGATGATTTTCACTGATATTTCAAGTCCCACAGATTATTTTGTACTATGACAATCTGAAAACTGACACCAAATTCTGAAACATTGAAGTCTCTACTTTTATATAAAGAAAATAGTTTCTAGCTTGTTTAGTTCTTCCGTAATCAGCAATTGAATACAGGCAAGTTTTACACAATTTCTGACATAAAGCTGAGAAATCAGCCTTTTTTTCTAAAAAATAAAAACCTGTTAGTGAATTTGAAGCTATTTTTTTTGGCTATAGGGACACCACAACATTTGTTTTCTTCTATAAACTACATTAACAACCCTGAGACCAAGCTTTGGATGACAAAATTATTATTATTTTGCTATCTAGGTCAGAGTTGAATGGTTTGCTTACTGTATTTTGGCCTTTTTCCAAGTATCTCCCTCCGTCAGACTGCTCAGAGACCACTTTCTCCTTGACCCAGATGCGCTAAGTCGCCCGTTTGTTTTATCTTATTTCCTCGCGATTACGACACTCTCAATAGTCCACAAAAGCCCAGTTAGGTCCGAACATGCTTTGGTCAAGTGTGAGATGCTCTGAGCTGCTGGATAGTTCACTCTCAGCTCTTGTAACGCCATTTACAGCTACATAAATTCCTTTTCTGCTTCCCCCACCTCTGCTATCAGCGCTAATGTCTCATCCAAAGAGCGCTGTTGCCTCCTGCTGGCTCAATAAAATATTGTTTACAATTAAGATGTTAGAAGTTGCATAAGACTTTACTGCACCCGTTCCCATTGAAAAACTTATTCGACGTCTTTAGACATCATTGCCAGTCAATGAGTTAATAACTCAAAACACAGCTAAAAAGACAGCGACATAATAGAACTACAATTGCATTATGTCAACAAAAGATCTGCCACAACATTTCAAAGATGTAGACACACGGCGACACATTTAAACTTATGTAAACTAAATCAGTCAAACTAAAACCTAAAGTGTAGGATGAGGGAACATCAAGTTAACAGATGTGTGCCACACTCTTTGCAGTCTTGAAGGCTCTTCATTTAAGAACTTTTTTTGAATAATATTTTACATTAACATTGCAAAAATTTAAGATTTTGTGTTCACAGTTTTATTCTTATTGCCTAATTTTGTTAAACCTTTGTCCTCCTCAATGGTAAAGGGTTTAAAAACCCATGGTCAGTGCTGTGCTGTTTGGCTGGGGTTGTGTGTATAATTTGACAAATTTTGCTTTAGGCTGCTTTCACACTGGTTTAGTGGTGGACTCGGTCCAAATGGGTGGAGGACAGGTGGTAATTTGATCACTTTGGTTTGGCTTAGTTTTAATTCAGAAAACAACTTCTGACTTGCTCCAAACAGCCTCTGGTGCAATTCCATGAGCTAACCAGTTACTATAACTAGTTACTGTAACCAGTTCCATGAGCTAACCAGTTACTATAACTAGTTACTGTAACCAGTTCCATGAGCTAACCAGTTACTGTAACTAGTTACTGTAACCAGTTCCATGAGCTAACCAGTTACTATAACTAGTTACTGTAACCAGTTCCTGTAACTAGTTACTGTTGCCAGTTCCATGAGCTAACCAGTTACTATAATTAGTTACTGTAACCAGTTCCATGAGCTAACCAGTTACTATAACTAGTTACTGTAACCAGTTACTGTAACTAGTTTCTGTTGCCAGTTCCATGAGCTAACCAGTTACTATAATTAGTTACTGTAACCAGTTGTCACGGCAAATTTGCGGTTGACCTCATTTGGAGACATGATTTATTGCTCTGGTTGAATGATGGAGTCCAGTCGAAGCGTGATGATTTTTTATAAAAAGGATTTATTATAAACTAAATGAAAAAAGAGTACAAAAGAAGTGTCCCATCCTGTTGGGAGTAAAGGCGGCCAGGTACTAAGCAGGATGGTTCAAAAGGTCTTGTGTCCGGCTCAGGATATATCCGACTGACCAACAGTTTTCACAGTTTTAAGCTTTATACAGATATGAGAAAAAGTCCCAACCCTGAAAGAAAGAAAAGGAGGGGGTCAGATGCTCCCAACAGTGAAAGTGGAGGAAAGGTTGGCGCCACTGTTATCTGTCCTTGATAGTGTGTGTGCGTGTATATCTGCATGTGAGTTCTCACTAACTTATTACTTCTCTGTTTGTTCTTTAAAAACATTCAATAATGGAGCAGAAACAAGTTGTCCTTCTTTTCCTGGTTTTAAAGCCCTGGTTTGGGCCGTTGCCGGCTTTCCTACAATGCAGTGCGCTCTACGTCATTACAGATACTTTCTATGTTGACGGGGCTCCTAATCGCGCTTGTGTGCTTGAATGTGTAAAACTGTATCCTTGACTTTTGACACATACTGTAAATGTCATGTCACTCGTAGGAACATGGCTACAGCGCTGTGGGAATTATGGGCGAAGCTGTCACTCAAAACCCAATAAATCAAACCAAAGAAGTAGATAAAAGCTGTGGTCGTTATAACACTGAGCAGTGCCAGAGAGCCAGTGTTGGGTTGTGACCCCTGCTCTACATAAACAATCACAAGTATCTATATATATTTTTGTTATTACTATTTTGTAAATCGGGCTCTTGTTTTGAAGTTAACCAAAAGTTTTGTCAGTAGCACTATGAAGGATCACCAAAAATCTGTGAAATATGTGAATGAAGTGTGTAAACGTGAGTTTTATGGATCAAATGAGCACATGTTGATATTCTACTTGGTCAATTTCTCACTTTAAAGGTTTTCAGAACTTTTAAAGTAAAGGTGGAAAATCAACAGAGATATTTAGCCTCAGTCTTTGTCCTTGTAGGTTCCAAATGCATCTTGGGAAACTTGAAAATATACTTCAGTGGGAACGCTCACCATCCTAATAATAGTATCCCTTTTTCTCATTTCTGTATCCATGTACCCCCCTTTGTCCAACTACAAATTTGAATGAGTGATAACACACATTTTTAAAGAATATCATTTTGGAAATAAGTGGAGATAAATAGTATTTACTGCAGTGGTTCACAATCGTTTTTTGACCTTGACCCCATTTTGATATCAAGAATTTCTGGAGATCCCAAAGACATTTTTTTATTCAAGTTGTTTTTTATCACATTTGAGCTCATATGATACTAAAGAGGATTAGGGCCATTAAAAAAAAAAAAAAAAACAGAGCCAGTGAAAGAATAAAAAGAAAAAAAAGTCACAATTGTAATCTTAATTTTTGTTTGTTCGTCTTGAATTTTTTGTTCAATGTGTTTTTTTTTTACATTTTTTTTATCCTAATTTCTTTAGTTAATTTATTGTGTGAGATTGTATGTTGTTTTTATAATATAATTAGAACATTTTAAAAATCTATTTTAATTTTTCCGAAATTTCAGGAGACCCCATTTTTAGTGTGAATAGATTTATATCTATAGTTTTTAGTCACTTTATTTGTTAATCTCTCTTTCCCTCTCTCCCTCTCTCTCTCTCTCTCTCTCTCTCTCTCTCTCTCTCTCTCTCTCTCTCTCTCTCTCTCTCTCTCTCTCTCTCTCCCCCTTGAAACACTGTAGTAGACAGTATATACTCATTGAGTTTGGAGTGTTACTTTAGTGGGACATTAACAACACAGCCATGCTCTCTTGTTTAATGCCAACCTGCGCTCTCGCCACTAAGAACGTACGACTTTTTGTTTCGTAAACAGAGCCAAAGTAAATAATTGCATTCTGAGATATTACAAATAATCAAATAACAAATATGTTGCCATGTCTACTATTAAAATTAAAAGAAAACAAACATAAAAACTGATTAAGTAATTATTTTATCATTATATAAACAAAAATAAATAGAATTGTGAAAGATCCACAAAATTTGTCCTAAGAACTTCCAGATGACATAAAACAACCTCAGTGTGTCTGAATTATTCAAAGGCGTTAAGCACATTAACTTTCTCCTGACGAATGGTGGAGTGCAGAGCATTAAAGAAACATCAAAAATTGAGAGGGAGAAAAGTAGCTAATGAATTTTGCAGATCTGTAAACAGCACATGTGCATAGAAGATATCAAGTGGTTTTATTGATAACAGTTTGTGACACTTTTTTTTATTATGGTTGATAATATTGATTAAATTTGATATCTTAAGTGTGTGGGAATATTCCCCAATGCATAACTTTCAGAAGGATCAAAAGCATGGCGTGTTGTACAGTTAAAGTTGTGATAAATTGTGTTTACGCTTGGGGAATAAAGATAGTAGTCATGGCATCATTATCTTTATCCTGTAGCTTTGCTCCTTCCTCGCTCGAGTGTTCAGAGCAGAGGAAATAATCCCTCCTGAATATAACTAAACTTGCTCTTAATGGTTACAAACAATTTGGTTTAACATGTCATTCACTGGATTTACAGTGTGTGAAGTGTAGGAATAGAAAATTATTTATAAAACAAAAAGTCGATCATGTTATTCCAAGTATATCCAATAAATACTCATTTTCTTTTAATAAACGTGGCTAATAAAATGAACAAAACACCTCCAGTTGTAGAAAACAAAGATATTGAGTCAAAACTGTTCAGCCTCAAAGGTTTTACTTTAAGATCATTTTTAGAGTTAATTATAATCTGATGGAATTCCCAAGAAAGGAATCTCTTATCTAGACTGTGTTCACAAACATGGATATGGACAGTGTGAACGCATAAACCCCTAATTTCCACTGGATGTGTATTTGCTGCGTAACAACAGAGCTGATACATTTCCATTCTAGTCAATGTAGTCCATATGTGCTCCATCACTGCTGAGTAACGACTCCTTCAGTCTGTCTATACAGTCTATACAGAACTTCTATATTTCCCGGATGCCGGAACAATTATGCATGAATTGTTTTTTTTTCAAAATAAAACACTCCGTGTTCAAGGCGGATTGTGTTTCCATCCATGTTTGGAACCTCTTGCTCCTTATCAGGGTGTCTGGGGTCACCTGGCGTCTATCTCCAGGTTTCTTCAGGCGCTAGGGGGCGGGGCTCCACCCTGGACAGGTATTTCACATATAAATATTGACCTTGTTCATGGTTGAATCCACTAGCGAAACAAATCAGAGGTGGGCCGGAGGCGGGGCAAATGATCGGGACTTTTAAACCCAAATAATAAAGTTTGTGCTGCTTCCGTTCCGGGTCCTTCTGGCCCGGGGTCCAGTCCCTGCTGGCTCTGGGCCCACCGGCGGGCGACCGTCGGTTGCCCATTCAGCGCGGCTCTGGCCGTCTGCTGGGCATGGGCCTTGGCTCCCCTGGTGGGGTCTCGGGTGGGGGGCTCTCTGGGCCCTCCCCTCGGGGGTTTGGATTTTTGAGTGTGGGTGGGTGGGGGGGGCGGGATGCTGGCGGGGGGCCTTGGGGTTGGGGGTTGGGGTTGGGGGTTGGGGTCGGTGGCGGGATGCGCTCGGTGCTCGGGTGCTTGGGTCTTCCTCGGATGTGTGTGTGGGAGGCGGTGGCTGCCTCTAGGCCTGGGATCTTGGGGGCGTCTGGGGGGCTCCTCGGCCGGGGGGGGTGGCCTGGGGCTCCCTGGCCCCCGCTCTTTCTGCTGGCCTGGCTGCATCTGCAGGCCCGGGGCAGTTCCTAGGTTTGAGGTAGCGGTTTTTGCACGTATACTGGTCTACAATGCATTGGCTTGCGATGTGGGATAGAACTCACACTGGGCTTAACTTTAGACATGGTAAATCTAAATACCTGCTTTAGGTACTACCACTCACTCATTCCCCCTGTCCACAGCCACCACCTTTATAGCTAAGCTTCACACTTGTCACTAAACTGGCTTAAAAAAAAAAAAAAAAAAATGCTACATGGTCACTAATAATAAAACAACACAAATTCAAAACATCTCAGCACCACAGATAGTGACCACATCATTCTGACACCCACTTTAACCATTTCCACTCAGAGCCTGTTTCAGTAGCTATAAAGTTTAGTAAAACTGGCACAGTGGCCCACATGTTCACAACCACTATTTCATATTGAAGTACTTTAGACCTACTCACCACTATATGAAGGGCAGACGACGGGACCATGAACTCGTCCACGATGATGGACAACATGACAAGTCCACTCATTCTCTCCTGTCCCACTGTGATCCTCAACTGGTTTTTAATTAGTTTTAACTTTGAGAATGAGCGGGACAACAAACATGACACGTGACTGACGTAACCATGATTACATATGTGACCAGGGCTTTAATTTAACACCCGCCAAGTTTGGCGGGTAACATTGTAGCGTTACTCGCTATTTTGGCTCCTGAAGAATTAAACACCACTGCTGTGTCTGTTTGAATCGGCAGGCTGCGGAAAGTCATTGTTGCCAAATTGGGCTGTTTTCCACCAAGAAATTTGAGGGTTTTTGTTTGTGTTTAGACTTTAAAACATAATGTGTATCTGGCAACACTGCTGGTTGTACTAATCCTACATTTCCCATGAACACTATATTGTGACGTGTCATTCAACAATAGGCTATGTGCTTATGTTAGCATGATTGTTATTGGAAAAAACAAACAGAACGGCGCAAACCAAACAATAGGATCTGAAAATAAATTGTAAAATTAGTTAGAAAAAAACAAACAAACATGTAGATATTTATCTGGTGTCTGCTGCTGACTCAGGACGACCAAAGAGGATCTGAAAAGAAGATGAAATTGTAGTGGCATGAGTAGCTGGTATTCAACCATTAAAATGTGCACTATACAGTTTGTGGGGTGTGGGATTTGTTTACATTAAGCATGCATGCCAGTAAAACATGTTTTCTTTACAGTACATGTAATTCTTAGTCCTGATTACTTCTATTCTTTCTAACTTTAAACAGTGTTCCAGGATCCAATTTTCATCTGAGTTAAGTTTGTTTATTAGGTTATGAGAAAATGTTTACTTCTCTGACACACCCTGTATGTGACGCTTGAAAAATTGAAAAATGTCAATGAATGAACCGCTGTTAAGGCTTGTAGATAGTTTGTAGTATGTAGAAAGTTTGTCACCTGAGGACGCGGCCACTTATTTAAGGAAACTCACTTTAAGTACTGGTGAACAATTGCGGGATCAATGCAGTATAATGAGTGGTCATCCGATGTGTGCTCCTGACCTGATGTTCAATGGCCAGACATTTATACATAACCCAGTGTATAAACAAAAGAAAACTGAAAAGCATTAAGTTGCTTAGAACTACTTGTTATGAACGGGCAGGTAGGACGGCTGCTGTGCCGGCTGTTAACGAAGGTTGTATTTCCACTTATTCTGATCATTTTTATTGGTTGAGTTTCCATCTCTACATTAAGTCTCCTCCTCACTGTCCCACGTTTGCAAATGCATCCATTTACAGCTTTTTATGGTCTCTTTTTACTGGATCCATACTGAGATATCGCTCCGTCGGCTCCTGTGAACCATCGCCTCAGCAGCGATTACATTGATACAATCGCTTCTGTTGCCTGTGCGCACATGTACCTAAGTTAGTAATCATACGTCACATGAAATGGGTCTCTATAACCCCTGTATGAATCTGCATGATGGGTGATGTTAAACAGACTGTGCCTATACTCTGGGCGCCTCTGGGCACAAGTCATGGGAGGCCCCACCTTCTCCAGCTCCCCTGAGCCGTGGTAGAGGCCCGGCTCTCTTAAGTCCTACCTCCCTTCAGGGGCGTGCCAGACCCTAGCGGCCCTGAAGCCCCACCCCTGGTTTGATCACAATAATCTCCAAAAACACAGGACAGGACTGAGTTGATTTCCTTCTGCTCCAAAGACACTATCAACTGTTTGTTTGGCTTTGTGCTTCTCTTTAATTGCATTCATTACAACTCACTTTATCGCACAATTACACGCGGGATTTTCCGAGTCCTCGCTGCTACACATACACATCATAGACAGAGGTGGTGGGGATTGATGGACAGCGGAAAATGGAGACGTTACAGAGTAGTTACACATCCAGAGGAAATCTGGTGTATGTGTATAAAGTTGTACCTGATGGGTAGTTTACCAAAGTGGAATTAAAAGATCCAGGATAATAAAATGATGCCTGGCTTAGCCACGCCCTCTGACCATGCTGACTTTTTCAGTTTAATCAAACTCAGTTTAGACTGAAGAGCAGCGCCTTAGCCAATCCCTCTTTGTTTTATGATGAGTATAAAGCAGATTACCAACCAGGTAGAATTACACTTCAAAATGTCCATGGGTTGCTAAACATTTTGGTTTAAATACTAGAGCACCTCAACATTTTTACATACATTGTCTTATTTTTATAGACTTTAATTAAAGGATAGGGGAGGCTTTGTACAAGAAACACATTTTACAGCGTGTAATGAAAGCTATGAATTAATCAGTAGACATGTTGAGCCATCACTCATCTAGATCTGCAGCTATAGTAATCTTTCTTTATCGCTGCCCTGGAGAAATGATTACAGCAGAGTCAGATGATGGTCACTGGATGGTAATGGTCTTAAATACAATCAGTATTTAAGACACATTTATCATCTTAGCAAACATAACGACTACACAAAATAGTGACTTTATTTATCCCGCACCATCTGAGATCCTAACATTTCCACATGAGCAGTGTCAGGAACAATGAAGTCCTTTAAACAGGAAGAAAGCTCCAGCAAGAATAAAGTGCACATATTTTACAATAGTATTAATAAAGTAATAATGAAAATAAATATTAAATTAATCAGTCATGGAGTCTTGAATTGCGCATTCCACAGTTTGAAAACCACTGCTTTATGAACATACGGGAAACCATTAAAGAATATTCGGAGCGAAGAACACTTTCTGTGATGGATGAAGCTTAACGTACTATAAAAATGATTAAGATGTGTGGTGTGTGTGTTAGCAGTAAGGGTGTGAGAAACAAGTTCGGATGAACTACGCCGAATAGCACGTACCGAGAATTCAGTCAAATGACTCGGTTCCACCGAGTAAAACAAATTAAATTGTGCAACGTAAAATCTTAATGTACATTGAGTTGCATTTGAAATGATATATCACACGACTGTGTTCCGATAAAATTTAGAAATTGATGGAAAAGGGGGTGAGCCTCCAATCCCCCCTTTTCAAAAAGGTCTCAGAGAGGTTCTTGACATCTGCTCATAGAACATCCATGTCAAATTACAGCCCGATTCAACTAGCATTAACAAACGAGTAGTCATTTGAAAAATGGGGCCCCCTGGTGCCCCCGTTCATATATTGGAATGTATCAATGATTTGGTACCTCCAACTGTCACAATATTTGACTCACAAATAAATGAGAAAACAACTTTGATGGGAATTGCCAAAAAAAAAAAAAAAAAGCGGGTGGGCCCCAAATCAAAAATTGAGCTCTGAGCATTGATGCGTACACATCCATAGATTATAGCTACCAAATTTGAGGCTGATTCGTTCACGGCTAACAGAGGAGAAATTTTAACAAGTGTACATAACAACAAGAACATGAACAGTGAGTGGCGTTTTGAGTCCCGTAGCCCGGCCATATATCGTCAAATCAATTTGGTGATATATGGCAATATTTTGCAATTAATATATCATCCCAAAAAGTCCTGAATCAATTTTTTTAATCATGTTTTTTTTTTTTTTTTTTTTTTTTTTTTAATGAGAAAAGTATTTAATTGTGCTAACATCTGTATAGCACGTAAACGGCCAGTCACTCGGTGTCAGTGAACCACATCAAACCTTGTTAAACTACCTCATTCCTCAATGTATGTGATTACTTTTTAAAAATAATTTCAGAACTAGACAGAATCTGTTGCAGAAGCAAAAGTTAAACTTAAAAAAATAACAATAATTAATTTGACTGTTTGATAAACGTACCACTTGTTTTTGATATTTGTACTTGAATTACAGTTAGTTACCATTTACTTATTCTCACAAGTTAATACCATTTTGTACTTAAAGGTGAAATTTGTTATTACTGAAGGCATCTGGCGACCCCCTCCCAGTGTCTTGCAACTCCAAATGGGGTCCTGACCCCAAGATTGAGAACCCTTGACCTACTATCAGTTTGTATTGATCCATGTGGTTAAATAGGCAGATTTGTTTTTCTTCTCGGTTTAAAAACAAGAACTTGGAAGCATTTCAGCTTCAGCTCCAACTTTTCAGCTGACAACATCTTTTACTGTTCAGAACTGCAGCCAGTGTCCCCAGTGAGTGTGTGAGTCTCGAGCCTGAATGTGCACTTTCTTACACTTCCAGCTCAGGCTGTTTGAGAGAGAGGCTCTAATTGGCCGGTGACTGTGAATGTGACTGCACCGCTGACCCCCTGTTCTCCAACTGTGTCCAGTCTAGCTGCTCCTTTACATCTACTTCTCAGTTGGTATAAATTATGTAAGCTGTGTGACTATGTTGAGAAAGCATAGATCCAAATACGTTAACATTCTTCTCATTCTCACAATATCAAAGCCTTGCCATGGTGGATTCGATCTTCTGGAGTGTGGCACCTGCAGGTCCTTAACGAAAAAAAGATGATTTTTCTTTGCTAAGCCTCCAGTACATCACGGAAAATCCATGAGATTGGCACAGCATCTGGCATCCAAAACTCTTCTTTTCCTGTGTAAAGATCTATTTCAATGTGTTGGCTTTTCTGAAAATAAATAAATAAATAAAGTGTTTATTTGCAAGTCGTCTTTGAACTTATCCTCTCTTTGAGAATAACTTTAAAGTGTATTTGGTCTAAAATAAAAATCTATTTGATATTTTTCATCATAAAATGACCTTTAAAGGAGATTCAAACCTGCGAAATGTGAACATGCAGCACAAAACTTCACTGCAGATGCTGATGGACAGATTTACTCAAAACACTGAAATGTAAAAAGAAAAAAACATTTCTCATGTAAGATCTATAATGTATACAGGATTGTAGAGCCTCCAATTTTTCATTTTATAATGTTCCTAATTCCTAGATTTTACCCATCTTTTGTTTCTGTTTCATCCCTGATCAGATCTCATTACAGGCCATTGAACTTCCTGAAATCATGCAAAACATGCTTAAAGCTGCAATATGTAGTTGTTTTTGGCATAATTTGTCATAAATTAATCCTAACCTTTCAGCATATTGTTATTCAAAATTTTCTGAGAGAACTTAGCTTTAGAAACCATTGAAATCAGACAGAAAATACATTCATTTACCTTTTTGCGGTGACATCAGCATCCGGGACATGACCTAGCATTGCCCGCCACCATTTTAAGAGGGGTATGCTTTTGCTTGACAACCGCTATTTACGCTATTGACCGCGGACAACGCAAAGGTTTTACTCAATGTCTTGTGAATATTTCAGCAGATTAGAGCCAAAGGCCAAGCACCGATATGAAGAAAAGTTACGTGGTTTACGTGACTTCCTTGTTTTTTTCATCTCTCTTCTGAGTTGTTTCCTGGTTTGTTCCCACTGTCGGCACTAATCTTGTGAGAACGGCCACTCAGGCAATTTCAGGTGGCAGTTCTCGTGAGGCAAGTGACAGCGTTCAGTTTAGTGAGGCAGAGGAATGTTTGAATTATTATTACATTAAATAGGATTTTTACGATAAAATACTAATATGGGATGATGGCAGGAAAAAGGGGTGAAATACGGGAAATTCCCAGTCAAAACGTGATCCTTGACAGGTATGTTCATTCCCCCTTTTTTTTCCTCTCTTCATGGCCCGTACGCCAGTCCGCCCTTGCCTGTTACTATGCGTTAAGATTAATGGCACGATTCACGCAAATGCCAAGAATCAACACACTCTATTTTGATTTGTTAAGTGAAGTTAAAAATGTCTAGAATGACGACAAAAATGATATTCGTAAAGCATCATAGTTAGGTGTAAACCCAGCATGAAAGCCCTCTAGTTAGGCCTAGACCTATAGCTATAGACTAGCCATAGACATTTCAGTCATTACTGAATAAATTATAATTGAAATATAGGTTAATTCATAATCAATGTCATAAAATCAGTCAGGAAGAAATTAGATCCCCAAAATACTCAATCTACCATGAACGAAATGTCTACTGCAAACATACAACCATTTTGATTTTGGGCTTCATGTACTTCTTTCGTCGTTGGTTCGCCTCAGTGCTTGGATCCATAATTTCCAATTTCTCGCCTTTTTCTGTAGGTTTTCTGTAAAATGATATATTTTCGTTCAGCCAGCCAAATACTACGCAGGATTTGGGCATTCTAAGATAAAAATCTGCCAGACTGCAAAATCTCAATCGTGAAATGGCAGCGCGCGTTTCTAGCTCAAGTGCTGTCATCACAAGGAAGGGTGTATAGAGCAGTCAATTAAATTTTTCTTATAACTGTAATATTTTACATGCCACTATGACAGGTGAGGCTCTGCCTACCCTCACTGCTTGTCACTGTGTAAGATGATGTTCAAAGTACTTTATATTACCTTTTTTTTAGGGGAGGGTGGCAGCTGCAGCACATGGCCAGGAAAGCACTGCACAGGAAAAAAATGATTTGACTTTTTCTTAATGTTTTTGGCTAAACTTATGAGAAACCAAAGAGAAAGCAATAAAGATTTGAACGTGAGCCACTGGTTGCAGGTTGGAGTTGAACACAGATCTGAAGGTTTGTGATGCATTTAAAGTCCAACAGAGGTCTGATGTAAAGGTCAAGGAGTGAAAAGTGAGCAGAATGAAGTCTATGCTGATGTACCTGTAGAGCTTGAGTGATGGTCTGAAGTCATCTCTGTGCCTGGAATAGTTTCCGTAATCACTGATCAAATTCTCTTGCTCTCAAATATGTGAGAAGATGAAAATGAAGCTGTCTGTAGTTCAGAGGAGTCAGGGTTGATTGATTGGAGAAAAAACGTGGCTGTAATGGTCTGGGGGATTTTTGACAGCATATGGTCCATCAAATTAGAAAGCTAGAGCAGCTTTGGAGCGAAGCCGCTCCAGCTTTCCATTTTAATCAGCCCTTTCTTTGTTTTCACACTTCAGGCCTTGATGTACGGCTTGTGTTTCCCCAGTGTTTAGAGTGAGTGCTTATCTTTACTGCAATAATGCTAATGTCTAGCATTCTGTGACCAAGTTCACTGTCACTGAGTTCTCACTTTTTGGAAGAATGTTCTCCATGTGAAAAGACTCCCAAAGAAGAGCCACCCCTAAATGCTCATAGTGTTCTTCCTCACCGCTTTTTGATAAAAAGTATTATATTTGTACAGCTGTGTCTTTTATTGAGTTGAAATCACTGGAAATTTCATTGTACACACAAAACTGAATGTAAAAACTGAGTACGAGTGAGGGAGAGGGGATAAAGTTATGCCACGCCCACACTACGTCTACAGTGTGATTTTGCACAAAAGTTGTTTCTCTGTTAGCTGAAAAGAAGCTCGACTATGGCTAAAAAATGCAGTTGAATATAAAGAGGTTTGTTAAGTCAGTCTGAGGTAAAGAAGACCAAGTTTGTTCTGTGGAAATGACAGAAAAGAGCAGCAATAGCAGCAGTTAGTGTAGCTCGTAGCAGCACCTGCAGCAATGATGCTAATGCAGGAGAACCTGCCTCCATCAGACAGGACTCAGTAGGAGAACTATCCAGGAGACATGAGGACGACTCAGGGACAGAGAGAAGAGAAGGAGACCACGGTTAAAGTTCTGATATAGACATTAAGACAGAGACTCAGTTCAAAGCTAAGATGAGCTGCTGCTCTAGGTTTATGAAAGAAAAAGCAGGCCTCAGCTGTGAAATGTGTAAAACAGTTGCAAGAATACAAAGTTCTCCTTTTCTTTTGGACAAATAAAAGATAAGCACATGTTTCATTTTCTGCTGATTCATCAGAGCAGTTATGGCCATATGGGTGTAAAAGTTTGGAAATATTTAGTATTTGTGAGTTTTTGTGTTTAGAAAGCTTAGTGACCTTTGTGGCTAAATTTGCAGTGATTTTGCGCTGTCCTTGGTGCTGAAACACAGCTGTCACTCAGAGTGAGAGACAAATGTGTTCAGTAACAGATGATTGCTTTATAAAAGCTGATTCAGCATTCTTTTATCAAAGATTTTGGTTAATTGGTTGTTTGTGTTCATATGATATTACTGGCCCATTTACTTAGCAAAAGGAATTTTAAAAAAATGTATTCTGTGACATGTTTGACTTCCTCTTTCTGCCAGAACAACACCCGGTCTGTGTTCTGGGACCTGATGATTTACAAATTAAGCACTGCTTCAAGGGTACCTGTAGTGGAAATGTATATAACCAAAAAAATGTGTTTCATGTTTTACCAATAAACACAGCTTAGCCAGAGTTCACAGGAATGAACAATTATGCATCATATCCTGACCAAAATGTCAGGTATAAAATTGTTCTAAAGCAAAAATGACATATATCATAATAGAGATGTAATCAATATCAATAAAAAATATGTACGATAGAATGTTCAATTATTTCACAGAACTCCAGTAGAAAAAACCCGGAAACAACCCCTGACCCAGAACCACAAGGTATTCTGGGGGATGTAGGCAGCTGTGTACATTAGTAGTTTCATCACCTGAAATGATGAGCTGAGGAAACGGCGTGGTCAGTGTGCCCTGCTGCAGCTCCCCCTCCTGCCACACACACACACACACACACACACACACACACACACACATACACCAAAGTGAACCAGTCCAAGATCCTCCGGCAGATCCACCCAAATTTCTCGAAAACACGAGATACATGCTGGAAACTCCACTAAAGCATGCTAAGCTAACCCACCGACACGTGTGTATTGTTGGACACAAACATAAAAATAACGCTTTACAAATGTGCACTTTATTTTTCGATTTAAACATATGCAACATGCAACACCAGCGTAGAGCGGAGAGGGAACAGTGAGGTAACCTGATCCATGGCCCTGGGGAGCAGCGAGTTGAGAACAGAGCAGCTCTGTAAAACTTGTCTTAATAACGTCATTAGGGTCCGCCTAAACCACCACTAACATCGTCTAAAAACAACGTAAATCATCACTGACTAAACACAGAGCCATCAGTGCTCGTTTAACTTTGCTGTGTCTGTGAAGTTTCGTCCGTTTTTCGTGTAGCGCAGCGGTGCTCTGTGAGAACGTGATCAGCTTTAATCATCTACACCTGCTCAGTGTTTGAACTGTTATGTCTGGCTAACTAAGAATTACTCAGTCCATGTTGTCCTTTAGTTCTTTTTATTTCAGCCTTTTGTCCGTACCTCGTCGGTACACATTCACAGTCAGCAAGCTACTTCAACTACAACCGTTTCAGTGGGAACTTCCAGTTTTCAGAATAAAAGTCCGTTGGAGCCACGTTATTAGAATGTTACATTTGAACAACATCTCATCAGAGCTACAGAAGATAGGACCATTTAAATTAAATTAAGTTGATCAAAACTGAATCAATAAACCTGATCAGATTCAGTAAAGCATTGATCCCTGAGAGGAATTATGGTGACATTAATCAATCAATCAATCAATCAATCTTTATTTGTATAGCGCCAAATCATAACCAATGGTATCTCAAGGCACTTTACAGTAGAGCAGTCTTAAGGACGGACTCTTCATTTTATGGATACACACATATGCATATATACGTATATACACATACATGCTGTTCTCATACATCTTTATATGACATATACATAATTAAAAAGGAGCAGTCAGAATAATCCATGTCACTACAACTTATAACTACGTTTTAATTGTATCCTACTTTATTTTTGACAAACATTTTCCTTTACATATTGAGTTTTTTATTTATTTATTAGTATTTATTTTGTTTCCTCACAAGTTAAAAACTATAATAATTTCTGTAAAAAAAAATGATGAATATTTCTAAAAAAAAAAAAATGAAATTTATAAAAAATAAAGTGGAAAACACAGAATTTGGGAAAGAATGAAATGGAATTTTCAAAAAATAAAACAGATTTTATAGGGCCCTAAGTCATGTCTGCTCCTCTGGCAGCCTTCACAGCATGTTGGTCATTGTTTACTGTTGATGAAACACACCCCCCCCCCCACACACACACACACACACACACACACACACACACACACACACTCTGTAGGTACAGAGACGAGGCAGAGTAGTGATAATAACAGTAAACACACACCTTTTGTCTGTGGTTGACACCGTTTGGCGATGAAGTAAAATAATAAAACTCTAGCACTTTCTGTCCATCTCGGTTCTCTCTTTGACTCAATCCACTGTAGAAACAACTCTCGTATCGCTTCGCTAAAAGTTGAAACATGGCGTTGTTGACTGGAAATGCCAGAGACTCGGGCTGAGGTTTGGAGCGGACCAATCACAGCCCTTACATTCTGCATCGCCTCGACACTTTGTCAGGATTTTTGGGAGGCACACGTCAGGTTATGGGGAGGGGTCTACGTCTACGTAGAGCGCTACGTGCGGCTACGAAATCGATTTGACGCTGAACCATATATCAGGCTTTAGGCTGGGCTAAGAGCTAACGCTAACGACCAGAGCGAGTAAAAGGAAGCGACCAAAGAAGAAGTACACGGCTTACTGTCATCAAACCACAAAGAGCCACAGATTTATTTATTTTAACACTTGTATGTGTGGTGGGTTCCCCTTTATCTAAATGTTGATGTGATGATGTGAAGAATTCTCCACAGACACCTTCTTGATATAAACATAAAATTTTATTAAAACAAAGTGAAAATGAGTGTCCGAGTTAGACACTCCAAGTCCGAGTCCAGCAAAGCCGAACGCTACTCTGTGGAAAGAACAGCCAAGCAAAGACTTATATGGATCTGACGAAAAACCTGAAACCCAACATGTGGAGTCTAAGGCTTTAGCTAAGGGACAAAGAAAGGAAGCAACAAAGGTTTATTATGGTGGTAAAACTCCCATATATCAACAAACAAAGGCTGGAGTTAGACTCGTTTATGACATACAGCTGTAAAACTTTCAAGGTTCATATGTCAATATAACATTCCAACAGCAGTGCTTCTGAGGTGTCAAGGCTAATTGTGAAAACATGTGTCCTGCAAGCATGCAAGAGGCCAACACTCAAATGTAGGTAAAATGTATATTGCATTAAATGAATCATATGAAGCAGTCAATACACCTCATATGAAAGGATAAAAGCAAACATGTCACACGTTGTGTGTAATAATTTAATTTAATTATATTTCACGTGTTCACAGACAAAGCTGGCCCCATTAGACAGTAATGTAATTACTGTGATTACTACACTAGAATATACTGTTAGTACTGCTCTCAATAATTAATGATTAAATCAAAAAGCTTAATCTGGTTTAATTATAGGAAACCAGAGAAATATTTATCAACCATAACTTTATGTAACTCATTGTCAGATATCATATAAACAAGATTCAGCTGCAGTGTAAGTAATAAGAAAGTAATTGTAAATAAGGAAATAAATGCCAAAATTGCCCCCATAATACATACCCTGCTGTTTGTTTCATGTCAGAGATGTTAGTTCTACCTCAGGTGTGCACTGATTATTTATAAAATGTGTTTGATTAAGCATTTATTTAATGTCTATATTTGTACATTGAACAGTTTATTTTTTTAAATGAATTTTTTTCTAGTTTATTTCCATTATTTTGTTGACCTTTTTTTAACTGTTAAATATTAGGTTTAAAATAAAGTATTTGAATTTGGCCTTTTTCTTCTGGTCCTTATTTTGAAGAAGTTAAAAAACAAAACAAAAAAAAACACGAATCAATAATTATCAATATTGACTGATATGAAACACTTATATCGTACATATTTCAGGTTTATCGCCCAGCTCTAATATGAATCAATTCTAAAGTTTTTTGTGCACCGTCTAAATATTTATCAATTTGCATAAAATTAATAATTTGGCCAGATGTGGAGCAAAATGCAAGGTTGGACCACCCTAGTACTTGTATTTATATTCCTCCTCCATTTCACCATGTTTCTTCCTGTAAAAGTTGTGAAATCTTAGAATCATGTTGTTGGATTTCAACTTTGTACCTTCGTTTATGGGTTTGTTCTTCAATAGGCCTATTGTTTGCATCACTGAGTAGGATACAGTTAAGGCCTTAATGTGAAATCCATGTTGAATTGAAAATATTATTTCTAGGGGTGGCCACAGCCAATCAGATTCCTCCTTTCCCTTCTGTCTCCTTTGTCCTTCTTCCACAGCTTTACACTGTTAATTGCTTTCTTTTCCTTTCAACATAAACCTTCACTTCTCCATTTCTTTCTCATTTCATTTTTGTTCTGATGAATGGTTTTGTTTGAACTTTGTACAGAAAATGCATTTTTTTTTTCCATTCATTTGCGATCATTTTAGTGTTGCAGTAGTGTTTATCAACCCCTCCAGTGACTGAACGTCCACCCCAAACACATATTTGGCTCTTCAAAGCCTTATTCATAGTGGCTGTTACCTGGTACAGAGTGCTAAGCTAATTGGCTAACAGACGAGCACTTACTGACTCATTTAATGTCCATTCAATGAACCATTAGTGAAATCTGTTTAAACTGCTGGAAGAGTTGCAGCACGAACCAATGGGGTCATTTTCATAATTCTGCAGTTTTTTTAAGCTCCTCGAGATAAGAGCTGAATCATGATTCATGACGAGCGTGACTAACATTTAGAAATCAGTGAAGTCGATAAAGTCCTGTCCTACAAAACTTTGGTAGTTATTACGTGTTAACCACACGTCATCTTGCCCCAAAGAAATACAGACAAAAACAGGCCCGGATCTACCGGGGTGGCATAGGGTGGCAAATGCCACCCGACAACAAAGCCTTCCATCCCTGCTGCCACCCTAATTTGTGCACACGGGCAAGGAACTATGCGGCCGCGGTCCGCCGACCGGTAATGCCCCGCTGCCGCTTCCTGACTGTGGAGCCAACGTTCTAAAACACCAACAAAGAAGACGCTGAAGTATCGCGAGAGCGGCACGGAAATGCGTTGTTTACATTGGCGCACGAGAGGAAAGAGGTAAAAACAGCTGCCAACCCTTACGCTTTTTGTAGATTAATTCATGATGTAACTGGAACATCCGTTTCATCAAAGAGAAAACACATCAGTTGCCATAGAGACTAATTCTGTGTAGCTAGCCTGCTTCTGACAAGGGCAGGCTTAGCTTAGCTTATCCTGCTGTTCATTCAGCAGAGTTTCTAACGGCCCTTCACAGCGAGCTTCATGTTTCACACCATTCTTACAATCACAATGAGGAACAGAAACAAGATTTTTTAAAAATAAGTAATAAATAATTTAGCTGGCCTCTCTCCTGCACGGTCGCCGCCTGCTTTGACGGGGCAGGCCGCTCTGGGCCGGCTGGCGACGGGGATTGCCTCCTGGACTGCTGGGGGATGTGGCTGGTGCCTAGCTCCGCCTGGGGGGGGTCCCGCCGTGCTCCGTATGGCTGCCGCACTTTGGGGGGGTGCCGCGGGGGGTCTCCGGTTGTGCTGCTTGGCGCGTCTCTGGGGCCCGCGGTGCTGTGTGCCCGTCTGCGCCGTCTGCCCTCTCCGGTTGCCCGCCGTGCGGACGGGCCGGGCTCCTACCAGACAGGCCTCCTACATGGACACTTCACATCACTCACTCCCAGCTGGTCTGGCTCACCCACTTGTTGCACCACACTCACATACCCAACCCTTGGGGGGGCTGGATGGTGGGGCTGGGGGTGGAGGGGGCCGCCGCCTGTGCTACTAAGTAGTGGTGCGGGGGCGGCACTCCCACCTGTGGATGCCCTACTAATCCCTCCAATTTTAATTACACCTCAACACACCACCCCCCGGAGGGTGGGACCACCACTTCCACCCTCCGGAGCTATTGCACCACATACACATATATACACATAGGCTGGATGGGGAGCACCGCGCGGGCGGCATCAAGTAAAGGCGATCTGCCGCGCTCTGGGGTTCTTGGTCGGTGCGCCTGAGGGCCGGCGGGGTAGCTTGCAGCATCCCCTTGGTGCCCTCGGCGACTATGGGCGTGGTTGTCGTCCCTGGGGGCACTGCTCTCGGTGCTGCTTCCGTTCCGGGTCCTTCTGGCTTGGGGTCCAGACCCTGCTGGCTCTGGGCCCACCGGCCGGCTGCCCGCTCCGCGCGGCTCTGGCCGTCTGCTGGGCGGGGGCCTTGGCTCCTCTGCTGGGGGCTCTCTGGGCCCTTCCCTCGGGGGGTTGGGTGCTTGGGTGTGGGTGGGTCGGGGGGCTGGATGCTGGCGGGGGGCCTTGGGGTTGGGGGTTGGGGTCGGTGGGGGGATGCGCTCGGTGCTCGGCTGCTTGGGGCTTCCTCGGATGTGTGTGTGGGGGGCGGTGGCCGCCTCTCGGCCTGGGATCTTGGGGGCATCTGGGGGGTTGCTCGACCGCGGGGGGGTTGCCTGGGGCTCCCTGGCCCCCGCTCTTTCTGCTGGCCTGGCTGCATCTGCGGGCCCAGGGCAGTTCCTGGGTTTGCAGTAGCGTTCTTTTTTTTGCACATATACTGGTATACGATGCACTGGCACGCCTTGGGATGTGGGATAAAACTCATACTGGGCTTAACTTTAGACACGTTAATCCCAAATACCTGCTTTAGGTACTACCACTCACTCATTCCCCCTGTTCACAGCCACCACTTGTCACCATACTGGCTGGATTACACAACATAATAAGCACAATATATTCTACAACCTCACATCTCACCCTCACTGCAAAACAATCTATTTATCCCCACCTTTTCTATTTCCTACATTGAGTCTCTCTTCCCTGCTCCCCTTCCCCTCCCCTTCCCCTCCCCTTCCCCCTCCCCTTCCCCCTCCCCCTCCACTTAGGTGTAACACTGCTCTCCCTTTTTATATCCTCCCTATAATAAAAGATTTCTTACCCTTCCTTAGGAAGGGCTGGTGATGGTCACAATTAAGCATTAAAATAAATCAATGTATTTTAATGCAATAACAAAATATGCATTGCTGTCTCATAATGATTGCACTTCCTGTGGTGTTGACCTTTGACAGCATGTGCAGACAAGTAAAAGAAGAAAAAAGAAAAGAAAAAAAAAAAGTAATAAATAATTTACACTGTAACCTAATCATAAATAAGCTGCTGCGCCTTAATTTCTGGAAACTTTCCTTTCGTTCTTCCAGGATGAGAAGGCTTAGTTTTCCCATTTCTCTCCTTCCATCATTACTTCCACTTGAAGTTGCTTTTAAACGTCGATCCACATCAATTAGTAAACAACACAAATCGCAAGTGTGGGGTGAGAGTGGCAAAGGCTGTTAGTGTCTTCCCTCAGATTTCCAAATTTTTTCCCTCTGTGCTTTTCCCTTCACTAAACCCTTCAAATCCCAAACGCTGCTGTTGTTTCCACCTGTTCTTATACCGGCCCAGTAAAATATGACACACTCCTCTTCACTTTGATTATTATTATTATTATTATTATTATTATTATTATTATTATTATTATTATTATTATTATTATTATTATTATTATTATTATTATTGGTTTGTCTCCTACTGTGAGACCAAACCAAAACAGAATCCATGCACATCAGTGCAGAAAACTCAGGGATTTTAAGAAGTTAAAAACTTTAACTTAACTTTGGTTAAAATGGTGTTGAAAATGTGTAAAATAATAATTGAAAAATATGTGTTTATTTGATTTTTTAAATAAAAAAAAGTTTGTTTTTTTTAAAATCCAAAGCCAGAACAACTAATGCGTCTTCTGGCAGCACTTTGTTTGAATAATTCCTTAAACTGTAGCTTGTTAAGCGTTTTGTTGTGTGTAGGGATGTAACGATTAATCGTAAGGCAGTTAAAAATCAATTCATAGGTATCACGATTGACATCGATACTTTGAAAATTGAATCGCAGTACTTTTTGTAAACAGCAGAGGGCGCTATATATCTATCCCTTCTCTTGTCCAGCAGTGTGCCAGCGGGCGGAATCTGCTACTATTTTCTTTCTGGCCGCCTTCTACTGTTACATGTTAATGTTACATGTTCATAAATGATTCATTACCCCTTTAGCACCGAAATAATATTTGTAATATTACGTGAATATCTGTAAAAGTCACGTTTTTCTATTAGATCTGTCTGCTAGCATAGCATCTCTTCTCCACTGCTTGATTAGCTGCATGTCAATCAACCACTTGGTTACCAGCGCCCTCTGCTGGTCCAAACAAATATCTGACGTAAATCAGTGCAATGATGTTTTTTTTTTTTTTTTTAAAGTCAATTGTTAAGGCACAAAATACATTTTCAGTTGCACTTTTAAAAAGAAAAAGAACTATTATGTAGTTTTGCATTGTTTACTATAGAACCAGAATTTAAATGAATAAGTTTCTTCTTCATTTGTATTATTCCTTTATTTATTTCATTCAAGATTTATTTTTAGTTAAATTGCATTGTTTTGAATAGTTTATCAAGGGATTATTTTGACAATTAAAAATAAAAGGAAAATAATACAGTATTTTTCAGTCATTGTTTGTCTACAGTCCCATTTTGTAAAATAAATCATGAGAGAATCGTATCGTGAACCCAGTATCGTGAATTGAATCGTATCGGGAGTTGAGTGAATCGTTAAATCCCTAGTTGTGTGTGTTTGTTAACTCTCCCAATTTGTTGGGTTGTTTGATTTTAAGGATTTTATCTTTACATTGTGGATTTTGTCATTGGGCATCACAGCATGAAGTGTTTAATTTTAAATTTAATGGGCTATTTTAAATTATATATTTTAAAATGAGAAAAACTAAAAAAATACGTTTTTGAGGAAAACCACTTTGTCTTATGAGGGAACTGTGGCGACTTTTACCAGCTTTGATCACACAATTACTGCTGATGTTAACAATAATTCATACCAAACTGATTTCCACCATTCATCCACCAACAACAACAACATAGTGGGTGATTGACAGTTTGACCTGTGCGTTGCTCTTTGCTCAGCTTAATATAGATCTCAGTGGTTTGTCAAATCCTTTAAAAAAACTGAGCTCACAAAGTGAAAGGGCATTTATTGATTGACCTGCAGATTCTCAGATAAGTGAATAACTTTGTTGTCAGTGGCCGACTGCCCTGGAGAAATGTCATCGTTCAGGTTCTGAGCTGGCTTTGGGTTTGGAAGTGCGTCAGACTGTCTCTCTATTGGCTAACGCAGTGGTTCTAAACCTTGGGATCAGGACCACATTTGGGGTTGTGAGACATTGGAAGAAGGTCGCAAGATGCCTTCAGGAAAAACATTTTTAGCCAATTTTATCAATAATCATTTTAATCACTATGTTTACCCTATTTCTGAAACTACACCAACTTACCATATTTTAACCTATTTATATATATATATATTAGAGGTGGGCACAGATTAATTTTTTTAATCTAGATTAAAATGGGTAATTTTAATTCTCCCAAAGGCATGCGGAATATGTGTGCAACCCAAATAATGACTAAAAGGAAGTCTTTGAGAACGGGTTTATTAGACCAGGGGCTCATCTCCTGTTTCCAAAATGCATCACAAACTGATTGAGAAAGCAGTTCTATTATAATAAATGATGATGAAAATAAATCATGTTCAATAAGAAGAACTTGTGCCTACTAACTGTTTATTCTGTTTAACATTAATTTTGAACTGAACATAATAGGTCGTGATGAAGTGATTACAGTCACATTACAGTCAAGAAACTGCCTGGCACACGCTTCAGCAAAGTGACGCTCTTCTGTTTTCATCACACCTAACGGACAAAAAAGTAGATCCGAATAATGCTGCCTTCAAGTGCTATCGTAATTATGGTAAATACCAAAAACCGACATCGAAATTGCACTACTACTCGTAAAAAACTAGCATCATCAAGAAGCAAACATAATGTGGTGGTAATTCGTTGTGTCCTGGTAAGTAATAGATTAAGTCAGGGGTCTTCAACGTTTTCCAGGCCAAGGACCCCCAAACTGCTGGAGAGATGGAGCGGGGACCCCCTACTTATATATATTATATAAAATTGTGTTTTATATTAAACTGGTCCTATAGTGCCATGTATAAATGTACTATTGTGCATTCAATACTAAGACATTCAAAACACAAAGGTTTATATATTCTTGTTTTTAGTTTAAACATGTGCAAGGTACAGTGAGTAGGGTGGCCATGCCACTGCCATTCATAAACATAACATAACATAATAAACTGATACCTGCCAAGATCAACAATGTCTGTCAAATTGCATGTAACAACATTTTGCATAAAAGCTGTTCAAATGGACATTTTTGTTCAACATAAATGTGGAAACGAAAATTATTGATGCTTGTTAGTGCCACTGGCATGCATAAACATATGTTATCTTGCATACAATACTGAACTATTAACATAATTGACAGATTCATGTTTTAATTTTAAACATACATGTAGTATGGGCAGTGAATCCTCAAACCAGCTATGGATGGCATACATTAGTCACTAATGTATGATGGGACAGGTGAATGAACCAGTGCCCAGCTTGAAAGAGCTCCTGTGTGTCGCTGAACGTGTGCATTGCTGACTGAAAGACATCTTCTGCCTCCATTTATCTGTTCACTACAGTGTGTTGGATTCATGTTAATGTGTATTTAAAGACATTTCAATTTATTGAAAAAATTGCGGGGGGGAATATTAAAAAATGTCTAATTATTTTTATTATTATTATTATTATTATTATTTATTTTTTTTTTTTTAAATATCTAATTAACCAAAACTTTCGCGACCCTCCCTGCAGTACCTCCGCGGACCCCCTAGGGGTCGCGGACCCCCTGTTGAAGACCCCTGGATTAAGTAATTCAATTAAATAATGTAATTTAAATTCACATGACGTATCTTACCTAAAGCGAAGGAGTGAAGTTCCCAGCTGGCATCGATGAGGTGTACAGTAACGCCGAGGTAGTTATCGTTGTTGACAGATGTCCAATGATCCCCCGTGACTGCTACCCACCTCGCCTCGACAATCTTCGCATCCTTTGCGGCTTTCTTTGCGGTGTACTGGTCATCTATTCTCCTCATAATAGTTCGCCTCGCAGGTAGCTTGTAAGATGGGTCACCTGTGGCAGCCTGGAGAACGAGCTCGAGCCCATCATCTTCAACCACGCTGATGGGCCGGCAGCTGGTGGCAATCCACTGAGCGAGGAGATTCGTTAGCTTAGCTGATAGAGCTGTGCTGATGGGCTTGCCTCGGTTGCACTCAAACATAGTAGTTTGACGACGACTCTTCCCTTGCGCTCTATCAGCGCTTGACCCGGCATTAGCTAAGGGATGCTTTGCATTTAGGTGGTACTTTAGACTGGTAGAACTCCTACAATAAACTAATTCGGCATTGCACAAGGTGCAAACAACCTTTGACTTGTCGAAGTTTCCATTGGGAAGCGTTTTAAAAATAAATTTTCCCTGAAGCAAACCCGGTGGCTTCATAGCTGCATCCATGTTAGCATGTCACGTTGGATGTGGTAATTTACACAGGTTCGAAGACTCGTTATCCTCCCCTACAGTGCAATTCGGCTCCGTGCTGTATACATCCGCGGTGAAAGACATCATAGCTTGCGTAGTATAGACCCAGCTCCCAACTTTGAGAATAGATTAACGGCGATATTTTTTTTATCGCCCGATAAGAGGCTCGCGTTAACGCAGCACGTTAACGCCGATAACGGCGCGCCATTAATATATATATATATCACCTTTTTTTTTTTGTTCTTATTTTTACATTTTTTAATAAATTTTTTCTACATTTCTCCTTTCTACCACTTCATCAAATTCCAATGCCTTTACTGCACATTTTCTCCACTTTCAAAACACCCTTTTCATCACTTTTCTACCTAATGTTGTATGTGTCAATTGTGACTTTTAACCTCTTTTCACCATATTTCATGCTTACTTTTGCCAATTTAACCACATTCACAATTTGTTGTGGCCATTATTTCTGTTTAAACAAATTGTTATTATTTTTCTAATTACATTAGCCCATCCCCCACATTTCTGTCACGTGTCAAGTGTAACATAAGCCTGGTGCCTATTAGTATTATTTATAAAGCAGTGTCATTAGCATCAGCTAAAATCAATAAATAGACTCAGCTTCTGGAGTAACTAAGTAATGAAGAGACAGAGGCACAAATGGTGGTGGTAGCTTGTATTATAGTGATTAAGAAAAACATTTACAAAACCAATAGAAGAAAAAGTTCACAAAAATAACCCAAACAATATTTACTAAGGGTGTAACAATACATGTATTTGTATTGAATCGTTTCGGTACAGGACGTTCGTTTCGGGTACAGGGTTGTGCACGGATGAGTTCCCGCAACGGAACGGAAGTTGCGTGTGTTTACTTCCGCCTGCAGCTACATGTGTAGCCCGTTTACATCATGGCTCACGCTAGCGAGAAACCAGAGCTGGAGAACCCTCCCCTGTCGCTAAAGTCTCCTGCTTGGGAACACTTTGGCTTCCGGGTGAAATACTGCAACGGAGAAAGACCAGTGGATAAAACGAGAGCAGTGTGCCAACGTTGTTCAGCTGAGATCTGGTATGTTTCCGGGAACACCACGAACATGCTAACTTGACAAGAAAGAAAATGTCCTTAATGCAAACACAGCTGACTCAGCATTTAAGCAGCCTCTGCCTAGCGACTCAGAACAACTGTCATCAGAGTTTTTATAGCAGTGGATAAACAAGCAGTGAGGAGCTTATTTTTTATAATATTTGATGTATTTTTTGTTTGAGAAGGTTATTATTACCAGGCAACACTTTACAACACTACAGTATTTTATTTTTTTAACTTTATTTTTATATTCTGTATAATGTTAAATACATTGTTGGTTTACTAAAGTTTCGAATAAACAACAAGCAAATTTATGTTTTGCATTTTGTTCCATACTGTACCAAAAGAGGAACCGAACCGTGACCTCAAATCCGAGGTACGTATCAAACTGTGATTTTTGTGTATTGTTGCACCCCTAATATTTACAAATACTGCAGTATTCTGTTTCATCAGCTCAGTTTGAGGAACCCCAACAGTTAGCAGAGTTCAAAATAATCTCATCCAGGTTTTCTTTTCGTTTCACAGTGATTGTGGCAACGGTGAAAGTTCATTCAAAAAATTAAAAATTAAATACATTTAAAAAATCAGGAAGTTGCAGGTAAAATGGCTGCCCTGATGTAACTATTGGTTGAGCAAGGTCACATGACCATTTCTACTCCACAGAGTTCAAAGAGGTGTTGATGCATGAGTTGAAGTTGTTGAGGACAGTAAATAAATACATAAATTAATTATATATATTTATATAAAAGGTGAGTTATACCTGTTAAATACTATATAATATTAATGATTATTATAGTTTATGAATATATACTAAGATAGATTTTACCTGGGTTATACAAGATAGACACTTTGAACCCTTTTTGCCACTTTTTCTGTTAGTTTATGGCCACTTTCATTTGCAACTTTGAACCAATTTCTGTAATTAAAAAAAAAACAACAGCAACAACATTTCACTACCTTTTCCACCACTTTTGGTCACATTTAACTCATTTTATTTCTGATTAAAACAAGGATCACCAAGTTAAGTTCCTCGTGTGTATAACATACATTCTTGGTCAATAAAGTTGATTCTGATTCAGATTCGGATTCACACCTTTAAGATGACTATACACTATGGAACAAATGATACTAAACTCCCTGGATAACAGTGAATAATATTTAGATCAATAAATAAATGTGGTTATCACAGATTCAGTGAATCGTCTTACTAGCAAGAACCTCCTATGAAATCCAAAATGCAGAATTAATCAAGCGTTTTATTACCAAAACACAGCTGAAGCAGGGTCTGGGACCCTCCAAGCAAATGGTGATGAACAGTGTGCACTAATCAGGAGACTGAAGGGAGCCAAGAAAAAAAAAAACAAAGACAACACCATTAACTGATTATTAACAATGGACCATCATTTTGATGATTTTTCAGATAGGCCCCAAAAATCACTCCCCTTTATTCCCCCTTATAGGTGGTCCTGTCTCCACATGACTGTTCTTCAATGTTCATGTCTGTGTTCAACCACCTTCAGCTACAGTGGGGGTCAATGGTCTATGGAGCCTTTATTTTGGGGGTCACGGGCTGAAAAGATGAAAAACCACTGGTCTAACGTACACTTAGCACACGTGTAGCCCATCAACTAAGTGTTACTTAGACTATAATCAAAACGTTTATAAATGTATTTTATTGATATTGTGCTGCCCAAAATTATTGTCTTTAATGAACTTCAATATTTTTTCAACGTATTTTAGTTTCCAGGTTCTGGAAAGGATTTGAATTTGGAAAATTCAGTGTGAATATTGTCTCATCTTTTAACAGAATGTGTTATTTCTCTCACATCTTTAGCAGCAGATGTGAAGATGTGAATAATTAGCCTTCTTTATAGTCAGCTAATATATGTAGTGCCCTCTAATTTTAAGTAATCATTAAATTTCTCTTTCTCTTTTGTGCTGAAGCTGAACCTGACTTTGCTCAAAGGCGTTTTAGTAGATTTTACACCTTCATGCTAATTATAAGGATTTAAACCCACCAATCATGGATTAAGGCTTTTACCCATTTATATACTGAATGAACTTATCTTTTATTAAGTTATGCCTGAGAGGGAAGTTGTGACTAAAGATAGAGAATTCTGCAATAAAAACACAGTGAAAGAAAGAGGTACGTGTGCCTCACTGTGGTGAGGTTTGGTTCATTGTTGTTTTGTCATTGATTTTCATTCAAATTAATGAAGAAAACCGTACGTTGAAATCAAAATATAGTAATCAACGTAGCAATTTTTAACACAAATCCATTAAGTTAAACCACTAACTTCATCGTCTTCTTAGAAGCACCAGTAGAAGCCAGATATTTTGCAATCACAAAGTAAGTTGTAGAAAAGGTGAAGAAAAGTTGAACTTAGAGACAAATTAGGACAATAACGTTCTCCAAACAAGTGAACCTCTGACCATTTGTTTTCTAGCATCTACACTCAGGAGAATTTAGCCCCTTATAACTGTAATAAAATAGTCAACTCACAATATGATATGAAATACATTGTAGGGCTCATTCAAATCCCAATGAATGTGTAACAAATCAAAAGTGTGAGACAGTGTGTGGGAGTGTTTAACTTTACAAATAAAGAATGAAACTAAATGTACCAATCTAACTGTCCATCCATCCCTCCATCTTCATACCCGCTTATTCTCGTTTATCAGGGTCACGGGGGTCTGCCGGTGCCAATCTCCGACTCTCATAGGGCGCTGGGCGGGGGTACACCCTGGACAGGGCGCCAGTCCACAATCTAACTGTTTTTATTATTATTATCTCTCATCTCTATAAATATTGAGTCAGATGGCCTTTATACGTTGGACTTTCCATTCATTAGCTCCTCTTTCAGTACTGCACCAATGTTTTGGCTTGTGTGTAATTCAAATATGGCTGGTGTTGTGTTTCACGTAGCTTTCCCAATTTTCACGTAGATTTCCCAATCATGGTCTCAATAGTGTGGCTCTAACTGTTCTGTAGCTTTGAGCATCACCTGAGAGTGAACACATCACTAGCTGCATTTCCATTACCCTTGAAAATGCACAAAATCTAAATAACACTGTAAAAACTGGTGATGGAAGCACCAGAATTAAAAAAAAAAAAAAAAAAAAAAAAACTCAAATATTGCTAAAAAGTTTTTACGCTTTCATGAGGAGGTATTTCAGACGTTTTGATGTTTAAATGTGTCAAAAAAGCGCTATGAAAACACTTTTTTCGCAAATACACGTCACGGAACCTGGTCTAGGTCCAAGCATTTCATAGCATTATACTTCAACATTTTTACTGCTATATTAGACGTGAAACAACAAAGGAATGCAGAGTGTTCTAAGGAATGTTAACCTTTCCTGTGTCTCGTCTTCAGACCGTGGTCAGAAGACACAAGGGGGTCTAACTTCGCTCCGGGGGCCGAAGCTATCCTCAGCTTCAGGGTTAACTCCCTTGTTTCACAGTAGACATGAGAATAACATGGGACTCTGGTTTAATTCAACAGTTGCAACATTTATTTTGCCAATTGTTCAAAACGGCATACAGCTTATAATCAATCTGCTCCGGTCACACACGCTCCCTGTGTGTTTGCAAAAAACTGTAATAGAAACACAGCTATTATTTTCACTCTATGCTCCATCTCAACCTCTGCTTAGAACAAGCTTTAGTGTCAGATGTGTTGGAATACGGACGCACCACGGACACGTTGGTACTGGTGTTGTGGTGGTCGAGACCGGTCTGGGTCTCGAGACCAAATTTTAAAGTTCTCGGTCTCGTCTCGGACTCTGAAGCATTTTGACTCGGGCTGCCCGGACTCGGGATTTTCCGTCAAGACCGTTCTAGACCAGCACTAATTCCTGCTATTTTAAAACTTTTTTATAATGTGATAATAACACGGAGAAGAACGGGATAAAACAATCTTTTATTCATTATTTAATCCACCCCGTATAATGACCGCAACCTTCCTTCATGTGACTGAGTGACGTGTGTGACACACTCATGCTCATTTGGACCGCGGAGCGCAAGGGAGAAATGAACTAATCACCGGTAAAAATCCCAGTAAAACTCCAGAAAACAATCACCAGTAATAAATAATATCTCCCTGGTAAAGACAGTAGCTCTAACAATTGGTAAAATGATAAACTGATGATATTACAGCCTGTGAAGGCTGGATAGGGGACGCACTTACTCTGCTTCTGGGTCTTAGTGCCAGCCGAGTGGTGAAGCCTGTTTCATTTACCGTGTTTACTGAGGTCCGTGTGTGTTTAATAAGTCTGTGTGTGTTTAATAAGTCTGTGTGTGTTTAATAAGTCCGTGTGTGTCTGTGTGAAAGTCTGCATGTTTATGCATCTGTCCATCCACTCTTTTCATTATATCCATGTCTTTTAAAGCTTTATTACATAATGTCGGCTGTCGTCCGGGCCGAGGCCATCTTGGATTATGTCGTCACCAGCGCGTCATTGCTGCAGAGTTGCAATAGCCCAGAATGAGTCAAATAACTGTAAAGAGGTCTTATATTAGTCTATTTTCTTTTTAAAGTGGTGTTTTTTTGTGTTTTTAGACTCCAATTACATGTATGTATATAATATGTTCCCCACAATATAAACAGGTTCATAATATAACTAATTTTATAGTTTCTGTTTCCACTGTATCCAGAATAATAATAATTCTCAACAAGAACTATTGATTGATTTGTATTTAACTGTTGAACCTTGCCATAATTGTATTTATTTAAATATTTTTTTAAATTGAAAAAAAAATGTTTATGGTCTTGGTCTTGACTCGGTCTCCGCTCCCGAAAGTCTTGGTCTTGTCTTGGTCTCGGTGCATTCTGGTCTTGGGCAAGTCTTGGTCTCGGATAGTGTGGTCTTGAACACAACACTAGTTGGTACATTTACAGATAAGCACACACTGACCACATCTCTCCCATGCAATAAAAAAGTACAAAAATGTGTATAAAGATCAAACTAGGTTAATTATTATTATTATTATTATTATTATTATTATTATTATTATTATTATTATTAGAGAACAATTCCTATCTTTAGGAATCTCTGAAAGAAACAAATGCTACAGTATGTTATACAAAGTCTATAAAACATTCTATGTGGAATGTCTATGTATGCATCTATGTATACAAACTGTTTAATAAACAGATTACATTGATTATGCATAAATTGCGTATAAACATCAAAAAAACATTCAAAAAATGCTTAATGAAATTATGAAAAGTAATAATAAATTTTCAAGTAACAAAAACATTCTTCAGGCGCCTCATTTATAAACGCTGCATACATAAAAAAAGGAAGTGTACGCCACTTACAAGCAACGTTTGGGACTTGGTGAGATAATGTGAGCACCTCCACAGCAGCTCTGACCATGCCATACGCACAAAACGGGAAACTCCACCCCCAACAGGATAAGGATGAAATGAATGACAGCTCTGTGAAATTGATCGTGTGCGTGCCTACAGTTTTATATTAAAGGGGACATATCATGGTTTTAAATCTTTCCTTTTTACATATAAATCATACAGTTGTGGTCTATATGAAGTGGAACTGCAATGCTTGGGTCTGAATTCCTCATTATTATAGCTCCACCCCTTTTCTACCACTTTTCTGATGTGCTTCTGAGAGCAACTCGTTTTGGTGCTGTCTCTTTAAATGCAAATGAGACACTTCATACCCCGCCCCCTCTTCAGGTGACATTTGGTTCAACTCCACCCTGCTCGGCCATTTTTGTAGTTTGATAGAAGAGATATGGCTATGTAGCGGAGCATAAACTTTTTATTCACACGTTATTTACACATTGTCAACAACGTTAGACTTGTCCATCCAGCTTTACATGTTCCAGCCAGAGTCTGACCCGGCGAAGCGAGATGAAAATGAAGATGATGAACCTGCAGAACCCTAACAAGTGAGCTAACACAAGCACCGAGCTAACGCTAGCGCCAAGCTAACGTCACGAAATGAATTTTAATACAGTCTTTTCAAAGACAAAAACGGCAAAATAAAATGACTAATGAAAACTTTAGACTTAAATTAAATCACGTAGGCCATATCATCAAGGATCTAAAACGAGCACACAGCGCTAACATATGAAGACGGTGCAACTGCTAATGCTAACAAAACAATGACAGGGACGTCTTATCATCACACTTTTTAGCGTTATTTATAGCTTACCGAAGTGCTCTGTTCATCGTCTCCAAAGATAGAAGGAATTGAACCCTCAATCAGACAAAGTCTTTCTGTAAATCCTTCTTTATACTGGTGGAGGTTGATGAAGCAGTCATCATTGAAGTGCTTCACACACACAAAAATGACCTTACCCACAGATGTGGTACATTTACTTGAAAAATAAAACTCAACCAGACACTTTGAAAAGGTTCTGATGCTGGGAGACGGTGTAATGAAGCGTGTGGGTTACTACATCCAACAACTGAACATTTTGACTTATCCTCTCGTAACATCAGCATCCTTGAGCTTAGACTACAAAATAAAAGCGAGAAATAAAAATGGCGGATTGCTCGAAGTGTTGGACCTGGAGTTGATGTCCTAATTTGGCAGTTCCGTGGCAAATACTGTGATGTAATAGTTCAAAAAACGTAATAGAGAATAGAAAAATCGAAACAGATTGAAAAATATGAGCAAAACAAATATAAAGATATCAACGGAGCACCTGAAGAGACTAATTTGATTTTTTCTGTACTTCTAAACACTCTAAATATACAACAAAATGCATTTAAGGGCTAAAAAAGTGGATTTAGCATGATATGTCCCCTTTAATAATGATTATTCATATTGTTAAAATGAATTAAAATCACATAATCATTGCACAAAACTACTGATCATCTGGCTGCAACCCTGTAGCTGTTATAAAAAGGAACGCATGCACAATGCGTAAAGATACACAGTAAATCATCAGGCACTGCTGGAGGACGAGGTGCACGGGAAACTCTGGAGGGAGAGGATCTATAGAGACCATTGAGACCTATAGGCAGGACCCCCCGTCAGGACAAGGTGCTGCGGAGCCCCCGTCCTACACTCACCAGTAAACACCTGGGGACTGATGAAAAATATGGTTTTACCTGAAATCAATTATTGTAATTTATGTAACGGAAACAGGCGTGAGGCGAGCGTGCTGGATTTATTTTACTCTGCAACAGACTTTATTTTCAATGTAGCAAAGTATTGTTGAAAAAAAATTTACTTAAGTAAAAGTAAAATTACAGATTTTAAAAAATACTGAAAAAAGTAGAAGTACACGAAAAAGCTACTCAATTACAGTAACGAGAGTAAATGTAATTTGTTACCTTTCACCCCTACAGAGGAATCACTATGAGGATAGAGTAAAATGAGTCCCAATAAAGCAGAACAAGCAGAAAAGAAACAGGTGAGTGTATGTAGAGTAAAGGCAGAGGTAGGGACATGATAAACACTGTAATTTGGCTCTTGGACAGCTGGAAGTGAAGGTTTGTAATGGACGCCATCTTTGCTCTTACAGCTGGAAGACAATATCAGAGCTTCCAGATTGTCACTTCCTGATACCGATCTGTTATCTTAATAGATTGTGAGATGGCACTATGTATTACCACATGGCCTTATCCTAACAATCATCATGCTGTAATGATGGAAATTATGTGTTGATTTCAGCAGTGACTCCAATTTCAATAGCTTTGACCTCTGCTACGGTCTTTTAGTGCATATCTATTCTAAACATCTTTCATACATATTTATTATGAGAGAATGTCTCTCTTGAAGGTAATGACTGGACGATTATATGTGGAAGACCGTATATTTCTGAAGATGATGTATACTTGCCACCTACAGTGATGATTACTAATTATTAACTTGTGCTGCTCTATAACCTTCATCTTAAAGTTCATTTATTGTCGTGCTATGGCTTTTAAGTTTAACATGGAACAGCTCTGAATGATCACCACTATTTGATGAAGTGACTAACACTGACCACCTCTTTATCATTGCACCTACATTGGATCCAGATTGGACGTGTTTTACTCAAGGTTGAGATGTTAGAAGAAGAAAGATTAACAAAGCAAGTCAAACATATGAATTCATGTTGTAGGTGGGAATGAAAGGCTGAAATGATGATGAACACAAAGAGATAAATGCCATGAAAAGAATGTCTTCAGGAGGTTCCATGTCTGCATCTTTATGAATAAGAAATAAGGTGGAGACTTGTGCCTGTAAGTCAGTGTGCAGGGATTAAGAAATCCTGCCACGTGACTTAATAAGCCAATCACAACGCACTAAAGTGTGGCGACTTTTAGCATGGTTAGCATGGTTAGCATGGTTAGCAGCTACAGCTTGAGGAAACATCTTTAAAGTCATTGTCCAGTCTGATGACACGGAAAATAAACTGTAAACATTGTTTATGTTGCAGTCGTTTTTGGTGCTTAGAGATGTGGGCCTCCATCATCTTTTAAATATGCTGGATTCACTTTACAAAAAAATGCTCAGTTTAAGATTTTTACAACCTAATTTATGGAAAGTGATGAATTTTCTTTATTTATTTATTTTTTTCTGTATTAATATTTACCTAGTTTGTACATGTTTGTAATATAAACAAAGCCACAGTGGTACCTGGACTTTCTAAGTAACATATTTATGCAAGTTTCAGTTTGTTTTTGCAGAACAAAACCACAATTATTGTATGGATAGATTTTCAAGTGTCTTGTGAAATGTTTCCCATACATTGTGACCAACTGTATAATAGTATTAATGTATTAATGGAGACATCAGTGTATTTCAGGCCTTTAAAGTGTGAATGATCAGAATCATTGATCCAGATAACTGAAGATATCTGTCCAGGAGGAGGTTTGGCCTTTGGTGGAGGTTTGGCGCTCTCTGAGTGCTCATGTTTGAGAAATATTTCCCTCCTTGTCTTTGCTCTGCTGTGGCACCGCCCACTTTTGTATTATATCCTCTAATAAAGCTTGACGTTTTTCTCCACAGGTGATGGTTAGTAATATGAACTAAAAATAGTTATTCATGCAGTGTCATTAGAAAGGATCGTTTGACCAAGAAAGCCTAGTTTTTCAAAATAACGTCTCTTTATTGAATATGTACACCAACTGTTTTATATACCTATATATATATATATATATATATATATATATATATATATATATATATATACATATTAGAAACAGCAAAACTGTATTATTTTGTCGGGGATCGTAACGTGGGTTCATCAGGTTTATTTATTCCAGGCTATAAACAGCAGAAGAATGATAAAACCTGATAGTTTAAACCTGTGTACTTGGACAAGTGATGCAGATGTGTTTGTTTGTCTTTTTTTTTAAATGTGAGTATAAGCTCCTGTGTTTGTGTGGACATGATGTCCTTGCAGAATGTAGCAGACTGCATTATCATGTGTGGCTTGTCTGGTGCTGACCACTTGAATGGCTGATGGCGTTCTGTCACAGCAGTCGAGTCAGTCAGCCATGTAGCATCAGGTGAGAGGAGAAAAACACGCTGTCACGGCGCAACCGGGAGAAATAATCTGCCATCAAAAAGCCTGGCCAGTCAGACAGAACGTGTAGCTGCACATCCATCCTTCACTGTCCACATAAATGTTGTTTTTCAACCTGCTGCTGCTGCGTTAAGCTCCATTATCCATTATCTCATTAATAAGAGAGGAAGAAACTTTAATTAAAATGTGTAAATTTACACACGTGTGCCTTTGTCTGAGTCTTTGTGGACCTGTGAGTTTTTTCTGGTTTCTCTCAATGTTTCCTAATGTTATTCACACAAAAAATGTGCTTATTTGGTGACTTAAAATAGATTAATCTCTTCCAGTTCTTCAGATGAAATATATTATAAAGAGGTTCCTTACAATTGGTTGCCAGGGTAGGAAATCCCATGTTCCCTCAATGCAGTCACATGACCAAGTGTCACTGATCTCAGGTCAGTGTATCTGAATGAGCCAGTAACCTATCTTGCACCAGTCATGTCTGTAGAGTGACACCTGTGAGCCAATCACAGCTTCCCTCGACCGCATCTGTTTATCAAATCAAATCTGACTTGAATTTAAAAAATACCTTGATTATGGGCGGGGCTCCTGGAGCAGATATACATTCACACTTACTATAAAATTTCCAGAAAACAATCTATGCTATGCTAACTAGCTACTTAATACTCACTATACCTCTCTATTCTCCACAGGTGAGGGGGCGGGGCCAATAGTGTCTCACAATAGTCCAATGACGTCGCTTAATCCCATTCTCAGCCAATTGCAAAATTCAATTGTAACAGCTGGGCTTGAACCCATAGAGGGCAGTCACTCTGACATTTTACACCTAAATACTTCAAAGTGAAATCGTTTGACTAAAGAATTGGACCTGGGGTTTAGTTATTCTTTATGTTTAATTTATTGGCGGTACTGCTTCGCCAGCTGTTGGCGAACAAACGTGTTTAAATAAACCAGCATAAAAGAAGAGACTGTAGATAAACAAAACAAAGGTATGTGTGAAGTGGAACTTGCCATATAAAGACGTTTAACTGGCAATGTAAAGCGCATGGGTGGAAAAAGTCCAGAAAAAATCTACTTAAGTAGAAGTACTGTTACTTTAATTACATTTGACATAAGTAGAAGTGTAAAATCTACTCGAGTAAAAGTAAAAAGTAAATTAAAATGAACTCAAAATAAAAGTTCCTTGGTTACTTTTTTTTTTTTTTTTTTTGGGGGGGGGGGGCATCACTCCCATGCAATAAAAAAGTACAAAAATGTTTATAAAGATCAAACTAGGTTATTATTATTATTATTATTATTATTATTATTATTATTATTATTATTATTATTATTATTATTATTATAAAGAACACCATTTCAAAATAACGTGCATGAGAACAAGACATGGTGTGGCTAACCTGGATAAATAAAATAAAATAAATGTAAATTTGATGAGGTCAGTGTTGTGTCAATACATCCAATGTGTCAGAGCATCCAATAAAACATTTTCCAGTAAGAGAACAATTCCTATCTTTAGGAATCTCTGAACGAAAGAAATGCTACAGTACGTTATATAAAGTCTATGTGGAATGTCTATGTATGCATCTATGCATTTAAAACAAACTGTTTAATGAACAGATTACATTGATTATGCATAAATTGTGTATAAACATCAAAGAAAACATGAAAAAATGCTAAATGAAATGATGAGAGGTAATAGTGATTGTGTCAGTGCAGACATTTATAAGTAAAAGAACCATTCTTTAGGGGCCTCATTTATAAATACTGCGTACGTACAAAACAAAGTGTACGCCACTTTTAAGCAACGTTTGGGACTTATAAATAAACTGATCAACTGGCTGCAACACCTGTAGCTGTTATAAAAAGGAATGCACACACAATGCGTAAGATGCACAGTGGGTTATCAGGCACTGCTGGAGGACAAGGTGCACGGGAAACTCTGGAGGTACAGGATCTACAGAGACCAGAGAGACCTATAGGCAGGACCCCCCGTCAGGACGAGGTGGTGCGGGGCCCCCGGTCTACACTCACCAGTAAACACCTGGGGACTGATGAAAAATATGGTTTTAGTTAAATATTGTAATTTACGTAACGGAAACAGGCGTGAGACGAGCCAAGTATTGTTACTTGGAACAAAATTGACTTAAGTAAAAGTAAAATTACAGATTTTAGAAAGTACTCAAAAAAATAGAAGTACATAAAAAAAGCTACGCAATTACAGTAACAAGGAGGCACGTGCGGTAAAAATAATTTTTAGAAATAAATAGCGTAACATATTTTCTACTGTGGCGTCACATGACTTGAACCTGAGCCCCTCCTCCGCCCCTCGCCATTTTGGCTGCTGAGTGCCACCACAACCTGGTGAGGACACAGTGGAGAGCCCAGGTTGCATTAGAGCTTCTTTGCCCCTAATTAACAACTTAAATGCCATTGAAGAGCCGGTAAGTAAGTGACTTTATTTATTAGCTCGTCAGGCTGGGACCATTTATTGACCTAATCAATGACGTTAATATGTAGCGTTAAAGATAGGGACTCCCACTGCTGCTCACCTAAGACAGGTTCAGCCTCTCGAATGGAGCAAACTGTGGCTTAGACTGGAAAGCAACCAGAAAATGTCACATGACAACTTCTATCTCTCTATTTATGGGACATTTATAATTATAATGAGACTCGCTAACGAGTCCAGGTCAAACCACTGTGTTACAAATCTAAAGGAATTTAATTTTATTAAAACTTGAATTATTTATAACTTGTCCCAACATTGAAAAACATAGTTCATGTTTAGTTAAAAACTGTTTGTTTGAAGGGAAAAGCTGAAAAAAAAAATGATTTTGGATTTTCGTCTCAAACCAGTTTTTGGTATTTACTTTGAGTAAAAAAATATTTAATCAAATAATGAAAAAATATTGTTTGAATAAACACAAAAATAATTGTTAGATTAATTGTTTAAAAATTATTGTTAGGTGCAGCCCTACTAGCAGATAGCTTAGTAAAATAATCATGCACATACCAAACCATGCATGAATGGATATGAAATGCATATGATATGAATAAGATGATGGTTTGGTTTTAGTCAGTCATTGTCATATTGTGTGTTTGTTCTATAGGCTTTACTTAGGCATTTCCTTTTTTTTAAATAATCTTCCTTTAAATATATTTATTTCATTTTGTAGGTCAAAGATGCCACACAAAGAGAGACACATTTAACAAAAAAAGAAGGAGCTGCGTGAGGCAGCTAAGGTAGTGGATCACTGACCAGCTGGGTTAAAAAGAGCAAAAACAACAACAATTCATCGTTTTTCAAGGTTGTTTTGAGATGAAGATACACTCAGGATTTATTCATTGTTTAAATAGTATATCAGTGGATCAGAGAATGAAGAACAAACACCAAAGAAGAGGTCAGAGTAGAAGGCACTGAAAAAGTCTTTCAAAAAAATGTTAAGAACTAAGAAGTTTAGTTGTAAATAGTTGTAAATATTGTGAGTAAAGAAGACCACGAAGGAAGAAGAATAGAAAAGACAGTCGAACAAGAGAAGAGGGAAAGAATAAACTGTATACAGGTGATGAAACACACATAAAGTTAGATCATAAAATGAGATGATCAATAGAGTGCTGATTAGGAACGTTAATATATCTTTATTAGGACAAAACATTTAGTTAATCACCCTTATTTTATTGTTGTTCCAGTTTGCTGCTAGTGTTTAGAATGTACTACCATATGCACAGTAAGTCTGGCAAAGCATTTGGTATTAATGGTTTATTACAGTATATTAAAATACCAACAGTGTGCTCATGTATTTTAGTTGTTTTTCTTTCTTTGTCATGACCTTCCCCAGTCCACAATCTTTCCCTCATCTCCTCCTCAGCTGAGCAGTGCCAGTAAGATCTCAATACATGGATCATTTTAAATTAAAGGAGCTTTTTGGCTTAAAATATGTGCTACAAGTTGTTTGTTTTATATATTCTGTTGAAATAAAACCTCTTTCAATTTCCATACCTACTACTTTTGTGATACAGTGTATATATGAAACTGTCTGATACTGGCCAAGATGCCATGATATGTACCGGTAATATCTGCCCTTTTTCTATTTGAGCACCTGCCCATTTACAGGTCTCTGCACGGGCCTGGTAACGAGAGTAAATGTAATTGATTAGTTTCCACCTCTGGCAAAGAGACAAGAAACTGCTTGAACCTGTCAAAAAAAGGTCTTTGGAAACAATGAACTTGGTGAGTCACGCCTCTCTTATTACGTATTACAAACAATGTGTGTGCCTTTTATTTAAAAACACAAGGAACGCAATAGATAAATTCAATAAGTATTGTCACCCTCCGCTGTTGCCTGGTAAGTTTGGAATAGAAGCTCGTACACAGGAAACACCAAAAAACAAGTTGATTTTTCTAAATAAATGGCCGAAAAATATTTGACACAAGAGGCAAAATTTTCCAATTTAAATGTATTTTGGTATATGACTGAATCAATGAAAACAATAAATGAGCATTTCACAAAGCACTAGCTTAAAATTAAGCTATATTCATGCTTTTCTGGATTTTTGTAAACTTTCTCAAACAAATGTCGACAGTGGTCGACTATGAAGTCATTTATCTACTGACTTTGTTCATTTGTCACTCATGGATTTATTCATTGGAGACACTTCTGCTCCCACTAGCACCGTTGTCCCTGCTAGCTGCTACATGTTTAGCATTGAAGTGATAGCTGCTACATGTTTAGCATTGAGGTGCTAGCTGCTACATGGTTAGCATTGAGGTGATAGCTGCTACATGTTTAGCAGTGAGGTGCTAGCTGCTACATGGTTAGCATTGAGGTACTAGCTGCTACATGTTTAGCAGTGAGGTGCTAGCCGCTACATGGTTAGCATTGAGGTACTAGTTGCTACATGTTAGCATTGAGGTGGGAACTGCTACATGTTTAGCATTAAGGTGCTAGCTGCTACATCTTAGCATTGAGGTGTGGGAACTGTTACATGTTTAGCATTTAGGTACTAGCTGCTACACATTTAGCAATGAGGTGCTAGATGCTACATGTTAATCATTAAGGTGCTAGCGGAGCCTAGAAGAGCTCCGGTGATCCACAAACTCTTTCTTGCACAATTTTCACACAACTGGGCTTTTGTTTTCCATCCGCTGTTTTTAAAAAAATTAAATGATTGTCCATGAAGCCATGCAATGACTTCTCCTCTGGTTCTCCTGTTTCTTGTGTTGTGGTCTGTGTATCAGTTTTATGGGTACACCAGGAACTTGAAAAATGAGAAAGGCTTTGTGCTGTTTTAGAGCACAAAAAAAAACTAATTAATTGTGGTTAACGTTAAAGTCCTACCACGAGTATTAATGTCTGAAAAAAGAAATATTTAACCCTTTTATTTAATTTTATTGGAACAAAAGTGTCCCAAATTATAATGTAATTTTACTTGCAGTAATAAATAAATGTAAATCCAATTGTATTCTCTCATGTTAAGGTCTTTGATTTACATTTTCAGAGCAAGATTTGTTAACATAACATTTCTTATTGATGCAGCAATAGTGAAACTTCACGCTACTTTTCAAATCTTTGAGCCATTGAGTTTTAAACTAAATATTGTGTCTCATACTGTATTTATCAGTCAGAAAGTCAGCTGCCCGACCATACAGAGAACACCTTAATCCACTTTGAAAAGGTTTTCACATTCAGTAATAAGAAAAAGAATTAGAACGCATCAAGAGACTAACAGACCAAGTCGGACTAAAGATAATCGCTCATATGAGATGGTTATTGATGTAGAAAGCTTAGAGAGGAAGGAGGGCCGACAAGAGGATTAAATGTCCTAAGAAGGACAACGAGAAGGAGGATGGGAGGAAATACTTGAGATGGAAAAAGAAAAAGTCAGATATGAATGCAAGGAGAAATGAGGAAAGAAAGAAGCCATTGTAAAAGACAAAGTGGTGAGGAGAAACCTGAGAGAAGGATGTTTACGGGCAAGCTTGGCAGATGATGGTCTAGCATTACTGTACTTTGTCATCCTGCAGCCATCCATCGTGGGATGAGAGCTACTCCTCTGCTTTCAGGAAGGAATTGTTCTTAAGGAAATGAAATCAGCTCAGCTATGATTGAGTTGAAGCAGGTCACTTTACCTGAACCATAATATTTTATCACGGTGCCACAATGCCATTACCAGACAAATGGAAAGAATGCAACGTGTTACTAATACTGCATTCTGATCACATCGTCTACTAGCATTGAATTATTTTAATGTAGAAATGAAAAAAATAAATAAATAAATACCGAAGAAGGCACTAAAATTCTTAACCCAGTAGGTTCTCAAACCAGAAAAAAAGGCACCCAGTGAAAAGTATTTATAAGATTATTCTATTTCGCAATTGAAAATTGCCACTTGTAGGAGTTCTTATTATTATTAATATTATCCCCTGACACAAAGTGTTAGAAGGATATAGGTTTGACCTTCGTTCGTCTGTGCGTCCATCTGTCCGAGTTAAAGTGGACAGCTTTTCTCAGAAACTGTATAAGATAGGAAAACCAAATTTGGTGTGTGGCGTCAGGGTATCAGATCCTTGATGGAGTTTGAAAAAGTGCGCAATTATTTTTTTCCGGAGTTATTGCCCTTGTTCCATTTTTCTTTACTCTGGGTGAGTTTGTGTGTTTTGACCTACCACTGTTGCCGTAGTAGTTGGAAGTCACCATCTGAAAGCCCACGGCCTACTGGTCTCTACTAACTAAGTTCTCGTATTTTCGGCTTGAGAAAGCATATGCTTGTGAGTATGTTTAAGTGTACTGTTTGATAACACTCCTAACACTGTGTTTGTGAAAGTTAAGCATAAACGGTGTTATATAAATCACCGCCAATCGCGGTAAATGTTAGCATGGGGTTTCCCAAAGATGCTAGCATGAAGCTAGCAAACATTTTGTATAGTGGTATTTTCTATTTATAAGAACACTAATATGTATTTGTATGTTCAGTTTACAGTGTTTCCTGAGTAAAGACTCATTTGCTAATAAAATGTTCATATATTGTAGCGTCAGGTCGAAATGAGTAGGCCAGAAATGTGACTTTTTATTTCCTTTTCCTTACTGCTAAATCAACGTAAGAGCTGGATGAAAATAAACCACAAGAAAACAAATAAAAACAGTTAGCTTAGCTCTTAGAACACAGGCTAAAGTAGCTCAACACATCTACATAGATACCCAAAATTAACTAAAAGCATTTACATTGTCCTTTACATGGATTCATATATAATAAACATACCTTGGTCCCACTTTCGCCCGTAGCTAAAGTTTTTTCTGCTCTCCCAGTTATTATTTCTGTACACTTCTTGCTTTACTTCTGTGTTTGTTCCGTTTTTCTTACACTGTCAATTTCCGTGTTTTCATACGTATCAACACCTTCAAAATAAACTTCCGGTTTAACAGGAAGTGCTAAATTACTAACAACAAAGCACATAATTTAACGTTTTCTTTACTTTGGAGTCACTTACATATATGGTTCTGGAATGTCTTCTGATGTTACTTCAGTGCATGCGTCTGTGAACACCTGACAAGGGCCAACTCCATCAATGAATTTAGTAATTTTATATTCTGATGTGATAATATTTTCTTATGTAAACATCTAATTTATTCCATTTAGGACAATTAGGAAAAGGTTGTGAGTTATAATGAGAACCAATCTGGCATGGGACGTTGATGATTATGTCTTGTTTTCTTTCTACCGCAACTCCTTTGTCCTGGAACTCCTCCTAGGCTATTAATGTAGCACTAATATGTCATCTTATAAGGGCAATGTTATGTATCAAAAACCAAAAATTTCCATATCTCTACAAATATTTATTGTACAAGTTTGATGCTTACATTTATGAAAAGCTCATCTCAAGTGGAGTATTTTATTTCATTGGACCAAAGCTGTACGACCAACCAGTAAAAAGATCGGTAGGGGTCAAAGTTCATTACTTCACTAAAAAAACAAAAAATAAATTTACTATAACTTGGCCACAAAATGAGATACAGTGCTTTGACTGGTACTATTGAACAACATTTCATTTCAATTTTTCCTGCATTATTACATTTGATGTAATTAGTAAAAATAACAAACTTCAATCCAGATACAGGTTGCAATTGCTGTTATTTTTTTTTTTTTCAAATTGCCAAATAAGTATTCCTCTTGTGAATACAGGTCTTGCCTAGTTATTATTATTATTATTAAAATAAAATTACAGCAGGATATTTTTTTTATCCAGTATACAGTTATTTTAGATAACACAACCAGTAAAAACTCCAATTATCAAATTGAATAAATGAATGAATAACTGGCAAAAACAGGCAAAACAAAACCACAGTGCTCCTTTCAGGTGATGGAATACGTTTCAGCTGATGGTACTTTTGTCTCTTTTTTTCTTGTATTTTGTGTGTTTTTTTTTAATACATGGAAGATGTTGAATACTTCCTTGATCGGAACAAATAAATGAATGAACCAACCAAATAATGTAATAAAAGAGCATAGGGCAGGATTTGTGAAAAAATAAACATTTTAAGTCTTTTAATGCTAATGGGTGATGAAGTGTTCAAAATCAAATTTACTGAGCCCACACACATTCTCCCTACTACCTTGAACAGAATACAGTATGTGATGCATATGACGCTGATGTGCGATTTCGACAGCTTGAGGCGTCCACTCTTCTGGAACTAAAGAAGATGACGACGGCTTGGAGACTGAAAGAAGACAAGCGCGTTGGACAAAACTACTGTTTGGTTTCCCGGAGGCATGCGCCGAGGTCTTGCAGTTAAACACATTTTAACTGACAGTTAAATTCTCCTTTTTTTCTCATACAAATGACATATTTACATTTGTTTTCGTGGTAAGCCCGCTTTTATTAACAAACAACTGTCAACATCAGATCAACAAACGGGTAACAAGCGAACGTCAAACACAAACAGGGGCACAGTGCACGCAACAGACCCATTGGATCTATTTACAAAATCCATGAATCAAAAAAAGGATCATCCATGTTCTTGTGCAGAAAAAGGAGTGTTTCAATGGTGAATGCTTCATAGCTGTCCTCCTCTGCTCCATGGTCCTGCAGCGCTGATCCTGCTCTCATTTCTGCTGCAGCAGGAATGGAAGAAGGTTGTGCGTAAAGGACACACTGGCCTTCATTTATCAACCTTGTGTGAAATGCATTTGATTTCAGCAGAATAAAGTATTTTTGGGGTTTAGTTTAGAAATAATTTTCATTTCCTGAAACAGTTTTTGTAGAATGAATTTCTGGAATATTTTCAAACAACTGAAGTATTTTTCCACAATAGCACAGAGAACCCAAGTATGTTAACTTCCTGTCCATTTATGATCAGTGATGTGTGTGATCAGTGAAAAAGCTGGAGAACGGCTGCTGGGTGCAAATAAACTGCAAGAGTCCTCAGACACAGAGTTTCTGTGTTTTCAGCTTTTATTTATTTTCTTTGACCGACCTTGTCCGTACAGTAAATCACAGATAACAAAAACTGCCAAACTTTGTTTGAACAGATGCTTCTGCTGTTTTCACTGATTGAAATTTGTTGATATTTCGGCTTCCACGGAAACACCCGAATACAGTCGAAATCCGAGTGACGTCATATCATCAGATCAGAACAAAGAAATGGAGTCAAACCAATTAATGTCCTCCTTGTCTGGTGAAGACAATGCACATTAATGACATGCTGTAAATGAGCCAGGTTTGGTCAAAAGAGGCTAGTTTTCATTTGGTGTCCCTTGCCAGATTTTAAAAGGTAGGAAATGTTTCCCAAAGTTGAAGTCACATGACCATTTGTCAGGCAACCTGTTTATGATGGAGTCAACAACAAGTCCTAATTTCTACCTTTGTGTGTACATTCTCCCAGTTTTCAGAGCAAATATTTGATGTCATCGTTATCGTTCCCAGCAGCTTTAATATCAAGGTTTAATTTACATTTGCCTGGTCAGAATATTATTATTCATCTGTTTAGTGCCCAACTATCTTTTATTTATATTTGGAAACTTATTTTTAAAAAAAGTTTTGCAAAAGCACGTGACCTCAATTAATCATGAGTTAGTCACAGGTTCTTGCAAATATTTCATGTTTTTATCCAGTCTCTGTGGCTGTTCTTTGGGTTTTCTGAGTTTCTCCCACAGTTCCATATAAGATAATGTCCGTGTGATTCCGATGCACACTCCTATGTAATGGACTGATCTCCTGTCGACTTGAAGGCGTTTCCCAATGTGAACTGGGATTAGCACCAGCATACCGTTAAAAGAGTGTAGAAGATTAAACGAGAATGATGTAAATGTGTTGAGTCATTCACTGGAGTAGATGAAAGTAACCTTTAAACCTGATGTGTGTCACCACTTTGACGTAGGTCAGCTGTGAGCTTTATGGGTGATGGTTCCACAGTTCAGACTCAAACTCCCACTGGGAGCATCTGAACTATTGCAGTGATGTTAAAAAGGTTCAGCTCAAACTCAGGTGTTACTGGGATTTTTAAAGAAACAGTGTCTCATCTCTTTGGTCCTGATGAAAAGTAGGAAAAATATTATGCATTGCTGCTAGGGATGGGAATTGATAAGAATTTAGCAATTCCGATTACATTATCGATACTGCTTATCAATTCAATTCCTAACCGATTCTCTTATCGATTCTCATTGGGTGAGGGAATGAAATAATACAAATGGATCTGTTTGCTTTAACTCTTTATTTGTCTCTTTAATATCAGCTCTGTTTTAATCCACCAGGTAAGGCAGATATAGATTGTTTTCACTGAATAATAATTTATAAAACACTTTGGCTACAAATATTTGAAAATATTTACAGTGCTTCATTTAAACTTGAACAACTTGATCCAAAGCTAATTCAAACAAAAAACAAATAATTATTCTGTAAAAAAATAACATATCAACCAAAAGTACAGCTGCACTTATCAACTGTGGTAGATTAACTCTTTTTGTGCAAAAAAACATAGCAAGTTTGCCTTGTCAGGAAGGATACAAGATCGCTCTGGACTTAGGATGTCTCCAGCTGTGGAGAACACCATTTCAGATGGTGTTGAGGATTCTTGTACACAGAGATATTTCTCATTTAAAGCTGACACCATTGGCAATGTGTCCCTCTTCATCCACCACCCTACAAAATCCATGTTAACAAAATCAACCAATGAAAACGGAATTCACTGTTGAACGCGGAAATAGACATTATCGGCATGAAACGTCTGGAACGTTTTTTTTTAATGGGGAACTATTTCCAGGGACTGCTCATTAGGTGCACCACCCGCCCCCCTCCCATCCTGGCTTCAAACAGGCTTCAGGAACCGATAAGCGAAATTGACAGGCAAGCAAACAAACGATTCCTAGGAATTGGATTACTGGGAACCGGTTCTCAGAAAGAACCGGTTTTCGATTCCATTCCTAATTGCTGCATAGCAACACAAAAACTCTGGACATTTACAAGGCCTTAAAAAGTGTGGGTAGCTTAGAGCTACTTTTGCATTGAATGACACATGATCTGCTCTTAAAGCTTCTGTTTGCACCTCTTTTCACCTCTTTTTTATCAGTCTTCTATCTGTTTCTGTGGTTTATTTTTCATTATCATGTTCCTATGAAGTGAAGCATCTATTTAATTTCTCCTGTTGACATTTATTTTCCATGGGATGTTGTACAGCATTTACCACTGCAGAAATGTCATTGAAAAGAGATCAATACACCTTGAGGAGTCATTTGAGTCAGGGTTTGGTTGGATTAAGAGATATCTATCAACTGAAGTGGGAGCATACATGTGAGTCCCCCTCTTCATTCACTTCTTTTAATGTCAAATGTATTTGAAAGAAACTTAAACTAAAAAGGGAATGTTCTGTAACTTTATCCTCTTCGTGGTTTTTGAAATTGATTTCCATATCCTTGATCTTGTCTTGGTCTTGTCTTGGTTTTGGTCTTGTCTTGGTTTTGTCTTGATCTTGATCTTGATCTTGATCTTGATCTTGATCTTGATCTTGTCTTGGTCTTGGTCTTGTCTTGGTCTTGTCTTGGTCTTGTCTTGGTCTTGGTCTTGTCTTGGTCTTGTCTTGATCTTGATCTTGTCTTGGTCTTGTCTTAAACTTGATCTTGTCTTGGTCTTGTCTTGGTCTTGTCTTGGTCTTGTCTTGATCTTGTCTTGATCTTGATCTTGATCTTGTCTTGGTCTTGTCTTGGTCTTGTCTTGGTCTTAGTGCATTCTGGTCTCGGTCTCGTATACTATGGTAAGCAGTCGTGTTCTGCTCAACACCAGTCACTGAGTCCAGTGTGTCCAGGGTTTGTTATCTATTCTTTATACTGAGTTAATAAGAATTATTCAACTTCTCAAAGGTATAACCTGAGTATCTTTTGAAATTCTCCGAATCAAGCCAAACATGCTTAATACAGTTAATGGAGTTAACTTTGTACACAAAAGAAACAAGCATGTGCACTCGGTTGGTCAATGAAAGCATGATAAATAAAAATAAAGTTTCAGATAACCTCCATTAGAACCTTGCATTAGGTTTTAACATTCAGAGGATGATTTAAGAAGTCATTTGGAAGAAAAATAAGATATTTTAGAGGTTGCACAAGCTGCTCAAAGTTTCCTGGAAATTGCCTAATTACATATACATTATACATATATAACATTATGAAAAATGAAGGCTCAGAGATTCCACCAAAGCGTTGTGATGCCTTTAATCAAGAAGATTATGAAGGGTAGAAAATCAGATAATTTATTATCACCAGAACAATAAGTTTCTTTGAAACTCTGAATTTGTCACAAACATTCTGAATAATTCATCCAGCAGATGTAAACAAAGCCACAATGGTTGCTGTACTTTCTAAGTAACATTTTTACGCAAGTTTCAGTTTTTGCAGAACAAAACCACATGTTATTCCAATATGCCTTTTTAATTTTGCTCACTACGTTATAGTATGGAGTAATTGTCTCTTAATATGAATACATTTTCAAAAAATGTTGACCCAAATCATTTGGACTGATGTGTAACCAAATGCATGGTTCTAATGCACAGAATCTAGAAAAAAATAATGACCACCCTAATGTGCACGTGCTGAGATTAAGCTCAGATATTTAGTCATTTGCTACACTTGCTAAAGCTATCATTAGACCACTTTTTGTTGAGTGAAAAATATGGTGGAAATGTGTGATATTATTCCCCAAACATATGGTTGAGAGTTTAGTGCGTGTCATAGAGATTTACATTTGAGGAGGTGAAGTCCATCATATTCTTACATATTATGTCATATTTAGTATTTGACATTTCTGTCTCACTGACCACCGTTTATAAAGACAGACTTTGTATAATATTTTCCTACATCATGAATGTCAGGTTATATTCAGTATCAGGTTGCAATTTCCGCTTGAAGTTTTTTTTGTTTTTTGTTTTTTTTTCTTACCTTGTCTGCATTTTCTATCAACAATATGTGTAGTGAAATAATAATAATAATAATAATAATAATAATAATAATAATAATAATAATAATAATAATAATAATAATAATAATAATAATAATAATAATAATAATGTGAGACAATACCACAAACCGTGATTCTTGGGACAACACATATACTGATGTCCAGTGTGAATTGGAGACACTGCCTGCTAGGACTAGCACCGTTGTCCCTGCTAGCTGCTACATGTTTAGCATTGAGGTACTAGCTGCTACATGTTTAGCATTGAGGTGCTAGCTGCTACATGTTTAGCACTGAGGCTAGAAGACCTCCGATGATACACAAACTCTTTCTCGCACAATTTTCACACATCTGAGCTTTGGTTTTCCATCCACTGTTTTTATTTAAACTAAAATTAACGTTCTCAAAGCACAGCAACAACTTCTCTGGTTCCCCTCTTTTTTATGTTGTGGTCTGTGCATCAGTATTATGGGTATACTGGGAACTCTTGCAATGAGAAGTGTTTGAAGTGCCAAACAAAGGGATGAACTGTTTTTTTCTGCGTTATCTTTCTGTAATGAATTTCTCGCAGTTAACGCGATAAAGTCCCAGCCTTAATTTAAACACTTAAATGACACAGCAGCGGAGTTTGCCTATTTTTAAAAGCAAATACAGAACATCCATCCATCCATCTTCATACCCGCTTATTCTCGTTTAACAGGGTCGCGGGGGTCTGCCGGTGCCAATCTCCGGCTCTCATAGGGCGCTGGGCGGGGGTACACCCTGGACAGGGCGCCATGAAATACAGAACAAATAAGTCAAATAAAAGTAAAAAGACATTATATAATTCTATCTTTACTCAATATATTCATTTACAAGATGCAACATGGGTTTTCTTCCTTTCAGAAATGTGTTTTAAGACATATTGTTTTGCGTGTGACATGACCAAATGATCATAATTATTAGCTTTTACTTCTAAAATGTACTTATTGTGGTTTACTGCTGCTGCTTAATGTATGCTCCTCTCACAACTTCTCTCGTTCTGTTACTTTATGTATTTATTCTCACCTCTGCTCCCAAACGGCATCTTAATACTTCCTGTTTTACATCTACTGTAAGTGGTGTTATTGAAATGAGCTGAGGCGAACATGTTGAAGTGGTGTGACCAGGGGAATTTATTCTTCTTCTACTGTATATATTCATTTTTAGCGTGCATTAATACCTCCTCAATGGACAACATATTGAAAGAATGTAATTATACAAGAAGCCAGGCTGGATTTATCTACTGCTTCTTCTGAGCAGGTGTGTGTGTGTGTGTGTGTGTGTGTGTGTGTGTGTGTGTGTGTGTGTGTGTGTGTGTGTGTGTGTGTGTGTGTGTGTGTGTGTGTGTGTGCGTGTGTGTGTGTACACTCCAGTTTATTTAAAAAGAAGAAGAAGAAGAAGGAATGCTTTCTCTAAGAACAATAAATCTCCACAGTTTTCCTTGTGTTTAATTAAATAAGCTGCCAAGCTCAGGCCTTTTTTCACACATCCAACAATCTATGACTGTGTGCATCTCATGAATCTAAATGGAAGCCGACAAAGGGCATTGTTTGATATTTTTCTCATTATAATCCCATAATGTTTCCTTAGGGGTTGATCATTTGTGATATCTGTGCTTTTAAAACTAGTCATTCATTAGGCGTCAGTTAAAAAATCATGTGATGTCTTTTGAAAATGCAGTTGTGACAGTTCAAAACACTAATGGAGTCTTGGAAAACAAGCTTCAGTCACCGGCAGCAAATGAGCTTCAGTTTTCAGTAGGATTGTGAGAATTCTTTTTGCTGGTGTTGAATATCTTGTGTGTAAACAGTAAAAAGAAACCCGCCAGTTTGTATAATGTTGTAGAATTTTTTTTATTGATAATAAATATTAATATTATTAATAAAACATTTAACTCATCTATTGTTAGTAAGATTATATATTCGATTATTAGATGAAAAGACATAGACATAAAGTGACATAGAGCAAGGCAGAAGTTGGCCCGCAAGCATTTAGCTTTGGCCCGCTGCCCATTTTGAAAATTTTAATTTTTAAAAACATTTTAAAATACATAAATGTATATAGTTGGTAGTATGGAGTTTTAAAGGATTGTTTCAAGGCAGTGGAAAATGTAGTGTTTTGATCCTATAGACATTTAGATGTTTCATAATTGTATGCCATGAAACACAATAAAGGAAAGTGTTCTTCAATGTCATACTACTTTAAGTGTGTATTTTGCACAGTTAAGTTACTGACATTTTATTTCATGCACTGCAACATGAATGTTTTTTTTTTATTCAAAATCTCAAAGAAAACACATTTTTGTGCGTTTACTTTGCACAAAATTACGGGTAGGTCCCGTGCTGTCAGTTGCCCATTACTGGAGTAGCACTAGGAAGCACTATGGCTTCGGTTGACGAGGACCCCCGTCCCTCAGCAGCTTCACATCCAGAGCCAGGAGGACGGTGGGAAAAGGCAACCACAGTAAACATGGCGTCAGTGCTGCTTCCCTCATCAACATTCACACACGTTCTAATCAATCACTCACTCACTGCTGCATCCCTCCCTCCTCGTTAATATGTAAATTCCAATTTCATCCTCCATCCTTTGTAATATGTAGATTGCTATTTCAGCTGAGCAGTATACCTTATGTATGAGTAGCATCCACACAAAGGAAGAATGTGACCTTGAATGTTGCCTGGCAACTTAACGCAACTCATCCACTTTAATCATTTCAACTCTTTTGCCATTATTGCTGAGAATAAGGACCAGAAGGAATAGAACTTTTACCCTCCTATTAACCTTAAATATTACTCACACATTGGATCCCTGGGCTCAGACTGATCAGGGATGTTTGCTCCAGAAAATCATTTTCACAAAAAAGTTTTTGTGTCAGGGACTTTGTTCATATGTTGAATACATAAATAAACCCTTGATAATGAAACCATGACCTGTTCTCTAGCGCCACCATCAGGACAAACTGTTAAACTAGGATTAATTTATAATTTGTGGTGCACATTCATGACCCCCCCCCCCTTCCTTTAATAAACATATTTATTTATTTGTATCTCTATTTGGGGTTATTCATTATAAAGTTTTCTTTATATTTTTCAGAGAAAAAATACAAATTTTGCATGAGCTCAGGTTTGGAATATCCTCTATGTCAGTGTTTCTCAAATCAGGGTATGTGTACCCCTAGGGGTACGCGATGGCACTACAGGGAGTACTTGATAAAAAAATAAAAAAATAAATAACAAATATGTCACTTTCACTGTGAAATAGATGAAAGATGGACACATTTAACACAGCTTAAATAGATTGGGGTCAAATTGACCCCAGAGGAACACCAATGCGAGCAAAATGTGCTCAGCACATTGGAAGAAAAAAATAATCACGATAATTTTATGCTTCATCAATTGTACCCATCAAAATAGGAAACAAAAAAAAAAAATAAGGGTCAACTATTAGTCTTTGAATGATAAACATTTGATATTAGGAGGGCTAATAGATCAAATTGAATAAGAATAAACAGCTAATTACAGGTGTGTGTGCACAGCTCAGTGTTGCTCATGTATTTGTTGGATCAGGATCAGTCGCTCGCTACATCTTCCTCATCCATCATCTGCACTGATCCCATTCCCACTAAAAGCGTACACATGTATGAGGCTGTAAAGGCACGTCTCTGAAAGCACGCTCCGTCTCCTCCTGTCACCTCACATCTGTGCCGCCATTTAACCCTGTACTTTCTGATCGGGTTTGTGTAAGACTGCACACGGACACGACACGTATGCATGTGCATGCTTTCCCGTCTGCATGTCCTCCTCCATCACTGTGTGGATGTGTGAGTTCACGGCATAGTCATCGTATTAGCAGCACTCAGGAAACCAGCAGAAAGACATGCAGTGTGTGTGTGTGTGTGTGTGTGTGTGTGTGTGTGTGAATGTGTGTGGTGTGTGTGTGTGTGTGTGTGTGTGTGTGTGTGTGTGTGTGTGTGTGTGTGTGTGTGTGAGTGTGTGTGTGTGTTTTCCACAAGCTGTGATAATGTGCATGTGGGCAGAAATTAACAAGTTTATGCTTTTCAAGCATGTTTTAATGTATATGTTTGTTCTCCATTACACATTGGAGTGAAATCAGAATTCTGTTAAAACGTTTCTATTTTTAAGTATTCAAGACACTGAGAAGGTTGAAATTTAACCCTCCTAATATCCTTGGGGACAATTTGATCCCATTTAATGTTTATCATTCAAAAATAATAGTTGACTTTCTTTTTTGCTTCATATTCCATGACTTTTCCTACTTTGATGGGTACAGTTGGATAAAATAACCCTTTGATAATGAAACCTTGACCTGTTCTCTAGCGCCACCATCATACCAAACTTTGAAACTAGAATTTATTTATCTTGTTTTCATTGATTTTATTTTATTTTTTCAAATTTAGTGACAGCATTAATGAGCACTAGAGTATGAACCCTTCTGGTTGTGGTGATGATATGAACTTTGACCTTTCCTGCAGCGCCACCATCAGGTCAAACTTTCAGTTTTACCGTTAGTGGATCTCAAAAATCATTCATTCAGATCTTTTATAATTTGGGGTGCACATTCATGACTCCCACTGAATAAACCATATTCATTGATGTTGGCTTTTATTTACTTATTAATGAGGCCAGACTCAAAACGTCACTCACGGAAGTCGATATCTTCTGTTAATGCTTGTTGAATCGAGCAGTAAATTCACATGGATATTCTATGAGCGGATGTTAAGAGCCTCGCTGAGATATTTGGGGTTATTCACTATAAAGTTGTAACAACAGTTCCTCTTTTGTTTTCTGGGCTTGGGACCAGCAGTGGTAGAATTAAAGTGTTAAAGAGTTTTTTTGTTTGTTTGTTTGTTTGTTTGTTTTAATTGATTTGGATAAAGGACATCCATGCAAGTTTATTTTTGTTTGCTTCATTAAGGTAGAGGTAGGACTGATGACATCATCACTGTGGAGGTATAGGACTGATGACATCATCAGATAAATAATTTGTAGTATAATTTTAATTATATAATTATGTATAATTATATAATTATACTATGGTGGTGCTAGAGAACAGGTCAGTGTTTCTTTATCAAAGGGTTTATTTATGTATTCAACTCATAAACAAAGTGTCTGACACAAAAACTTGATCAACAATTTTCTGACAATCATTTTTTGGAGGCAATATTTCTGGGATCAGATTGACCCCAGGGGTGAAATATGTTAGTATTATTTGAGGATAAAAAGAGGGGTAAAAGGCTGAACAAGTCCTTCTTTGCTACTGTAGGAATCCTTTTGTAAAAAAGAGCTATTTTTGTTTTACTTTGTGACAGCTCTTTATTATTTTATGAAAATCCTAAATCCCATGAACAAAAAACTTGAGAGTGGCGTCACATGCCACCTTGATGTGTGACGCCTGACAGCAGCGTCAAATGCCTTTGAACAAAATAAACGTGTGCTTCAAACACAGGTTAATAATGGATTACAATAGAATGAAACAACAATTATGTTCAGTTGTCGTGCATTTCTGAAGGGAACAGGCCTCGTCTTGGGCATTTTTCTTAGATTAAAAGAATGAAAAAAACCTTGAACATGTTTCAAATTCTGAATAAAGACTCACAGTTGTGCAAAGGTTTCACTGCAGCAAATCAGAGGGTTTAATATTTCTGTGCTCAAGCAAAGTGAAAGATTTAGGTTCGAATAACAAGTGTTTCAAATAAGTCTCTCAAGGCCCAAGGGCAAAATCCAGCCCTTCAGATCAGTGGTTCTCAACCTTTTATGCCTGCAACACCCAAAATAAAGGTGGAAAAGGTAGTAAAATTGGATTTAAAAAAACACAGACATTGTTTAAAAGTGGCAATATAGAATTGGCAAAAACAGACAGAAAAAGTGGTAAAAGGATTCAAAGTGTGAATAAATGAACGAGTAGAAACAATTAGTTTAAACTGGCAAATTATGGACATGACAAATTGTGAATGTTGTTAAATTGGCAAAAAAATAAGCATTGAATATGGTGGAAAGAGGTTAAAAGTGGCAATATTGGGTCAACATGTGTGACATAGGTTAAAAAAGTGGTTTATAAGTGCTGAAAATGTTTTGAAATTGGAAAAAAATGTGCAGAAAAGGCATTGACAATTGATGAAGTGGCAGAAATGGGAGTAATGTAAGAAAAAGTGATGAAAATAGGTTCAAACGGCAAGTTTGGTGGAGTTGCAGAAAAGTTGCAGAAATGAGCTGTAATTGTTCAAAAAATATTCCTAGATCCTTGAAGACAATGTCTCGGGACTCAAAATGGGCTTCTGACCCCAAGGTTGAGAACCCCTGCTTTAGAGCATCCAATGAGGGTCCCTGCGCTGTGGAAGACATCCTACCTGGTTCCTGTTCCAAAGACGCCACGTCACGGTTGCGTTGACCTCCCACATCATGAAGACATGCAGCTCTGACCATCTATCAGACCACACCTGGACCAGCTACAGTTTGCCTACCAACTACTGCACTGACACCTGTCATCTCCAGAAATGCTCAGACGACTCTGCAGTGGTTGGATGTATCGGGGGGGGGGACGAGGTGGAGTACAGGGCTGCTGTGGACAGCTTTGTCACATGGAGTGAGCTGAACCATCTACAGCTCAATGTGACTGTTACGGCCCTCGCCGTTACTTAGTGTTTAGTTTGTGTTCTTGTTGTTTGTTTGCTGCCTGGGGTGTGTTTCTGTAACAGAGTGGGATGTCCTTTCAACGGAACAGCTTTGATGATGCTCTCCAGGATTGGCTGCCAGCAGGAGGAGTGGTGGGCAACCCTGATTGGCTGAGGAGGATTACACCACTTTTGAAAAGACCAGCGCAACTGTCAGTCGAGGTTCACCAACCGCGGCAGCAGCAGCATCTTTGTTCGTCTAGAAACTCTGTCTCCGAAGTCGTATGTTAAGCTTGGTATCTTTATTATATAGTGCGTTTTGTGAAATTTTTTTGTTGTTGGCCGTATTCTTGTTTATTGTATGTTTTACCTGCGGGGCAGGACTCTTTTTGTTAAAGAATAAATTTGTGTTAATTGTGGAACCCGTTGTCGGTGGTTTTTGAAGACCGAGTTTTATTTTTTCGATTACGTTTTTATGTTGCGTCCTGGAGCTCCTAGACTGGGACGTAACAGTGACAAAGACCAAGGAGCTGATTGTGGACCTGAGGAGAACCAAAGAGGCCAGTCAGCCCTGTCTCAATCCAGGGGGTCAGTGTGGACATTGTGGAGGAGAACAAATACCTGGGAGTGGTAATTTACAATAAAATGGACTGGAATAATAATAATAATAATAATAATAATAATAATAATAATAATAATAATAATAATAATAATAATAATAATAATAATAATAATAATAAAACTCAAAGACCCTTTACAGGAAGTAAATCTGAATCTAATTGTTCAACCTAATTGTTAAATCTAAATGTCACGGGTGAAACTAAATATTTGGCTAATATGCAAATTCACTGAAAGGATCTAAAACAAAAGATTCAGATTCAGCATTTATATTTAAATGTAATATTTAGATTTAACATTTGGATCTATAATACTTGACAGTATTTTACATTATTTTGCGAGTAAAAAAAATCACAAATTTCACAAAAATTGCTGTAAATCTGGTGAAAAGTAACAGAAATAAAATCCCATAGGTTTTTTAAATGTTGCTCTATGTTGCTCTAAAAAGGTGCTGTTTATTTTAACATGCATAGCTTTACAATCAGTGCCCCATACAGTACATGTAGATACAGATTTTTCAGCGTGAGAAAATCCCTAAAATAATGTTGCCAGTAAAGTGCTGTGTTCTTTGATGGAAAAGCTGAGTAAAGCTCAAAGCCTGCAGCTACAGTTTACTGGTGTGGAAGTAATGGAAGCTTTATGTTGACTGACAGCTTGTTTGGAGGCCCTGCCTTCAATGGTAGAGAGAGTGGAGACTAGTGCATCACGTCAACACTCATGCCTTTCTCTAATTGTCTGCTCATCTAGAAGTAGATATTTCTACCCTTTCATTTTTATTAGATTTAGCGCTTTTTATATAATATGATATACATGTGATGCTATTTAAAAAGAAATATCTTTCTAAAATGTTTAATTTTTAATATATTAAATTAAATTGTTCTCGTAACAAACTATATATATATTTGAGCGTGTTTGTGTTTCTTCATTTCATTGAATGCACTTTTATTTTAAAAATAAATGTTAAAGACGTTTAGACATGGTAACTAGAGGTAACTAAAAATGCTGGTCCATTGAAACTAGAAGGTCACTAAAAAATGTTTTTATTCACCAAAGATGAGATCTTTGGTTTTGTTAGACATAGATCTTCTAATAAGGACATTTCAAAGGTTTTAGGCCATATTTGTAAAGGAAATAGTGGAGGATCCCTTTAAGAAACTCATGTTACTATTTCACTTGTACCTTTGAGTCCTTCACACTTATAAACTGCAGTAAATTACCCTTTAAGTGTCACCCCTTTAAAAATAGATTTTAAGCCCATTAATAATGCTGTCAGAGTTCATCTCTGAAACTAGAGGTACCGTAATCTTCCTCCATTAAACTACGTGATGTTCACAGACTGTAAACATGCTGATTGACAGGCTCTGACTACTGCAGGTTAGAGGTTATGTTGTGTGATTATAAAGGCAAAAGTTCTGCCTCCAACAGTGTGCTGTTATTTGAAAGAACAAGATGCAAACATAATGATTGAGCTTCCCATCATGCACAGACTGAGCTAACAAGGTGCACCACAATTCTGGGGGCAGAAGTGAAACGTTTGAAAGCAAATGTGGAAAAACTTCTGTGCTGTGCTGTAGATGTCACACTAACATACTACTCAGACATGTCTAATGTCAAAGTTAGTATGTAGTGCGTTCACATTACATAGTATGGAAAACATATGCAGTTTGCGAGGGGCAGAGGGAGCATTGCTAATATAATGTACTTAATATCCAGCCATTTTCAGATTTTCTACCCCCTCAGTGTCAGCCGTTTTTTTCTACTATGACTATCTGAAATCTGACACCAGATTCTGAAAGATTGAAGCCTCTACTTTCATCAGGAAAATATAACATAATATCATGTAAAATAAAATTAAATTATAATTTTTGTTTCTGGCTTGTTTTGTTCTCCCATAATCAGCCGTTGAATAGAGCAAGTTTTACACAAATCTTCAGTTTCAGAGCAAAAAGCTGAGAAAACAGCCTTTTTCTAAAAAAAAATAAAAAACCATTGTTTCCTTATATATATTTATTTTTTAAAAAACAAAAACATTGAGACAGGGCTTTTGATGGCAAAATTATTATTATTATTATGTTATCTAGGTTAGAGTTGAATGGATTTCTTACTGTATTTTGGCATTCCTCCAAGTCTCTCTCCCGTCAGTCTGCACACACGCCACTTCCTCTTCCTTGCGGACATGCCGAGTCTCTCTCTTTTTTTTTTTTATCGTTTTATCTGACCATCGCCACACTCTCCAGTAATCCGCTAAAGTTCCACACATCAACATCATCTCTCGTAGCACCATTTTCTGTCTCGTAAACTCCTTTCCTCTCTATCTGAGCTCTGCATTCAAAGGTGCACTGCTACCACCTACATGTCACCTATTTTTTGTCCTCCCACCCCCGTCGATCACACAGACGTTACTTCCTCTTCCTTTCGACACGCAGCGATGACCGTTTTGGACTGGTTTGTTAATGTGTGTGCTTATTTGACTTATTTGGTATACGTATATGAGTTGTTCAATGTGTATTAAGTTTAGTATTTAAAAGAGAAGGCAGACTTTTTATTTGTTATACTTTTAATTAAATTAAAGCCTTTATTGGTATATGATGTTACACATATGTTGTTACACATTGTTACACATATAAATTTGTCCTCTGCAATTTAACCCATCCCCTGGGGGGCAGTCGGCAGCCATTTTGCGGTGCCTGGGGAGCAGTTTGGGGTTAAGGGACTTGCTCAACATCCCACAGTGACGGCCCAGGTGGGGCTTGAACCGGGAACCCTCTGATTACAAGGCCAGCGTCCTTAACCTGAGGTCAGCAAACTCTTTAGCTACAATTACTGAGCGTGAATAGCATGAAATTAACAGCTTCCTTGGTATACGCATTACCTCCACGGCAGTGCATGGTGGACTGGAAGGGATCGGCCGCAGAGGCACCGCCCCATTCCCAATTCGCCGCTTCCCAGGGACGTGGACATGCTTATCTCGCTGAGCCCTCTCCGCTCTACGGTGAGGACGGAGCCCCCTCAACCCCAGCATGAACTGGCCTCAGTGCACCCCATCTGTCCACGACAGTGTGGCCAAAAGGGTCGGCCACGATGTCGGCTACCCACCAGACCCATCTTGAAACACGGACTGCTGTGTACCTGCACAGAGGAGCATGTTAACCAGCTCTTCTTCTTACACAATAATTTGATGATGCATATCTGCACATTCCCCCTGGCATGATTTAATAATTCATTGTGTTCTTTCATCCATCCAACTTTTATTTAAAAAAAACTAATTCCACAAGTGTTCTGAGAGCTGATATTGTAGGTTTCATGTTTTTAAAGCTGCTTTGATTGTGCACAAAATGCAAAATATTCAGTGTCTTGTGAGATTTATGCTGCTCGTTTACATTTTGTTTGGAAGTCTTTATTTTTTACTGAATAAGCTTTTGTGTTAAATCAGATTAAATTAGCTGAACAAGCTAATAATTCAGTTATTTTTATACATATTTATTTCTTTCGTAATATGATTAATGTTGGATTTGGTGATTTCATGTAAATAAAGATAGTAGTGATACAGTGTTTGGTTACTTTAATGAATGGATATCGACACATATACCTTTAAAAGAATTAAATGGCCAGAAAGTGAGGAAAAAAAAAAAAATGCATAAAAAATTGTGATATTCATTAATATCATAATAATCGTTGATTAATCAAATTGTATAGCACCTTAAAATGTAATCAAATCGACTTGTAACATCCCTTAGATGGCACACCCCTATTGGATATAAGAATATTTAGTTTAAGGATATATGATTATAGAATGTAAAAAAGAAACCATGAAGAATAATTCACATTAACACTAGGCAACGCATAATTAATTGAGTCCATTTTGTGCCATTGTCACGATATTCGTAAAACTGGGCTGACAATTGATCTGTTGAATAAGCCCCGCCCCCCTTATTTTCTTTTGAAATGTCCGTCAAGTCTATCGGTGTGTGTTAGCGAGTCTTTTTGCAGCAATACCTGCACGATATCCTCCAGATCCAGGTAAAAGGGGTTAAAATATGCTGTGGAGGGATGCGTTCAAAATATTAAAATAAACAACAAAGGGGGCATTACAACAAGTTTTCTTATATTGTTTGTATCCTCCTTAAGCTTTAAAATCATTACCACAGCTAATGGGGATTTTAATAAAACAAACTGTTAAGTTAGCTAGCTAGCTGAACCTACAGGTCACCCAAGGCTAAAAAGGTAGCAGCTATTAACAATGCTAAGTGCTAACAAAGCCTGTTATAGGTACGTGAATGTATAGTTATGTCAAGGCACTGTAATATCTTTCAACACCTTATTTAATCAAAAGTAAAAAAAAAATCATGCTTTATTGTCATTTTGCCGAACATACATTAGTGCAGACAAGATGAGATAACGTACATAAACATACACATCACCCATACTACACATACACTCATACTGACACACACACCCCTGGGATGTTTTTATATTTCAAACGTGAGATGGTTAAAAAGGTATGAATAGTCTACAGCAGCAGCCAGAGTACACGTATAAAAAAACAGTTAAAAATGACCTTGTCTATTGCAGTAGCAGTAACATTATTGCCATTAGGCTGGTTGACAAAAGCAACTTATTGTTCGTTTGAGTAAAACATGAACAAACAATACAAATTATTAATGAATTAAAAAATTACAAAACAAATGTATATTTGTATTTAGACAATCAGAATAAGTAATATATAGATATTTATTATGTGTAAAGTTGTTTCGTTCATCTGTGTCTGATTGGTGGCGCAGTAATCTGTACCGTTCACTATAGTTAGAAGTTGTGCATGTGCAGTGACTCCTCTTCAATACGAGTCAATGGAATGTCTTAATTCAAACGTATAAAACAGTACAATACAAAAAGTGCAATTACAACCGACGGGGAAACATACAGAGGCACAGCTTCAGAGTAAAACATGACACAGAAATATTGAAGATAACACACAAATCAAAAGTCTTGATGGCTTTCATATTAGTGGAGTGTTTGATGGTTTTCACATATTGTTTGACTTCATTTTCAAAAATAGAAAGCAGTGGTTTCTGTTTTGTATAACGACACTTGTGAATGTGCCATTTAGCTTAAAGTACAATAAGGTTAATTATATAGAATTGTTCCTTTCTCATAGATGGAGCTGTGCAGAGTTGAATGCAGCCAGATTATTTACACAACAGCCTCCTCCTGCCATGGGAGGGGCTGACGTCACAGTGGTCCGTCATAATAACAATAATAATACATTTTATTTAAAGCGCTTTTCAAGACGCTCAAAGCAGTGGCGGCTGCTGGTCTTTCATGCAGGGGAAGCTCATTTTCTGCCTACTTCAGAAAATGTATCTGTTTATTTAAATGTGAATTCTAGTAGAATTCACATTTTGTTGTCAACAACTATTTGTAGATTATCGCACACGCACGCACGCGCGTAGCTGCTGCGCGCTGGAGTGTGAGTGTTTGGTCAAAAGTCTCACAACACAAGCAGTAACAGTCTCCACAAACACCAAAAACAGACACTAGGTTTGTCAGAAGTTAATTCGCTATGAGAGGATCAGCAAAGTCTCCGTGTCAACACAGAGCAACGGACTGAAATATTTGAAAAACCCGCCTGTGTGCTTACAACGTCATACTCTCTGATTGGCTCATTTCGCTGTCAATCAAAATTGAATTAGCCTGAGACAGATCATCCAATCATCATCCATTATTCCAGCGTCCGGAACAGACAGATCCAGCCCACTGCTCCATAGACCTCCTGTGAAGCCCGGCGTCCGATGGGCGGGACTAAGTGCGTCATAACCGAGCATTTATCCAATGAGCGTCTAGTTTGACTGCAGTGGATCAACCCCTAAATCCTCTCCCATTGAAGTCAATTGAAGCTGAACTTCACCACTGTTTATTAACACTGTGACGCTGCGGTAATGAATGAAGAACGTCACGCTGTCACTGTCAGTTTCCTGTTATAAGAAGCTGATTCTGAACTAAACATACATGTGTTCTGTCATATATTTAGTCAATGAAATGTACACACAACACTACATATTTGACCACTGATTTTAGGGGAAGCTGAGGTTCCCTTGTAGTCTTAAAGCATCCGCCACTGGCTCAAAGACACTTTACAGCATAAAAACAACAAGAAAATATGACAGAGAAAAGAAGTGGGTGGGTGGTTTAAACATTAAAAGCTGAGCGAAACAGGTGAGTTTTGAGAAATGATTTGAAGGATGGGAGGTCAGTGCAGTTGCGGATGTGGCTTGGTAGGGAATTCCATAGGGTGGGGGCAGCTACAGAGAAAGCTCTGTCACCCCAGGTTCTGTGTGAGGAGGTTTGCATCTGAGGAGCGGAGGCTGCGGGAGGGCAGTGTTGGGGTGGAGCAGATCTGTGAGGTAGGAGGGGGCCTGATTATTAAGGGCTTTCTAGGTGAGAAGGAGGAGTTTAAATTCGATGCGCTGAGGAACGAGGAGCCAGTGGAGGTTTTGGAGGACAGGGGTGATGTGGTCACGGGAGAGGGTGTGGGTGAGGAGGCGGGCAGCTGCGTTTTGGATGTATTGGAGGTTATTTAGGAGTGTGGAGGTTTTACCTATTGCAGTTTCAGTGGCGGGGAAGGAAAGTGAAGGACGAAGACGAGAGGAGTTTTTGCGGTGGAAAAAAGTGGTTTTCATGATTTGCTTGTTGTGGTGGTTGAAGGAAAGGTTATTATCAAAAATGATAAAAAAAAAAAAGTGGGAGTGGTGGCCTAGTGGTTAAGGACGCTGGGCTTGTAATCGGAGGGTTGCCGGTTCAAGCCTCACCAGGGCCGTCACTGTGGGATGTTGAGCAAGTCCCTTAACCCCAAACTGCTCCCCAGGCGCTACAAAATGGCTGCCCACTGCTCCTCAGGGATGGGTTAAATGCAGAGGACGAATTCCATTAATGTACTAACATTACATGGCCAATTAAAGGCGAAAGCCCCGATTTAATCTTAATCTTTAATGATACCAAGGTTACGGCACTGAGAGGCGGGACACAGGGTGGAGTTATCAATGGTGAGGTGAAAGTCAGAGGCTGTTTGGGTGAGGGAGTTTGGACCAATGAGGAGTATGTCTGATTTGTTACTGTTTAAGATAAGGAAGTTTTCTTGGAGCCATTTTTTGATATCGTGTGGTAAAGTGTGGAGTGGGTTTCATAGGTGATCGACTTGGTGGAGATGTATAATTGGACGTCGTCGGCGTAACAATGAAAATGGAGACCATGACGACGAATAATTTGACCGAGGGGGAGGATGTAGATGGTGAAGAGGAGAGGACCAAGCACAGAGCCCTGGGGGACTCCTTGGGACAGGGGGGCAGTGGAGGAGGAGCAGTTGTTGATGAAGATAAATTGTTTTCTGTTCGTGAGGTAAGATTGTAACCAGTTGAGGGCATCGCCAGTGATATTAAGGAGGGACTTTAAGCAGGAAAGTAGGATGGAATGGTTGATGGTGTCGAAAGCAGCAGTGAGATCAAGAAGAACGAGAATTGAGAGTAGGCCGGAGTCAGATGAGAGGAGGAGGTCGTTGGTCACTTTGAGGAGGGTTGTTTCAGTCCTATGTTTGGGGCGGAATCTAGATTGAAATTGTTCGAAAAGGTGATTATTGTTGAGATGGGATGTGATTTGTGAGGCAACAACGCATTCCAGAACTTTTGACAGGAAGGGGAGGTTGGCGATGGGTCGGAAGTTGCTCATGATGTCTGGGTTGAGACCAGGTTTTTTGATGACGGGGGTTACGGCAGCCAGTTTCAGTGATGAAGGGACGGAGGGAAAGGTGAGGGAGGAGTTGATGATTTTTGAGATGAGATGGGAGATGGTGGGGGAAGAGTGCTTAACAAAGGGGGATGGGACAGGGTCAAGTACGCAGGTGGAGGTTTTCATGGTGGAGAGGATTTTTAACAGTTCAACTGGGTGGACAGGTGTGAATTTGGAAAGAGAACGAGTGGTAAGGGGGCGGAGGCTGGTAAGGAGTGGGCGGGGGTGAGAGAAATATTTAAGGGATTGTAGAGGGTGTTAATTTTTGATTGGAAGAATGATAGGAAGGAGTTGTATTTGTCTGTGTTAAATGAGTGGGAAATGTCATAAAGCCGCTTTGACAGGTGAAGCCGTGGGACGATAGAAGGAGAAGCAAAATGAATAAAGAGAAATTAAATAATTCTGTTTTCCCTCCCTATCTGCTGACTCAGCATGGATAAAGACAGGTAGGACCCATTTAAAACACTTTCAGAGAAGACAAAGAAACCTGAACAAACTATTAACAAACTAAATGTGATGATGTAAAATCTTGACTATGTCCATATTTTGTAAACAAGGTCTTAAATTATATTTTGTCAGCTCTTAAATTATGTATATTAATTTACCATCTCCTTTGTCACCCCCGTTTTTAATTACTTGATAAACTAACGAACCTGAAAAAAAGTATAAAAACCCTGACACACACTCACTCACTCTATTGTATACACCAGAGTTTCTCAAATTAGGGTACACAATGGCATTCCGTGAGAGAGAGAGAGAAAAAGAAGAAAAATTAACAAATGAAAGTATTAAAAAATATATATTTTTTATAATGTTTACTTTGAGTTCAAAATGATAATACTACTAAATATTACCAGCAATTCACAAAACGACAACAAAAACACCAAATAACAGAGAAAAACATACTGAATAATAAAAAGAACAGACAACCAACAACAAAATACGCACCAAAAACACACACGAAGAGAGAAAAATACTTAATATTACCAGCAACACACACAATTGGTACAAATTACACAAACATAACAGAGAAACATACAAAATTACATAAGAAACAACCAAACAACACCAAAAACAGACTGAGATGAAATAATATAAATAATACCAACCACACACAAAAACAAAATACACAAAATTACACCAGAAACACACACATTGACAAAAATGCACAATGATGATAGAAATGATACTGATTAGAACACTAACTGAAAAAACAAGGAGCATTATCCTGGTCCCACATCAGGAGGGAGGAGACCATAAATGATACAGTTTATAGAAATACTGTAAATCTATTCACGAGGCACTAAATGAGATTCTTTAAAATGTGTGTTATCTCTCATTCATTCCATCAACATGATTTATAATTGTTTTTCATAGTATTCTGAGGTAGTTTGACATGAGGGGGACTTGAATTCAGAAATGAGAGAAAGGGGGGACTTGAGCCAAAAAAGTTTGAGAACAGCTGGTATATACTACTACTATATACTATATTTGTTCTTACTTATTAATGGGTTATGTGGAAATAAATATGGTTGGTTTGAAAGCAGTTCTGCAACTCCAATTGTCCTTACTTATTTGTTGAAAACTACACAAACCCTGTTTTTAGTGTATGTTTACTTTGGAGTTGTCGCACCACCTGGAGAAAAATGCACCAGCCGCCACTGTTGCAAAGACGTATGATTGGACAATGACTGTTTGTGGGCGGGGTTTTGCAAAAGGTCAGTTGTTTCTCTGTGACAGTTTCCCAAATCCTTTGCACTTACATACTTAACATCCACGTGAATCCCAGGACCAAAGCTCTCCCAGTACATTTGAACCAATGAATAAAGACGACAGCTTTAGAATCTATATTATTCAATATGTGTATCACAGGAGAATTTTCCTGCACTTATTCCTGCAGGTACTTCTAAGGTAAAGCAAACAAAAAGTCTATGTAGAAGGAATGTACTTTTCAATGTAATCTTCTTTTAAAAATGCTAATGGAAGGAAAAATCCATCTTCCCATTGATCGATGCTTCACTGTGTGAACATTAGACCAAGCCTCATTTTTCTGGTTCTCGTTGACTTAGCGCAACATAAACCCTGTCTGGTGTTTTATTGGAGAACAGCCTTCACTCTGTTCGGCAGTAACTTCTTCATGAATTTTTGATGAAGGCAAATTATAAATCACCTGCGTACAGGTGGGTCAGAACGAACAACTATAGGAACCGTCTGTGTGTCTGTGTGTGTGTGTGTGTGTGTCATTACTCTCTCTGACATTATGGGCCCTTGCCACTGTCAAGGCCGTTGCGTTTGACCTTGGCCGCCCCCCCTGGCAGCTGTAACTGATGGCACTAACAGACCTAATGGCCACTGAAGTCCAATGAACCAACAAAACATAAATCAGTATTTTCAGCTCCTGTGAAAAAGAAACCAGTGCAGTTGGAATAGATCGAACACACAAATAAAAGAAAAATCAACAGTCTCAGTTTGGATATTTACAAAGATTTTTCCCAAGAACTGAATGTTTTAGGTTGCAGCTCACTAAATATGTAAATATGAACATGTTATCTATGATAGTCTTGGACTTTAGATGAAGGGTTGGAGATTGATAATGTTCACATAGTGAAGCATCGATCAACTGGGTCAAAACAAAATGAATCAATACGATAAACAGTTTTTTTTTTTTATATGTCACGGGTATACGGTTTATTATTAGAGCGGAACAGAATTTGTTTTTGCATGGCTGAGTTAGGAAGTCTAGATATATGAACAATGTACGTAAGGTGTTGGACAAGACGGAAGTTACGGATCTGTGTAGAGTGGGTGAGACGGAGTATGTCAAAACTGGTATTTTCAAAGCGCCAGTCTACGTTGTCTTCTTCTAAAGATGGTGTTTTATCTCTTTGTCTTGGTGGTGCATTGACATGTTTGAACCCATTTCTGAGAAGTTTTCTCAGAAAATTAATCCATGTGGAGTCCAATTTCGCCAGCTGTGAGGCGTTAAGATGACAGGCTTGGTTACTGTACGTAAGACAGCTGTGCACACAACTAGAAAGTTAGAAACTTTACCCGGGTGGACAGCTTTATCCGACGATGCGTGAGCACGGTTCCATTGGTTATGAGCTGAAGCAGTACGCTGGACAATGCAGAACAACCTTCCACATTTGATATGACATGGCCAAGGTATGTGAAGCTGGTAACATTCTCAACATGTGTCTCCTTTATCTTAACAATGGACCTCAGATCGTTTTCCCCTGGTGTAACATTGAAACACATTGTCTTCTTTTTTGCTACGGAAATTGTTAGCTCAAACCGAGTAAACTCTTCATCAAATATCCTGAGCATGATTCCTAGTTCAGTCGTGCTCTTACAAAACATGACAATGTCATGGCGATAACGTTCATCAGCAGAAAGAGGAACAGGGGAAGGTAAAGCCCATCACTGGCTTCATCTCAGCTTGATGTCCCTGCAGGCAGCGCTCAGGGATAACACACCATCAAACGTTAAAATCAAAATTATTTTTAATGTATGATGATTTTTACTTTCGACTCAAGAGCTTTCACCACAGAATTACCTTTTGTTTTTATCACTTTGATTTGAACACTTAAAGTCCTGTAAATGTCCCACTACACACTACAAACTCAATGAGTATATACTGTCTACTATATACTATAACATACATTTGACTGGGATGATGAGCGAATATCAATATGTGCTCATTTGATCAATAAAACTCATTTTACACATTTCATTCACACATTTTTGAGATTCCATATTGTTCGCCATTTACTACTGATGAAACTTCCTGTTAACTTCAATACAAAAGTCCTATTTACCAAAGCCTTAAAAAACTATTGGAAGACAAGAAGAGATGCTTTTATTTTGTAAAGGGCATGATTAATTTTTAGTTTGAATCCGGTGTCATGTACTGAGTTCGCGCCGTACTGAGATTATATATGCGCACACTTTTCCCAGGACCATTTTACATTACGGTTTAGTATGACTAGTGTGCCCACCGTGCATACTTAAAAAATGTCCCAATAAATAGTATACATCTGGGTATTTCTCACCTACTCAGTCATTTCATACTGTCTAATATGAACGAACTACATACTCAGCTGAAGTCGAACTTAGTATGAGTAATACGTTAGTATGACATTTAAAACACGGCCATGGTATAAGAGCTAATTTGTTCGTCTGTCTCTGGTAAAGCACGATGTCAGCATGTGACTGCATAGAGCAAATCATCACTGAAATAATATTTATTTTACCTTCAGTTTATTTTTTACTAACTTTTTTCCAATGTTCCAATTTTATTCATGTGACCATAATATTTATTCATTGTTCTCTGTTAAATCACACCCTCCTAATTTAAGCCTTTGAATCACTTCTTAGTTGAGTTTTTTATATTTTTTTCTGAATATTTCTCTTTTATTTTATCTATTTGTGTTTATATACTGTACCTTTCTTTCTCTCTTCATATTCAGTATGCATTTATGTATTATTAATTATGTTATGTTTGTGTCCTTTTTTCTTCAGGCATTCATTTACTACCATTTTTATTAATTACCTTCTTCTTCTTCTTCTTCTTCTTCTTCTTCTTCTTCTTCTTCTTCTTCTTCTTCTTCTTCTTCTTCTTCTTCTTCTTCTTCTTCTTAACCAATAAAAACAAATGATCACAAACACCAATCTAACAATCACTGTCTTAAATAGGCAATATCTTAAATATAAGTCAGGTTTATCCCTGTATTTGAGAACCAACTTTAACCATCCATATGATTTAACTGTCCCTCATTAGATAATTTGTTACTATTCCTTCATAAATCTGCATGTTTTCAAAGCCCTTGTTGTCACAAGCTGTTTCAATTACCAAAATCACTCTAACATTGCAAAAAAGTTTTATGTTTTGATATTGAAATGTATCGCAAAAGTGCAATGGAAACACTCTTTCCGCAAATACAAATCATAGGACATAACGTACCTGGTCACATGATCACTTCTCTCCGAGACACAGAAAGAGAAAACAGAAGAGCAGACCGGGACATTTGTCAGCGTAATTATGCATTATTATTCATGGTTTCTTTTTAAACATAGTATTATTAAATGTCCAATAGCTCGTATTTACCCATAATAAAATATATCCAGCTCAACTTTCTCAAAGCCTATTTTTTCAGGGACAAACACTTTTAGAACATCTGATTTCAACTTAATCTAAATCTGACAACACAACATGCAAGTACGTAAGTGAAGAGACAAGATATTAATAACACTCAGATTAACACTAAAAAAGACAAATGCACAAAATCTAAATCATTAACAATAAGAATAATTTTATTTTAAATAATAAACTTAATACACAATAAACAACTCATATAAATATACCTAATAAGTCAAATAAAGCTGACACAATAGACTCCTAAATGATAAATAATAATAAATCAATCAGTGATCTTGAACATAATTTGTATTGCTTTAAATCAGCAGTAAATATCATATTTAATTAACTACAATAACTGATTGCTTGATTTATAAATGTATACATTTTCTAAATAGATATAAACATTTTATCAATCTATGCTTTAACCTATATAATTTGTGTATGTCTTTATCTTTGATGAGCTCATGTTAGAACCTGACAATCACTAATGTTTTACGTATCATAACAAAAGAAGACACACGTGCAGCCATGTGCCAGCGAAGGGAGGAGAAACACTAGATGACAACACAGAATAAAAATGCTGAGAAAACTAGGTTCTGGGTCCAGGAGTGAGCAGACCCTGAGGACCACAGCTGTTTATTAGAGGAGTGACCGTTATATCCTATCGACTTGATATTGTTGTTGATTCATTTCTGTTCATCTACGTACTAACAGCATTACACTTAAAAGTTATTAGTGCCACATTAGACGTGAAACAACAAAGGAATACAGAGTGTAATAAGGAGGTTCTGAGCATCCATCGTCATGCAGCAATGTCTCGCGGGATGAGATTTTTCGGGAGTTACAAGGCTCCTGCCCAAAACAACTTTCAATGAGCAAATATATTGCTTTTATCTTGTGAAAAATTGTAATGGAAACACAGCTACTGACTCCTAGTGGCTTCTATTGGGCATTTAACACAAACATCAAGGGAAAGAGTCATGTGGAAGATCAAAGGCAAAAGATGTTCTGTGTTAAATGAAACAACAAGCGGACTTCTCCTTCTTATACATCTAATAACCTTGCCTTTAACAGGGTGATCCAACACCCGTCTCATCTCCTCAGCAGAAGGATGGAACACAGATCAGGTCACTGGCTGTAGAATTTGGTGAAACCTGAGCTGCACTGATGAAGAAACCGTGCACTTGTTGGTTTTTGCTGATAGCGAGGACACGTAGCCACTCCTTTCAATGTGTTCAATGTGTTTGAAGACATACATGAAGAAGACATGAGAGCATATTTTTACACATCATGAAACTATTGAAGCCAGCTGCTGTAAAGGCTCTCATAGACTCTCTTTTCATCTTCCAATCAAAGCACATTAAAATCACGTCCAGTATGTTGCAGGTGAAGCACATGGAATTTAAACATGGATCAATATGGACATATGTTTATAATAATAATACATAATAAAACACATTAAGAGTATTTAAAAGACAATAACAGAGAAACTGAGAAAATCTTACAATCAAGAAATAATCACAAGCGTGAATTAATTTTCTTTTGTTCCTTGTATAACTCCATTTCTTCACTGATTCGTTTTGAATATCATCCAGTTTGTCTCATATCTTGACTTCATGGTTTTGTGGAAACTGGAAACGTGAACAGAAAATCTGAGTCTCTTGTAATTAGGGGTGTAACTATGCATTTTAACAATTCAATTTGAATCACAATTCGTTGTTGCCGATTCGATTCATTGATGATATTGGTTCATTTAGAGTGGTTTAATCCGAAATGATTCAGTAACTCAAAATCAATTCCAATTGCTCAAAGTTTAAAGTTTTTAACTTTTTAAGTATTTTCCAGTGACACTGTGTCACGACAACCAATCGGCAATGAGTTTCTCCCTGTGTTACAATAATGGTAGGATCAGCCATGTTTTGTGTGAAAATGAAAATTGATCCGGAAACGGGCCTTGAATATGGTGGTAGATGAAGCAGCAAAAAGAGCGACTATGTTTAAGCAACTCATCACGGGCGATTTAAGAAACTATAGTCGATGAAATCGCTTTGATGGTGAAAACTACCTTTAGTTCCACCCTTGTCTCTGCAGCGTTGACCTCTTTTAAAATCCCTCCAAACCGACTTCCTAACATGACAAATATCCAAAACCAATGACTGTGTTTATGACTGAAACAACAAGTTACAAAAATGTAGAACATATTATCATTTCTAGGAATCATACATAATATTAAAAAAAAAAATTATATTGTGTCAAAATGCTGTTTGGGTTAAAAAGGTTTCACTAACACTTGGAAACATGTTGAACTAAACAAGTTGGAGTGTCTGAATCCCATCAGGGCCATCCACCTTATGTCAAAGTTTCAATTTACCTCTTTTATTTGATCCTGTCTTGGGCCACCGATTCATCTTCAGTTTACCACGCTTACTGTAGCACTTCAGGTTCTTTTTGTACCCCTTTAATATGGTTTTGGCAGTGTACATACCTTAAATACCAGAGCTGAAGGGAGAGTAGGCCACATCAGACAGTTCTAGGTACATAAAGCGTAAGTGTGCACCGACAGACCCTAGAGTGGTTAAAACTCTTTAAGATTTGTTTGCTCTGATAGTCCTCCTTGTTTGGTTGGTGTGAACACGCAGATCAAGAATTCTAGAGCGACTGTTTTGATATTAGAACATTTCCAATCAAAGTCGAGAGCGATTAGCAATGATTAGGATCGATTAGGAGTGCTCTGAGCGTGCGGCATTGTGGGTGATCAGGAGAACCAACGATGGCCAAAATCAGGGTAAAGATTGTCGGTAAAGAACAAACAGAAGTAATAAGTTAGTGAACACTCTACAGCACTGGTTTTGACCCATAGATGAGAACCTGTTCTTCAGGTTTCTGTTTCTCTGCCTAGAGACGTCTCTACTCCAGTAAAGACCCCTCAACTAGTAAGCTCATGGAACTAGTTACAGTAACTAGTTACAGTAACTGGTTAGCTCATGGAACTGGTTACAGTAACTAGTAACAGTAACTGGTTAGTCATGGAACTGGTTACAGTAACTAGTTACAGTAACTGGTTAGCTCATGGAACTACAGTAACTGGTTAGCTCATGGAACTGGTTACAGTAACTAGTAACAGTAACTGGTTAACTCATGGAACTAGTTACAGTAACTAGTAACAGTAACTAGTTAACTCATGGAACTAGTTACAGTAACTAGTTACAGTAACTGGTTAGCTCATGGAACTGGTTACAGTAACTAGTAACAGTAACTAGTTAGCTCATGGAACTGGTTACAGTAACTAGTTACAGTAACTGGTTAGCTCATGGAACTGGTTACAGTAACTAGTAACAGTAACTAGTTAGCTCATGGAACTGGTTACAGTAACTAGTAACAGTAACTGGTTAACTCATGGAACTGGTTACAGTAACTAGTAACAGTAGCTGGTTAGCTCATGGAACTGCACCAGAGGCTGTTTGGAGCGGATCAAACTGTGCCATATCAAGTAGATTAAATGATCAGCTTCTCTTCCACCCATTCAGACCCAGTCCACCACTAAACTGGTGTGAAAGTAACCTGAATGTAAAAATATGATTGTTTTGAAAATGTTTGATGTCAAACCACTGTAGGAGGATGAGTTATTATTAATGGGTTATATAACTAAGAATATTAATTATGATTATTAATATTACTTCAAATTTTGCAGGGTGCCACTCTTTTTAACAGGAGAAATATGTCTAAGTTTTTAGACTAAACTCATCAATGTGAAACCAGGGAAAAGTGAATTCTACCAGCAACATCTACACCATAATCACAGCTTTAATGAATCAGAGGAATCAAATATTATGTTTAACCTTTTATTCAAAAGTCAGCAATTAACACAGTCAAAATATCAATTGAAATGAAATAATTAAATCATGATAAAATGCATTTCTAGGCTAATAAAAGTGAGGATTATATGTAATAAAGTGAAATCACTAATCTAGGAGAATGCTAGTCTACTAAATATTGAATAAAAATGCAGGATACATATTCGAATAATAAGATCATAAAATCAAAGAATAAAATCATAAAGAGAGCTCATAAAACAAAGAGAGGAAGACAGACAGGGGAGACGAACAAACATGAATGAGATGAAGTGTGTGTGGAACATGTTGTGAGTGTGTGTAAGTGTGTAGTTATGGAAGTATGTATGTGATCTATTGTGGATGAAGTTGCTGATGAAAGTTCATTCTGGTACCTTGAAGATGATGTCAGGGTTGGACCTGGAGGTTCTGTATTGTAGAAATGCAGCAGGACGTGCCACCGTTGAGTTCTGTTGTGTTTCCACAGAGTGTAGCCCCTTCAGCCGATCCAGGCGGTTCTGGTCTTCACAGCTGGGTTAAAGAATGGCTCGTGGCTTACCACAGTGGGTCGCGGGCCGGGCTTCTTTCGGCTGTTACGCACGTCACTAGATGCTGGATTCGTCCGAACCAAGCAGCTGTTGATTCCAAAAATCTAACTGTTTCAACTAAAAATAAAATGAAATAAATGAAAAGGTGGGGAAGGGAAACGCGTTGAGTATGAAACGCCAGCGTCCCAAAACTGAAGTTAGGAGCGGCTTTCTTCCTTTTAAAAGCTTATCTTTGGGACTTGCCTCCCAAGAAGGAAACTTCGTTGATTGGTTTAAAGTTGCCAGCATCTCAGCTGGCTGCCCTTGGGTGTGTCTGGGGTGTGTGTGGGGAGTGTCTATATGTGAGAAAGACAAACAGGAGGGATGATTCCTAGATTTACACACAAACCATAATATTGAGTTCAGCATATTCAAATAATCTATTCAACATCATGTCTTGAAATATCATCTATTACGAAAGAGTTTGATACCAAGCACGACTGGAAAATAGCCTAGGATCACTTTAGGAACCGGTTAATGAATTTTACTTGTAATTACTTATAAACATAAATGTCAAAAATCATGTTATGCCTCTTCTTTACTATATGGTTGCAGTCGATTCCTCAAACTAACTTTTGTGATGTTTTCTGGTATTTTAAGCACTTTTTAAATGATGGAACATTTAAAAAAGCATTATGTGGGTATTAAATTATCTGAAAAGAGTGGAATAGGACAGACAACATTTGCAATTTC